>NC_135498.1:21291354-21591354 GCF_052857255.1 Amblyomma americanum
GGGGTTGCAAGAGACTCCTCGTCTTGCAGTCATAGAATAATGAATAATCTGGTTTATATATATCGTTCCATGGCAGTAGCGCCATCCAAAATGGTCGAGCTAGCTATTTTGCTTTTTCCTCTTTACTGCTCAGAGTAGCACCCAAGTGTTGTTGCTGATCTTTCTCACGCACTCATTGATTATCGCAGAGCTGTTCTCTACAGGTTAGCCTGCCGCAAAAAGGCCTAGTGGCAAAAGGCGCCCGTCAATATAATAGAAGAAAAACAAATGCTGTCAAATTTTCTTCCACTTCTCCCCGCCGTCTAGTTTCTCGAAAAATTCACGAAAAAAATTCTATGAACGAAGCATCGGAAGAAGTATCGAAACACTCGTACATCGGCAGCCGCAGTCTCTGCACATATCCTGCCAGCTCTTGCGACTTGCTCGCTGTCATGTGCCGCCTGCGTGTGTATATAGGTATATATATTTCATCGATCGGTTCGTGAAACGATCGGCTGCCACTCTTGGCAGCTGGCACTGTCCAAGGCCCGGCAATCGCGCGAAATGAGAAACCAACTCTTGACGGCACCGTTTGTTCAATGGAATCCATCTTTCCGACTAACACTTATTGCGGGGAAATTTATTTCTCAGCGCACTTGCTCTACCCTCTGCCCCCCCCCCCCTCTTTCTCTCTCTCTTTCTCTGTTTCCGCTCTCTTTGTCCTGCCTTTCGTGCGTTGCAGAGCCGCTCTCGAATCGCTCCGACTATAAACGTAAACAAACAGCGTGCACGGCCTTGTAAAACTGGTCGTGGTCTTTCCGGCTCACTAAGCGTTCGCACGGCGGGCGGAACGCTTTGAGTCGACGACTTTTTTTTGTTTTGTTCTGTCCCTGCTAGATATTCGTTTATAACGAACTGTATGCTTGTAAAAGCGGACTTTTCGCCCGGGTTATTTCCGAAGGGGAATTGCGCTCGACAACGCAAGAAAGAGCGCGAATCCTTGCTGTTTTTTATTATTATTTTATTGTGCGTGCGTGCTAGATTGTTAACCCCATAGCAGTTTTGCAATTTCGCTGCGCGAAGCGCCACCGAGAGTTCGATCCTGTATTATCCGCTTCGTTCCTCGCTGATATCCTTTCTTCCTTTTTCATTCTTCTTTGTCAGGGCCACAATTTGTTTCAGGGGTAAATAATGATCGCCTTTTGCGGCGCCGTTCCTTCTTTGCTCTCGCAAACCGTTCAGTTCCTCAAAAAAAGGTTTGTGCGCTTCGTTTTCAACCAGTCTGTGTCGAGCCGCGTACAGTTTTCTCCTTTCTGTACTCGCACATTCCTGGCTGCCATCCCTGAAGGGGACACCCCTGCGGCTTCTTTCTGCGTCGCGTTCCTTTGTCTTCCCTAATGTCCGTGCTCTTCTGTGTCTGCATTTTTCTTCTCGAGAACTGAGTTTCCTGATTTCTTCATTCTGCACACTGTTAGATTTGTCGTTTTAAAAGAATCCTTCGCAGCGTCTTTCGTACCGTTTCAGCGCCTGTATGCTAGTGTGATGTTTTGCGCCGTTGCGGAAGATTTCCCCGATCAGACCTTAAAATTCGTTTTTGAAGACCCTTTATACCTGCGGTTGCTTGAAAACGCCTTCAACTTGAAACAAATTCGGCGCTGACACTTAGGAATGCTTGCGTGTGGGAATTCTAAAGCATTACTATACCTGGGTGTATTGTTTACGCATAATTTTTTACATGCATTGCAGTTTTTTCGACTAGTTTGTATGTTTGCGTATTGTATGACACCACCTACCCACACACGCGCGCGCGTGACACCACCCGGATGCTGTAGGACGAACGGTTGAATCACAATTTTCATACGCCGCCGCAGTGGCTCAGTGGTTACAGTGCTCGGCTCCTGACACGAAATACGCGGGTGCGATCCCGGCCGCGGCGGTCGCATTTCGACGGAGGCGAAATGCTAGAGGCCCGTGTGCTGTGAGATGTCAGTGCACATTAAAGAACCCCAGGCAGTAGAAATTTCCGGAACCCTTCACTACGGCGTCCCTCATTGTCTGAGTCGCTTTGGGACGTTGAACCCAAATAACCTAAACTAACAATTTTGATATGAATGTCTGGGAAGGCATACAACCGAAGGTGCGCATGTCGTCGGTTCGAACCCCTGTCGGGAGCTAGCCTTTAACTTTACTAGCACATGTAAGCTATATGCAACGAGAAATCATATGACACCACCCGGAAACCTTTACGACAAATGATTGCGTCACAATTTTGGTACGAATCTCGGGAAAACTGCCGCCACATGGAGGTCGGCCAGTGGCGAGTATATATAGTCGAACGACACGTACAGTATCGGCTGTAGTGGTGGTGCTTGGCTTGTCTGCGTCATACGCCAATTGAGATCGTCAATTGAATAAATTTACTGCTGAAGTTCCAACCCCTCATGTAATACCCGTTCAATGGGGCCTTTGAGGTATTAATAAATAAATATATACGGTCGCTTGATGAGCTGACTATTTTGCTTGTCATCGCTGAAATTTTCTGTAGCATCTGCGAGTACACACATACACGCCGCCAGCTTTTCTCATAGTGGGACTAGTAATGCTTTCTCATTAAAATCGAGGCAAATTCGGTTTTAGAACTCTCCGCAACTCCTTCAGAATTATCTTTTTGCCAAATTTTACTTCTAAAACTTTCTGAAAAGAAACTTCGAAACTTCCCCGGTTGGAATACCACTGCCGTATGCGTGCTCCTGGAGAGTGTACAGCACCAGTGCTGTCGTGACTTTCGAGTCCCGCACCGTGATTGACTCAACGCGTTTACTTCCAGCAAACTACCAAAACTTTTATGGTGTGTATGGCTGCATTCGCAGCGCGTATTGCATGCCATTGAGCGAAAGCACGACTTGGTTGGGTGTCAGTCGCCTGCGATAAAGAAGTCCAGTATAGTTTTGTTTGTACGGGGCGTTTGTGTGTGGAGATTGGGTGTTGTGTGCACATGCGGCACTCCTCGTTTGCTGCCTCAACTTAGTCGAATGGAACGGGGAAATACCCGGGGGCTAATCGAAGCGACGTGTCATTTCTTTTGTACACATGATGTTTGTCTAGGTTGCGGCTGTCTGTTCAACCTGTTTCTCTTTAGTCGAATGGAATATAGAACGCCCCCGGGGGCTAATCGAAGCGACATGTTCTATCTCTACAGAGGCTGTCTATGTACGTTGCGAGCATCAGAAACGACGAGCCTACTCTTGTTGACCATAGTCCTTGACATCAGGCCACGATAATTCGTTCCTTCTTAAGAGCATTAAAAAAAACAGGAAAAAAAAGCCGGAGGTTCTTCAGTTATGTCGTGAAAAGCTACTTTGCTGATTCTGTGCCTTTTGAGTATTTGTGTGTGGTCCTGTGCTCATTTTACGTAGTTCTCGGTATCATTGCGTATTCTCCGTTCGGGCTTCTCGCGTTTTAAATTGCAGTTACATCTCGTGGGAAATGTGAAGCCCGTAAACAGGATCCTTAAAATATTTCTATTAGGTTGTTCCCCGACACACGCTCCTCGAACTGAGCGTCGTCGTTAAGCTCAGCTCGTGAACGACCGGAATAGCGCGCTTTGTATGCACGATTGCGGGGGCTTTAAAGGCACGGCATTATGCGAGAGCGTTTGCCGAGTTTCTTTCTCAGAATTCTATTTCTGTTTTTCCTGCCTCCGGTTTTTTTTCTTACCTTCTTTTCTTTCGCCTCGCCTTCCTAACGGCGAAACCAAACGTGGCGATCGCACGTAACCGGATCCTATACATACGCATCTTCGCAATGGCGGCGCGTCTCTGTTTTCGTCGTTACCCGTGTAGGCGCCGCTTCCTGTGTGCGCAGATCCGTCAGCCTCCTCTATTTTCTTCATTCTTTTTTACTTCATCTCAGTTCTCTTTCTCTCTCTCTCTCTTTCCTGTGTCTATCGTTCACTCTGTCTTCCTCAAGATAAGCGGCCGCCAAAAGCCCCCCTTTCTATTCACAGCGCTCGCGGTTTCGGCCTTCTTTTGTGTCCCGGCAACAATGCGCCGATATATATACTGGTGGCGCGCCGCTGTGGCAGCGTGAAACGCGCTATACATTTCTTTATCTTTATTTTTTGTCACAACGCTCGTCTTTCAATGCTCGCTTAATTCGTTTGAGGCGGACGTTTTTTTTCTTCTTTTCTTCTATTTTTTTGTTTATTCTCTTTACCAAGTTGGCTGTTTTCTATTCGTTATTCTTCAGAATCCTGATGACCACCGATCCTTATCCCCGTTGTCATCGCTTTCTTGAATGCGCGGTCCTTTCTCTCTCTCTCTCTCTTTCCCTCTCTCTCTTTGAAAAAGCGTGGCCGTGCGCAGGCGGCGCAGGGCACCGTTACTCGGGATAACCTTCTGGTCTGTTTGACATGCTTGTTCTTTTTTTATTCCTTTGCATTTATTTTTTCACTTCACAGTGAAATTGATAGCGCGCTCTACGCTTATAAATGCAGCTCGAGAAGAGGCTCTCCGATAAGCGTGGTTGCGACCCTTTGGGTGGCGGCGAAGGGGAAGCGAAAGTTCAGCACTGTCGTTTGAAAAGACTGCTGCTGAAGGCACGCCTTTCTTGCGCGTGCAGCAGCGCGTGTTGTCATTCTTTTCGGCGCGGTGCTTTCGGTATTAGAAATGGTGGCGTCTTTAACCTCATGTTTAGCTTTGGAATGAATGTAATCTTTGCATGTTTCCATTCTTGTGGAATGTTTCCGTCTGTCCAGTATTTGTTCATGAGATCAGTGAGTGCTTTCACTGACCATGCGTCCAAGTTTCTAAGTGCTTTGATAGTAACACCGTCAGGCCCGGCTCCAGACAACCGTCAATATGACGGTAAGACTAATTAGACGAATTGCAAGCAAAAGAAAGGGAGTGAAGGAGACAGAACTTTGCAAAATAGTACAAGCATTTGTAATAAGCAGGCTTGTCTACGCACTTCCATACTTATAATTAGACAGTAGTGAAAAAACCAAAGTAGAGTCTATGATTAGAACAGCATACAAGGTAGCATTAGGGCTTCCGAACTGTACCTCCACCGAAAGGTTTCTGGGCTTGGGAGTACACAACACCTTAGACGAGCTTACAGAGGCACACTTAACAATGCAGAGAGGCCGGCTTTCCCGCACCAAAGCAGGAAGAACCATACTTGATCGTTTAGGGCTAGGCATACAGTTGCCACCCCAAGATACCAAAACACAGATACCTAAACGCATCGCTAAGGTAATAAGAGTTAAGCCACTAGCTAAGAATATGCATCCTGCTCACCACGAGGGGAGAAGGGCTAGGGCAAAAGCTCTACACAACATATACAACCAAGATGAACATGCAGTATATGTAGATGCCGCAGAATATCCCCAGAAACAAGCGTTCGCACTAACGGCGGTGGATACGCAAGGTAAACTGATAGTCTCTGGCACTACCATAACAAAATCCTCGGAAACGGCAGAAGAGGCGACAATCGCCCTTGCTATCATTAACACAGAAGCTACTACCATACTCAGCGACTCTAAATTTGCCATACGCAATTATGCGAGGGGCAGAATTTCTCAGGCAGCAATGAGCATATTGGGTCAAACCAAAGACTCAGACAGAATTATTGAATTGATATGGGTTCCGGCTCACTCGGGGAACCCTGGTAACGAAGCGGCCCACATAACAGCTCGAGGATTCGTCAGCCGAGCAGGGGACACTGTCGTTGCTGAGAGTTTTTCGAAGGACGGCCTATCATCTTTTCACGATATTACTAATCATTTTAAACTTGAAAGGAGGACATTGCCTCCTCCAGACAAAGCCTTTAATAAGGAGCAGGAGTCCACTTGGAGGCGACTCCAGACGCGATCCTTCATGACGCCTTACCTGTTGTCAAAATTCTACCCCGGTGAATACGACCCTGCATGTACATTATGTGGTGATTTAGCCACTTATCACCTATTGTGGAATTGTAAAGAGGAGCCGCCCCCGAAATCTCTAATACAGGTTCCTACTCTCGAGCAGTGGGAGGCCGTGTTGGTCAGCTCAGACTTGGGAGTTCAAACCCGGGTCATTGAATGGGCTACCCAGGTCGCTGTCAGCCTTGAACTGATAGCCACATATTACGGATCGTCTGCATTCTGCCTTTTCTGACGAATTAAATGTTTTCCAATCCAACCTCATGTTTACCATCTCCTGCATGTCTGCTCGACTGCGAATGGGCCTGACCGTACAAAAAGCCATAGGCGTTAATTTAATATTGAAGATAATAAGTATTATCCTGAACACGTACTCTAAATCTACCTTTCGATGCGACGTCTTAAGGTGCATGCAAAACCGTCATGCGATCGGTAATGATATACAATCTAAACAGTAAGCTGTCCTCTAGAGCACCCGCTTTTATAAAAGGGCGTGTGCTAGAGAAGAGTTTACTCCCTTTTCACTCCCATATAGGTGTATTCGTGTATAGTGTATAGTGTATAATGGAGATGTATAGTGGAAGCATAAATGTCCGCACGCTGTCTCGGGGCACATTAGAACATGCATGTAAGGGGCATACCATTTCATATTTTGGCCCTCAACAAGGAACAATAGGCCCTGTGTTCATCTTAACTTGAAAATGAATGAGTTCCAAAAACGACTCATTTCAATGCCGTCTTTTAGCTGCTGGTAGAAGTGCTAAAAGCTGTCCTGTTATTGTTCACTTTCGAAACGTTAAACTTTGATGCACCGCTACGTAAAACTGTCTCTTTTGCATGACTCTGGCGCACACGGCGTTTTGTAAGTTTCCGTCTTTGAATTGTGCGCTGTAAATACCTTCACGCGGCAAAAAAAAAAACAGTAACTTCCCCATATCTTAAACCCAGTGAAAAGAGAGCGCCTTCTAGCGATTTCGTTGTATATATGTCTTTTTTTACGACGTACTCACCATTGCACCGGCAATTGCCGTTGCTCTCAGACCGCCTCATTCGTATCGACCGAATACTGTCGGCGTTCAAAAAGTCAAAGCGCGCAAACTAAATTCTTCCCGCCGCTCTAATGGCTTCTGCAGAGCCCACGAGCCCTTTTCCTGAAAACTCCGCTCTGCTCAGTGTGCCTCTTCAATAATGCTGTCCCGTGGTTTTAGCAAGCGCAGCCTCGCGGCAAATGCGAAGAGTTTGCAACCCCCCGCTTTTAGCGACTGCACCGCACTTTTTTCTCTCTATTTTTCTTGCGCTTGCTTTCAGTTTCCTCGTCTTTTTTTCTCCCTCTTCGAAATCTGCCCTGCTGCAAAGAAGAATATAATCGAAGATGAGAAGTTGTTTCGCTTCTCGCGGAGAAAGTTGACACCGTTCCGAAAAAGATCAGCCCTGCGGCGGTGTCCTGGGTGCGAAGATGCGGAAGAAGAAGGAATCGGGAATGTTTTCTTTTATGACAATGTTTGTTTACTTTCTTTCTTCACTTTCTTATTTCTGGCACGTTGGGAGTGAAGAAGAATAAGGAGCAGCAGCTTCCCGACAGCTCAGGCGGTGGCGGCTCAGCTGAGTATAGCAGTGCCTGCGAAGCGTTCACTCTTTTGTTCTGTGCCCCCTTCTTCGCTTCCCGTATATACGCTGGAACTTCCTCGAAGAGGCCTACGCACCGCGAAGAGCTCCGCACTCTTCCCGCCCGGGAAGCTTGAAAAATGAAGCCCCACTGGCGGCAACAAATTCCCTTATCGAAAAGTTTGGGGCGTCCGCCGCGGCGGCGGTAGTTCGTCAAGAGAGCGCCTCCCGGGCTCTGCCCGCTCCCTGCCTGGAATGTTTATAGCGGCTGCTCGTGCTGTTGCGTTGGCGTCTGCTCTCGACCTTCGCATCCCCGCATCCCCCCTCTCTTCTCTACCTCCTCTTCTTTCCCTTCCGTTCGCCGGGAGAAGTGTGCGGTGTTTACGGCCCGGATTTGGAGCGGAAGTTCCTCGCCCGCATGAGGCGAGGCGATGCGCCGATGGTCTTGAGCGACCGCAGCGCCGTTACAGCCTTGGACTTCTTCTACTAGAGACGGTCAATGTGCAAGACATTTCGTGCTTTAGAAAGGAAAGAAAAGCCCTGACTGCTCGATCGGTTTAGAAGTGAAATTGTGCGAACTGTTAGACTCCAGTTGGCAAGACATCTTTGAGCACTTTCAGCCCGTAGATACGAAAGGAAGACGGGATATGATGGACGACGAAAGCCACTCGCAGTTGTTAACAAAAACAAAAATTCACCAGCCCCGGTAACGTCTGTACAAAGCGATCGTAAAGAGAGATGAAAAGAACGATCAGAACAGAAGTCACTAGTAAAAAGAGATTAACAGCGGATGCTTATCACATGGCAAGCAACTGTAGGAAGTGTAGCCTAAGCGAGGCATATGAAATAGGAACCTGACGCTAGAAAATTCAGGCGCACCTGCAGCTGCATTCGGCTAAGAAATTGCAATTTTTTTATCGAGAACAAAATATACTTCGTGCTAACGCGCGTATCGTATCCCATGTTTCGTATCATTCAGGCCTCGAGAATTTCCCTCGCTAGCCTGTCTTCGCTCTACTGTAAGCCCCTAAATCTCAGCGACAGGACCAGGCAACTACCATTGAGACTGCTTGTCAGAAGTCGCGTTTGTGCTAGTGCTAGTAGGTAAGTTATCGTAACATTCAGTGCCATCATCACTACCGTATGACATGTTCTATTTGGGACTTTCTTTTTCTGCTGATTTTTCAAGACATCCTGACACAAGCCTATAAGGAAGCCGCCGCGGTGGCTCAGTGGTTATGGCGCTCGGCTGCTGACCCGAAAGACGCGGGTTCGATCTCGGCAACGGAGGTCGAATTTCGATGCAGGCGAAATTATGGAGGCTCGTGTGTTGTGCGATGTCAGTGCACGTTAAAGAACCTCATGTGGTTGAAATTTCCGGAGCCCTTCACTACGGCGTCCCTCTTAACCTGAGTCTCTTTAAGACGTTAAACCCTACTAAACCAAAGAAGCCTATAGGGAAGCACAACCGTGCCTAATCAAACTCGGCTCCACCTTTTGACACCTAGGGGCACACATTCCCCCGGGCTACGACACTCTTTTGGCTTAGGAGGAGGGGGGGGGGGAGGGGTGGAGCAGTACCGTCCTTCACGACTCCTGGCCCTTCGGGCCCGGGCACCGTGTGCAGCTCGTGTACTCGATGAAGATTGGGGAAAGAAGGGATGTGCTCTTTCGGTCGAAGCCCCGAGGCGAGCACTGCCGCTCTTGGATCTGGGACCGCTGTGATGGATGGGCGACGTCAATTGCGTCTGGACGCCAGCCCCAGGGCGAGCCCAAGGCCGCGCGCCGAGAAAGACAAAGGCCCAGCGAGCGCACCGGGCTAAAGGGTGACGGGGGATGGCGAGATGTAGGAAAGGGAAGGGAGGAGAGTGGTTGACTCTTTTACGCGGGCCTGTCCTTCTCGCTTGTAGCTCCCTTTGCGCCTGCCCACTTTTTTTTTTCTGTAAGCCCCTTTGCCCTAGTCTCCGCCCCTCTTCCCCCAGGGGAAGAGAATTCCAGTAGAGTAAAGAGCCTCCTGACAGAAACAAGTATTTCGTTCCTGAAGAAGGAAAGACCAAGAACCTGGAAACGCTCATATTTTTTTTTTGTCCTGCTCCTCTTTTGTTTGTACCATGAGCATGTCGTCCTTTTGTTTGGGTTTGTTGGAGCTGTCTTGAGAAAAAGCACTCGGGGGAAAGCGCGAGGTAACGTAACGAGAAATTGGGGATTTCTTGAGCCCAACCTTGTAGCGTCTGCAGGGAAGTCGGGGGGAAAAAGGATAGATGCAGGAACTTAGCTTTTGTTTCACGCGTTTCATGTCGGCTTTGTACGCCTGCTCCTTGCTGCCGGCCTTTGTCTTTTGGCTGTGGCTCTAGATCCCTCAGCTTGCCGTTATCCTCAAGAAGCGTCCGCGTAGTTGCTGGAAAAAAAACGGTATAAAAAATCTGCAGTGAGTGATGAGATGAGGCGACGACGTAGCACGGAGATAGAAGGATGAGACGGCGTTAAAGCGTAGATCACTACACTTGATGAAGAAATGACTTTGGGGAAGCGGAAGGTTACGCCAAAAGTAGCGAACAAGTGACAATGGGAACGCAAACATTTATGCTTCAACTTGTTTACGACAGACGCTACAAACTTTCTGTGCAGAAAGAAAAAGGCTCCTTTGTTTCCAATGAGATTGCTCCTTGAATACTCTTGTCTTAATTACGCTGGCAATGCATCGTGCCTTATCTGGGTTCTCGTTCGCCTGACAAAGTGTCATTTTCCTTTCAGGGTGCGTTTTTTTTTTTGCCGCCCATTCAAATGTCTTCAGTGCGTCTGACTGTCGGACGATGCTCATATAATACGGCCCTCGACGCTCTGTTCGCGCGGTAGTTACTGCCATTTTTAACACTATGCTAGAGGGCGCAAAATTGGATTGGGGTTTCTCGGATCTCGCAGGATTTTCTGACCCCTCTCCCACCCCCCCCCCCCCCCCTCCCCTCCGTTCGCACTCATTTCTTCCTTTTTTAAACTGTTGTTTCGTTTCTGAAGAGAGAAGTCATTGAGGGGGCAAGGTTGTGTGATTACTGGTAATGCGCTGCTGAAGCTCTAAAAAAAAGTGCGTTTTTTTAAATATAATGACACCTTTTTTGTTATTTTACTTCTCCTTGCATTTGTCCATGGTTTGTCTCATCCCACATCGTTTCCTGTTTAGGGAAAAGCTTTTGTGAGGCCTAAGTATACGACGCAGCGTTCAGCTTACTGTGCTACTGTGCGAGTAATGAAGGTAATTTAAGCAGGTAACCCAAAAATAAGCGGCTTTGTGGCGACTTGCTGGAATGAAAGGCGAGAAAACAAAAAGACCGATGTGGATTAAGCTCAGAAAGGAGGTGGAAGATAAAATGAAATCAGCGAATAAAAGCTGGCACGACCGCACCGATAGGCGTTCGGCGCTAGCGCGCCTTTGCGGTGTCTGTGATCGATGCCATGGCTTAGAAGGCCGAACAGTTGGCTGCACAGCGCAGAAGACTTTTTGGTTTGTTTTTGTTGTTGTTGTTCCTTTTTTTTTTCGTCTTTCAAGACGCCGAACCTCACTACGTGACGCTTTGATAGTATTAGCGTTCAGGTTGGTCTCGCCGTTGATCGGGGCCTCTTTTTTCGCTCTCGTTCTTTTAACGACTTGCTCCCTCCGTGGAAAGTTTGCCGCCCCAAAACTCAAAAGTGGAGGCCCCTTTTGAAAAAAGTAGGCACTGCGGCGGTTTAGTTGCCTTAATGCAATGTTTCTTCCGGCGCATTTTAAATGCACTTAGCGTTTGAACGCATCCGTCCTGTATTTGTAAAGCTTTCGGCGGCGCGACCGGAGGAGAGATCGATCCAGGAAAAGAAGTTCGCTCTGCTGACTTCTTCGACTCGCGATTCAACGTCTCTAAAGCCTTACATCTTTCTTCTCTGTTTAACAACGCTATGAATTGCTGAAAAAGAGCGCGTTGAAAAGGACGTTATGATTGAAAAGCGATCAAATGAGAAAAACCTGACAGCGTGCAGAGAAAAGCAGATTAAAGGGAAATAAAACTTCGTTGGCTTTTTTTTTTCTGATTCCCGAAAAAAAAAAGTGGCAGCGCCGCATTGCACTTTACTGGGTATCTGCCATATAACGATAACAACAACAGCAAAGCCTATTCCCTAATCAGACTGCGTTACGTTACGTTGACTTCCTCCAGTTGCAATGCTTGTAAGGTTCCTAGCGTCATTTTTTCTTGAGCAGCAGTGCGCTTCCAACTCTCGATCGGCATCCGGTTGTTTTTCGGACACTGTTCAAACCTCCCGATTGCGAGCAGTAACGGAAAACTGAACTTGATAGCTCCCGCTGCATGCATCTGTAGTCTGATATAACTCGAGAACGAATAGGCAAGTGCTCCTCAGAGCAGGCCCTGAGGAAATAAACTAGTGCCATTGGCTTCCTTTCACTACGTCACCGGTCGATCGTCTTTCACCTGCCAGCGGCCGTGACAGGTCCAAGGCGGTTGACCGCGACTTCATGACAATAGCTCGAGACGACTGGTCTGAGAAGCTCCTTTTAGGGGCATTTGCCGCTTCGGTTTTGAGTTCTACTCGACTCTAATCAAATCTGCAATCACAGAATCAAGTTATTTAATTTTTTTACAGCGCGCTCGCAAGAATTTCATTTTGGCCGCGTAAGTTTAATATCCCTTCCACTTCCCCGCTTCTGTTCCTGATGACCGCGAAGGGAGAGGAGTAGTTTTCAATGCATCTGTCTATGGAGGCTACTTTCGGACTGGTAAGTTCTGGAAAAGACGATGGCGATGTACTCCTTTAAGTGCGCTCATTTTTGTTTCCTCCGCTAAGGCGAGGGACGTACCTCGAGCAGGCGCGTGGACGGAACGCTGCAGCGGCGCGGTCTGGAATGGCTCGCCTCAAAGACAGCAGCAGCAGAAAAAAAAAGCGGCGAACGAAACCACCACGGCTGCAGAGGTGATCTCCTCCGCGGCTCGTTGGGGAAATTCGGGCCGCCTATGGCCGGCTACATAATGGCCGCTTCGTATGAACGCCCAGTTCTGGACGCCTGCGAAGCACATCCACGTATACCCAAGCTTGTGCGTGTGTGCTTTTGTGTGCGCGCGCGAGGCACATTTTCTACAAGAACAACATCGCTCTGTTTTCGCCGCCGTACGCAGGCTGGGAGGCGGGGAGTAACTGATGCGCTATCTGCGTGCGAGCGTAATATGTGCTGCTCGTGTAAGCCGGTGTATGGTTTGAAGGGGAACGGGGGATGGGGGGAGGGGGGTCATGATGAGGGGAGGGGAAGGGGGAGGCGCGTTCTGTGGCGGCGGCGGCTTCTGCCTAGTCCTTCCTGCTTACGAAGCCAATTACCGGTCGGCTCGCTGTTTCGGTAATTCTCTGGGAGCGTCATTAATAGCCCTGCCGGCGGGCTCCGCGACTGATGCCCGGGCTCGTTCGCCTGCCCCTGCGTATGACACCGAGCCCGTGAGCCGCACGACGAGCACGCTGAACCGGCTGTCGCGACTATAAAGTGTTGGGCCGCTCTCTCTCTCTCGCTTCGCCTCGCTTGGCCTGGTATCCTTGTGGTGCGGATGCGCGGCGGCGTATGATGCCATTGCGTGTGTGGCGATTGGAGGGGCATCTCTCTCTCTCTCTCTCTCTCTCTCTCTCTCTCTCTCTCTCTCTCTCTCTCTCTCTCTCTCTCTCTCTCTCTCTATCTCTCTATCTCTCTCTCTCTCTTTTGGCTCGCTTCCACGGACGTCGAATTAGGACAACTGCGTCGGCGCGTGTGTGCACCCGTTCTGCCCGTACTTTTCTTTCGCGCCTCCTTGCTTGTTGTTCCGCTCGCTTCTTCGCTATCCGTCCCAAGCCTCTCCGAGATTGGTTCCAAAACTTTCTCGCTGCCAGTTGGCGTGTTATATCGCGCGGATGTCAAAATCTGCCGCCGGCTTTCATCGTCAGTGCTTTTGTTGTACATGCGATGAATTTTTGTTTTTGTTTTCCTTTTTGTCTTTTCATCGACGAAATGGCTTTTTGTTCTGCATATCTATTTCTTATTCTTGGCACGGACACGTTAGGACTTCGTAAATGCGTGCTGTGGGGAAATGGCGTTGATGTGATTGTGCCCGTTTTTGAAGCGTGTCAAAACCACTTTAGCCATATTTTTCTTTCGAGCCAGTAATAAGGGTTTGTTGTTACAGGTAGCATGTATTTGCCTTTATGAGCGCCTGCATCCTTCAATGTATGGGAGATAAGAATAAAGACTATACATCTGTGGGTCTGCGCTAGAATTAATTATTGTTTGCTGTCTTGTAGCTAGCAAAATCTGAATCTATTCTGTCTTTCTCTAGCTTGTTGGAACTTTTTTGTTGTTGAAAAACTACTGCATCTTTAATCTGCAAGCTTCACCCCAAGTTACGAGGGATGGTTCAATGTGCAGGGCTCTGGGTAAATTTCTACCGCGTGAGGTTTTCTTTTCGTGGAAGCAAAATATCGAAGCGTATAAAATCTGTCCCCTTGTCGAAGCTGTCTTCAGCTTTTCCTGTCTTTTACCCCCTTTTTTTATTCTCCTTAGCTCAAAGTAAAAACGCAATCGCTGGAAGCTTCGTTCAATAAATTTAAATCCGTGTTTTTTCTTAATTCCTAGACTACTATTCCGGGCCACAGTGGCTACTACAATGCTCTTAAGTTTTTTTTTTGTTTTTTTTTTCTTTAGTAGCGGTCGGTCTGGTCAGCCGGTTTTCCCGCTGGCAAATACACGGTAAAGAAAGGCAGCAGGATTAATTAAATCTCCTCTTTTTTGTCATTTCTTTTTTATCCGAATGAGATTCGGCCTGTCCCCGTCGCATTCAATTCTTCTCCCACAACTATTTCTACCATTCTTTGCTCTGTTCTGCTTTCGCTTCGAGCAGCAAAAGGGGGCATTGCTCCCGGCGATTTATGTTTTCCGGATGATAGAGCTAGCCGCGCGAGCATTTATTACTTGTGTGTTAGGCCTAGTGTAGATTTGTGCTCCCCTGTGGACCCACTCTGCCCGCTTTTGTGTTGTGCAGACACAGAGCCGCAGATATTCTGGATTTCGTGACCGCCATGCGAAATGGTGACGTTAGTTTTCGCTCCTAAATTTTAATTTTTTTTCCCGCTGTCTCTCCTGGATCGAAGGGGCCCTGTTCGATTGTCAAGCGCTCTTTTACTGCCGCATTTGTCCCTCTGCTTTTTTTATTGCGCTTGCGTTAATCCCTCGTAAAAAAAATCGAAGACACGATAGTAGGGAATTGAAAGGAATCACTTGGAATGCTTTTAGTGATTCTGCTTTTAACTGCTCTAATGCAATTATCAGGGATTCGGCCGAAGCTTTGGCTACGCCCGAGAGTTGAACTTCGCTTATTGGTCACTGCGTTCACTTATTAACGTATTCAAAGTTGCTTGATTATCTTCTGATTAATTAAACCTTATCATCATCCTTCTGAGACTTCTCTCTTGTTTTTTTTTTCATTATCCCTAGCGGGCCTTCTTTTCATCCCTGATATACCTGTGTGTTCCGGAAACATGAAATTTGACTTTCAAATAATTTTACGATATCATATAAAAGTGCGGTTATATTGAACATTGCTCCAAGCCGAGTCACTGAAATACTGTTTTTTATGCCACGAGAATAAAATCTTGGTGGAAGTGGGTGGCATGCAGTGCACTATTGTTTCGTCAGCCTAAATATACGGATGAAAATTAAGGCTTTCACCTATTACTACACCGTAATTTTTTTCCTGATAGTAAAGTGTTTTTCAGGTCTCGTTACGTTGGTTAATGCATTTGTCCCTTAATGTCACCGAGATGTATATGCGGGGAAAAGGGAATGTGCGCTTTCCGGCTGTATTATGCGCCGCTATGGCGAAATCGTAAGCTCATATAGTCACGCTGCAGCGAAACCCTGTTAGGAGCCAAGTGCATCCTAAGCCTTTCCAGCGTTCGTCGCAAAGGGCGTTCCTAGACGCATATGTCAACTGCAATATCAGTATAAATCAATAATCTCAGTATATCTCACTTAACTCGGTGTTTGAAAGACTGCAGCTTTGAGCAGAAGCTCTCTTCTGGTCATCTCAGTGTTTGGGTTTATACTGTTTGCTTTTTATAGTTTATTTGTCATTTTTTAACATCTGGTCAGCCCTGATAGATCAGAATCACATCCTCGTGAGATCGGCATTCAATGAATGCCGGGTCAAATCGGTGCATGTAAAAAAAAAAGCCATATTTGATGCTTATGTGCACTTGCGAGCTTACCAAGGAAAGCAGAGAGGAATATAACTAAGATGAAACCGACAGACTGAAGAGAATGTGGAAATATGTTGCAACGAGATTGCTGAAGCGAGTCTCCGTTGCAGAAAAGAAAGTAATATGTACTTGTCATAGTGGTCCCTTCATTTTCTACATTTATGTGTTCGGTAAGTCAACGCAAGCAACCTCGCGAGTTTCCACGTGTTTCCCATCTACAGCCTGCGTCTGTGCTTTTGCCCCATTTGCACTCTTTGTGCGGGGAAGCCACCTTAGAGAGCTGTGGTCGCTTGAGGTAAAACTGGCGACGAAAAGCTAACTCGAAGCATTTATTAGAGCGACGTTCGTTCGCTTGTGAAAATGCTTGATGCGGCACAGCCAACGTTATATCTCAAGGTACATAATAACACGTAAATAACACTAACACGCGATGGACCGGTTCACTTTACTTAAACTCCAACGCGTTCGTCTAGGCGGCGCTTGTACTGTAGTCGCTGATGTTCAGGTCTGACTATAGTTCCCGACTGCGATATTCGCGTCAACTGCCGCTTTCCATTATCTCTCACTGTCGCGTGCATGCTTTCAGGGCCGAACTCTTTTCGCTAATGTGGCGTCTCGCGTCCAAAGTGCAGCCTCCGCTGTCGGCCGTGTTCTCATGCCTGGCGTTTCCCCCTGCCCTCCCCGCTCCTGTCTCCTCGTTTGCAGATGCGGATGAGAGCCGTCCCGCGCTTCCCGAGAGCCTGGAGACCATCCCAAAGGCGGATTATCTCCCGACGCAGCGACATCGCTGGAATACAAATGAGGTACCCGGAACTGACATGCGCTGTCTACCCGCTTCTGCCTACTTTCTCTCGTTTTCTTTTCCCTCACTCGTTGGCTATAAATATACACCGCCCTCATTTCCCCGCCCTTTTCCTGCACTCCTTTTTTTCCCCCGGGGCCGTCACTCGTCGCCGTCCGCCATAGCTGCGTAACCCGAGCGGCTGCGGGGGCGGCTCCATGGCTGCTACGCGGCAATACCTGTCGCGCCCACTGGTCCGGAAAAGCTCGGGACGTGCTTGGCGCCAATTTGTCTCGCGGTCTGTCTCCGTCTGTGCCGCACTGCTCTGCGTGCTTGTTGGGCCTCAGTTCCATTCGTTTTGGTCCTTTATGTGTCCCGGCTGTACTGCGTTCCGAGCGTATAGTCCTCTCCGGTCAACTGTAAAGGAGGCTGTGAGGCTCCCATTATTAGGAGTGGTGCACGCGCAGCGAAAGGAACCCTTTTGCCTGATGAAGTGACTCCCGTCGGCCAAGGCACATCAGCCTTCGAAGCATCGATTCACGAAATAAAAAAAATAAGGGAGAACCAAAGGGAAATGGGGACCGGGCTGTTAGGTTATCCCGCTCCGATCCGTATTTAAGGCGAAAGTAAAACGCCGTGTAGGACCGGCTATGTTTGTGTGTTTGCGTGCGAGTGCTTGTGTCAAGATTTAGGAATGCGCCTGAACATTGAGGGCCCGTAAACTAGAAACCAGTCGACCGCGACAACCAACTACTCACTGAGGTTTAGCAGCGAAATAAAGAAATGCTTTCCCGAGCATGCCTCACTCGATTCCGTAAAACACGTTATAGGTTTTGTTCTAAACCGTCGACCGGCCTATCCACGGTTATAAAATTTAAATCATGTGCTTTTTCCTCTTCTGTCTCTCTCTGTCTGGCTTTCGATTTTTCACGCTCTATTCATGATTATTCTACGATTTATTTTTTCTGTACATCTTTCCTTCCTTTCACAAAATAGTTTGACACTTTCCAGCGCAGAAAAGCGCTGGGAGGCTCGCAGGCTAGAGTTCCGCTCGGGGAGAATCGTCAGCGGCATCATTGATGTGTTTCCACTTCGCGACAACACACTTAAATCTGCACTGCAAAGTTCGTTTGTGTGTTGGCCCAAGCTTACTTAAAAGTGGTCGCTGGTCCTCCTTGCTGCGCAGGTGCGCACTTTAATGCGTGACTAAGTGTAGCATGCGTTGCATACCTGTTCCACGTTCTGGTGAACTTCAAAAAAAATGGGGAGGTGACGAAGAAGGTAGCCAGGATAGAGAGAGAGAGAGAAATATAAGGATGGAAAGGCAGGGAGGTTAGTCAGGCGATACCCAGTAGGCTACCCTACACGTAAGGAGGGGAACAATGGAAAAAAAATGGAAAGAGCGGCAAATAAATGAGCTTCTCTCGTGTCCATCGACCAGTATGACAAGGGGACAGAAGGCTCACACTTAAAGCTTAAAGTTTAAATCCGGGAACTCAACCCCGAGTCCTTTAAGAACTCCAGGAGCTCCTTCACCGCTGTCCTTTGTAGTAAAGGTTTTGTTCAAGGCCCAGAATTTTGGCTTCTGAAAGAGGACGAGAGTCCAAGCAACGAAGTGTAGCAGCCATCAACGCCGCTCTCGCTCAAAACGAGGGAGTACATTGGAATTCTTATGCGGGTAATCGACGGCAATTAATTTCTCCTCCAGTTTCACGCGGCGTTTCGCGTGTGCGTGCCTCCAGTTTTATTATTCCTTTCCGCTTCGTTCTTCAAATCTCGTTTCGTTTTGTGGAACGCTCACTTTGTCGGAGAATTCGGAGCGTGCCTCTGCCTCTCTGGTGTTCCTGGTCGTCTCTCTTCGCCATCCCGCCGCTCTGTGTAGCCGCCGTCGGCTCGGGCGAACTGTCGCCGCCGCATCGCATTCGCGGGACGAGGTGCCCCGTCTCGTACGAGGTGCGCCTACCTCCGCTCAAGGCCGGCAAAACAAAACGGCCGGAAGAGGAGGGAACAACGAGAGGATGCGCGTTTTCGATGAAGCGCGCTTCCCCGCACCTGGTAGGCTGAACACGTGAGTGGGTCGCGGGTGCATTTCGAGAAGGGAAGGCGCGGCTGTGACTCTAATTGCGCCGGCGCAGAAAAAAAAAGAAAAAAGACAGAAGAACGCTGAAACAAAGAACTGTCGCCTTGTTCCCCTGTTGTCGTGCTCCATTTCTACATTTCAACCGCATTTTCTGGCCCTCTGTTTTTTATTCGCGCGCGAAATAGCGGTTGACGTCCGTCGCTGTGTGGCTGTGGTCAGTTTTTTTTTCTTATTTTTATTTTCGGTGGCGCGTGGCTCCATGAAATTGCTCTTCTTTACGACCCGCACGCGTGCCGTTTCGCGGAAATGAAGCCACCGAAAGTGGCGCTCGCGATGGAGAGGGTAACGAAAATGGTGCGCAGAAAATAACGAAAGAAATAACAACGTTGTGGCTGCGGTGCTTTCGAGCAGTTCTGCATGATTAGCGTTTTCGTCGTCATCATTTTATACGGTCATCAAAGTAGCCGTATTAAGTCGACATAAAAGCCGTGTTCTGTCCATCTTTTCGCTTTCGTGTTTTGTCCTCTGCTCGTTGCCGACGAATATTCGCACCCGCCTTGTTTTCCTTCGCGTATAGTGAACCTTGAGCAAGCATCCTCCAGGTGAGGTAGCTTACCTCGGGTCGCTTATGAAAAAAAAACAATAATGAAAGAAATTCGACTGTCCGGTAATATTTCGCGCCGCAGGGCTGAGAATGTTTTCTACCTTTGACGGAAAGTGTTACGTTACCACTCGCACGGCCGGCGCGAACCGCTCAGAATCTCCAAACACGGCTCGCGAAAAAGCGCCGCCCCGCGGCGTTCCACCGCAAAATTCCGAGCTGTGTCTTTTACGGGGATATTTTGGGAACACCGAGAATATTGCTACGGCTACGAGAAAGCCTAGGCGAGGCGGGTATACGGTCTCTCTTTCGTGGAAGCAAAGCAGGGCTGAAGACGGCGGTGCGGCGGCACCTCGAATGCTAATTAGCCGTCTCGGTGATTCCTTCGGAACGCGAAGTAATGCCCGTGGAGTTTGCGAAAGAAGCCTCCATGCGGGCCAAATGACGAGCGCATTGAGGAGGAGCCGCCGCATCCGACTTGAGTCCGCTTTATCCCCCGCATCGCTGATGCGAGAATAGGAGGAGCAAATGGGGAGGGAGAGAGTATCGAAAGACTCACTGACAACAACTTTAGGCTCAAACCGCTTGGTTCGTGCTTCCGACGCCCGAACGTGTCGCGAGGCGTCTTCGTCCCTCGCTTGCGTGTTTAGGCCTCCGGGGCTCGTAGCGCTCGCTGTGTAAGGGCGGCGAAATGTCACGCCTTCGTTCCTTACGCGCCGGCCTTGCGTGACGCAGACATATCTAGTCCTGCGGGCTTTTCGAACTTTCTCCGAGGTAATTACGGCGGTGTTTTTAATTCTCGCCTTTAGTTCCGCACTCTGCCGGGTTTCCTTCGAATGAGACACCCGCCAGCCATCCCAGTGCGTGTTTCTTTAACGGAGCTTGGGTCGTCCTTCTCACTGCTCGGCCTCCCGGATGTTTGTGCCTTTTCTCGGCGGCAGGGGCACCTCGTTGCGTTGCTTTCGCTGAATCTGAGAGGTTCACAGATATTCGCAAAAAGGCGCGAGTCGAACTGACGCCGCTGTTGGGTGTTATTTAAACCTCTTCCGTTCGTTTCCTGCCCCGAATAAGTTTTGGGATGCTTAATAGGGTTACTTTTTTGGGAATGTTCTCAAAACTATGGGAGAACATGTTCTGGGTAACCAGCTGGTATCAATACGCATATATTATTAGAAACCTAACTGACAAATCGAAGGTAATATTTGCACTACAGTGTTTTAGACTCTTCTAGTAGCGTGGGAAAAAAATATAGCGCTTTATTTTAAGACATTCCCAGCCTCGTCATAGTGGTTGGTTAGCTTTTCGTGTCGCGTCAAAAAAAAAAACGCTAGAGTTTTAACGCTGTTAAACGCAGTAGACGTGCCAAAGCATGTATTTAGGCTGGTTAGCTCATGGTTTTGCTTTGCTGGGTCGTCGGCACTTGTGGCGGCGATATTAGACTGAGGTTAAGCTCTGATCGAGGTTAAGCTGATCTGATCTGTTCGCGCAGCAGATGGAAATTGATGAAGACGGAGACGTGCAATGCACAGTGCGAGAAAGTGTTGCAGTTTAACACGAGGCATGATTGGCTGCGGCGGTAGCATAGTGCTCTCTTGATTGGGCCAGCGTAGCTGATCTGTTCGAGCCGCCGCGGGTTCCAAACCCAGTCGCGCGCAATATTTATTCTATTTCTGCACGGACTGTTGCTATGCTGGGTTTGGCCAAGGTCACCCTCAGGGTCATTCTCCCATTGCCTACAGTTGGCGTGACGCTCCTTCGAACTAACCCGAGCTTACCTGAGTCACTCCGAGGCTTCACGCACGATTCTTGGTTGGGACCACGCTAAGTAGTGGTTTCGCAATAGAAGCTAGGAAATACGAAAAGATAGAAATCAGAAGCCTGTTAAAATCGATTTGCCAGCCGACCGTCATCCGCAACGTTACTACAAGACGTGCTTCGGCCTTTGCTAGCAATCCGCATATACCGAGATAATCGTCTTCATAGCTCGGCCCTGTGTACAATGCAGCTTCAAATCAAATCAAAACATTTTATTTTCAGGGCATGTCCTGCGGAGACAGAGACTAAAGGATAATACAGCCTAACGAGGCCTCTGCCCCTGTTTTGTGCGTACAGCGTAGCAAAAAGGTGCGCTTCACATAGAAATTTCGATTTCCCACTCGACATCCAACAGAAATGACTTACAGTATGCCAGGAAAAGAAAACAAGTAATACTACACGCATACACAATTGACAAAAAACCGTGTGTTCAGACAAACTTCGCAAGATTTTTGACGCGTTACAGGTATTCAGTGATCACTGATGCAGCAGTACGCACTGCGCGTAAAAACAGGAAAAGTGTAAATCCAAAAGAAAATGCTAATGTTATCAGTTCCACTTCTACCGTATTGCCGGTGGTCGGGAGCCGTCGTGTCAGCGGTACGCTGGAACATGGACGCCTCAAGGAGCGCGCGGAGGCTTCGGTCGTCGTGACGCCGCCCCTTGAGCACGATCGTGTCGTCCGGATCCCGTTTCGTCATTCCCGCAAGGGGAAGACGCTGTCCCACTCCCCCACCTCCCCATCCTCCCTTTGCGGCAATCGCTGACAGGAGACACCGAGTGACCGCTGCGGTCTCTCAGACGGAGCCACTTAGGGTGGGCGTCAACAGACCCGTGAGCAGCGGAGATAGCTCGTGGATACGGGGAAAAGCTTTTCGCCTCCGTCGGGGCGAACCACTCGTTCTTTCTCTCTCTCTCTTTTCGAGAGCCTGTCTATCTGTCAGGTTTTGTCTGCGCGTGGGCAGAAGCGCTGGCGTAATTCTGTCGAGTTGTCGGGAGTGCCTCCGAACTAAGGTGCCTCTTTTCCCGTATGCGCCGTTCCCCTTGGCTCACGAGAGATGGCGCGTGGAGCGTGGAGTGCTGGGGTATTCAGGGGCCGGGGTGCACCTTTTCATTGAGTAAGCAGTTGGGGGGAATAAAGCTGTCGTGGCCGGTCGAGACTGACGCTTTTTTGTGCACGTCTTGCGATATTCTTTGGCTGAGTGCTCCAGCCTCCCGCTTTTCTGCGTCTCTTACTTTTCTCGCGGTGCTTGCGTCGTTTTTATGTAGGCGCGACAACTCGGCGTATTCATATCTGCGGGGCATCGTCCCGGCTTCTGCGGTCTCTCGTCGAACGAATAGTTTGCGTATACCTTAACTGGTAGGCGACCTAATTACGAAGTTGCACTTTCACTTCGGCGTTTTATTTCCTGGAAATGTATCCTGCTCACTCTCATCGGCTTTGATAACATTTGTGGGTGAGACCTAGGCACGTTCGGGTATCCGTGCGCGGGGTTTGTTGGGCTGAGCGCTACTGTAGTAGCAGAGGCGTAGACGCGTGGTGACGTCAGAAGGGTTGAAGGGGGTACACTGACGGAGTGAAGTCAGAGGCTGCTTGGCATCACAGGCATGACGGTGCGAGTTACTGCGTCATCAGCCAATCACAGCACTACTGTATGAGCAGAGAACATGATTGCACATCAGAGGCGTAGACGCGTGGGGACGTCAGAAGGGTTGAAGGGGGTACACTGACGAAGTGAAGTCAGAGGCTGCTTGGCATCACAGGCATGGCAGCGCAGCGCATTGCGTCATCAGCCAATCAAAGGTGCGTTTCAACGTCACGTTTATAAGGACATCGCACCCCGAACCCCCCTGAGGCGATCGCTAAGCTGTATCGACGGCGTGCTGGGGCAAGCGTGTACAACCCTAAGAGCAACCAGTTGTTTTTGTCAGGAAATTTTCGAATGCAGAGGCGGAGCAGCAGCGACATGCCGTGAACTTTCTGAACGACGTAAACTGCATTCGCTCAAACATCGGTAAACGAAATGTAAGAGTACGGATTGCGAAACGGAGGAAGAGCGGTAACTTTTTTTCAGAGGTGGTAGTACTAAGAAAATATTCGGAGCGACCGGCAGTAACCCATTAGACAGTGCATTTAAACGCGAATCAGCAGAGTTATTAAGGCAGCATATATTTACGGGCCTCACAGACAAAACAACACCGAACAACAATAGCAAGTGCAGCTACCGTAGCTCTTCGACAGCTTTTTTTTTCTTTTTCGTGCATAAATTATGCAAACAGTGATGCGGAACGACACTCGAAAACCTCTCTAGGCTTCCCACGTCGATGGATGGGAGCATATCCGTCGCCCAAAACTGCTACAACATCGCTGCTTTGGTCCCCAAGACCGCGTCTGCGAATTTCCTCGTCCAGTCCAGTTCATTTATCCTTTTTCGTTGTTATGGAAGTACGTGCGTAAAGCGCTTCGCTATACCGAGTGAGGCGGAAGCCGGCACAAGGTCGTCTTGCCCATCGGTTATGTGGGAACAGCTGCGGTGACACTCTATGAGCCTCGCCTTGCAATCGACCGGCGCGAGCCGCTGAGGCCGCCTTCCCGGCTGGCGGCGGTGGCAGTGGTGGCGATTTCGTGCTCTAAGTAATGGACCTGAGCCGGTTGCGACGCTTCTTTCCCTCGCTCACTCATATCTCTCCATTCTGTCTACGTGGATGGCAAATGTGTCATTTCGGAATCAGATGAGACCTTTCTTTCTCTCTCTCTCTCTCTCTCGGTTCTCGTTTCGTCGTTAGGGCTCGTGAGACGCAACAAGTCCGAGGGGACATGATACGAAGAAAAATGACCGTTGTTTCCTTTGTTACAACGCGACATCCGCTCATCTTTCTTGCTCCTGTCTTTACCTCGCTTTATTGTTGACTTCGGTCTTCTTCTTTTTTATTCTTTTTTGCTCACTCACTCGTCCTGCACGCAAACCGCTCGCACGGCCTTTCATTCCCGCCCTCTTCTCTTCGCTCTCTCATTTTCTCCATCCCTCTCGGTGATTCTGGTCGTGACAGGACATCAAAGAGCCAATGTTGTCGCGCCCGGCTATAACGCCGCGCGTAATCTGCCCCTGGACAGAGTGCAGTGTGTCTCGGACGTTCTTTTTATGCCCGGATGATCGGTTACGTGCCTGCGTTATGAGGAAGGGGGCGTTGCGAAACGTGAGGGGATGTGGTACGCGCCTCGGCGAATGGAGCGTAACGCTTAAATAATACGGCGCCACAAAGGCGCGCATCTAAGCGTCACCGTGTCCTCTGCTCATTGCCGTCGTAAGGAGCGGAGATGGAGGAACCGCTTCGGTGTCGCTTCGAATTGCTCTGCTGTCTTGCTTTCTTTATGGCTGCATTTTTATTAATATTTAGGTGCGATTACAAAAACAGGGAACGAAAATTGCTTCATGCGAATTTCTAGCACGTTTGCCTCTTGCTGCCGTGTACAACACATCGTGAGAAAAAAGGGAAAAACAGTACATTTTTTTTTTAATTCGGACATTAAACTAGACCTTTAGCTAGATCGATTTCACAATTAATAAACGTTTGCATTGGTTATTTTTATCTACAGGTAGATTAATTTCTGCGATAAGCGTTTACTGGAGGTCCATGAGTATACATTCACGACTGAAGATCTTCACGTTTCCTCATTTTTACGTATTCATTTACCATCAAGCAAAACAGCTTGGGCATTCATGGGAGCTTGTGCAAAGAAGGCTGCGCAAGTAGCAGAGCTGAAAGTACCGACCGCGTTATTAAATTTTGTCTCGTCTTTCATTAACGTGGGTCCTATCCTGACACCAGCTTCAACCAAGGCTTTGCGGTTAGTCAACTTAAACTCTCCCGAAAAAAAAAAAAGAAGAAAAAACTGGCTTCGCTACTCACCCTCGCTCTGTTTCCGGGGTCTCGTTGAAAAAGGTCAGGGCTTGACAAAAAAAAAATGAAAAGCGAAATGGTCGCCGCTTCGGCGTTGAGTAGTCAGGGAACCTGAAAGGACCGGATTGAAACGATCGGCGGCCCGTGAAAAAGTTAGCGCCGGCCTTAAATAACAATCGCTTGCTAGCGGTGTGAGTCGGGGACGTTAATCAAAGTATCGCCTAACGAGGATAGCAGGGTGATCGGTTTCTCGTTAGCGCCGTGTAACGAACACCGCCCCTTCAGTGCGACTGACGCAGGAACGATGGAACGGCCCTCGCCGAGAAACACTGCGCGGTCATTACTACCCGCTTTGTTTTCGGCGTGTTTAATTTTTTCCTCGTTTCTTCCTTCTCCTGGTGCCATCAATACTTGACCCGTCTTTCTTATAGTTTCTTTTTATTTCCGCCTCTGATACGAGCGTTCAGTCGATCTTCGATATTGTTTCACCTCGCTTCTCCTTCCATTTCTTGCTGCTTCTCTTGCGTGCTCCACTTCCTCCCACGCATGCGCGTGGGCGTCTATCTTTAAAAGACGTCGCTCTGTTTGCCCATTTCCGATTAGCCGCGGTTCTTTCTGCTTACATAGCCATCGGCGCGATCTTTCCGGGCTGTTTGCGTTCCTTAGAAGTTCCCCAATGCATTCTTCATGAGTCCATTTCTTTTCAAAATCACCTTGCTTGTGTGGCGGTGGTTAAGCGTTCTCCTTAGTCAGAGAGGCGGGGCGCTGTTTTATTTGCGTATTTACGTGCAAATGACTATAGCGGGCCGAGTGAAACGTCCAAGCCGCTTTCGTTTTGCGAATTTCTGTAATGTGCGCGATGCTTCGGAGAACGTGATTTTCTTTTTCCTTTAAAAACCTCGAAGTTGGGAAAGCTACGCACAACCGTGTCAGCGTTCGCCGGCATTGCGATGTGGCTGACACGTGCCTTCGAAGAAACCACTCAGCACGGCTACTTCGATGCTCCTTGGCTTTTTATTTTATCTTGTTTTTTTTTATATGTCGACATTCCTTTTAGTCCACCTTTGTTTAAATTAACGCTGATGGCAACTTGAAGTACCTGTATTGATAGAATACCCCACTTTGAACACAAAGACGCGCTTTCACTGAAAACAGGGCTTTTAAGAGGAAAAAAAAGGGGGGGGGGGGGGGTCAAAAACTGAACTACACGTGTCGCCACCGCTGGTAGATGTCGCAACTACACTGCAGTGCATCTACATAGCTTTTAATGCGAAACCACTACTTAAGCTGCAGCTAATGGAAGGAAGCTCGGGTAAGTTCAGAGGAGCGCCGCTTCAACTGTAGCCAATGGAAGGGTGACCTTAATGGTGGCCTTGGCCAAACCAAGCATAGCAACCGCCCTTGCCGCGACTGCGTGGGTTTCAAACCCGCTGCGGCGCAAACAGATCAGCTTCGCTGGCCACGGTACGAGAGCACTATGCTATCGCCGAAGCCTTTTTTTTTCTCTCTTTGTTGCATGTTGCGGCAAGCACAAAAACACCGATCATGCCTCGTGTTGAACTGCAACACCCTCTCGCGCTGTGCATCGCCCATCGTCGTCTTCTTCAACTTCCATCCACAGCGCGAGCAGATCAAATCAGCTTATACCTTAGAAAACCAAAGTAATGTTCAACAGTTTCGCAAGGGAACAGCAGCTCACAATTGGCAGCGAGCTGCAAGAAGTGATAAGGGAATACGTCTACTTAGGGCAGGTAGGGACCGTTGACCAGGATCAAGAGAGGGAAATAACTAGAATAACAAGAATGGGGTGGAGCGCATATGGCAGGTTCTCTCAGCTCATGAAGGGCAGTTTACCAATATCCCTCAATATAAAACTATACAACAGCTGTATCTTACCGGTACTGACCTATGGCGCAGAAACGTGGAGGCTAACCAAAAGGGTTCAGCTTAAGTTAAGGACAACACAGCGAGCCATGGAAAAGAAAATGATAGGTGTAACGTTAAGAGACCGGAAGCGGGCAGAGTGGGTGGAGGAACAAGCTCGAGTTAATGACATCCTGGTCGAAGTCAAGAGGAAGAAATTGGCTTTGGCAGGGCATGTAATGCGACTTCAGGCAAGATGAGCGCTGGTCCTTAAGAGTCGCGGAGTGGATTCCAAGAGAAGGCAAGTGTAGCGGGGGCCGGCAGAACGTTTGGTGGGCGGGCAAGGTCAAGAAGTTTGCGGGAATACGTTGGCCGCAGCTGGCAAAGGACAGGGTTAATTGGAAGAGACATGGGAGAGGCCTGTGCCCTGTAGTGGGCGTAGTCAGGCCGATGACGATGATGGTGAACCTCGATTACAGCTTAACCTGAGTCTAATATCGTCGCCAGACCTTCAGATAACCCAGCAAAGCATAACCGTGAGGCAAGCAGGTTAAACACGTGCTTTCGCACATCTACTCAGTCCAACTACGTTAAAAACCTACCACTTTTCTTTTTCTTTTTTTTTGAGCACATCCCAAAGTCTAGGCTGCACATTCATTCTTTTCAAAACTGGGATTACGGATTCCTTTTCGGTGTAGACTTCTTTTCGGTGTAGACGTTGTAGAGGGGTTGTTGCAGGGATAACAACCCCCCTCGTGTGTTATTACACTCTGAGGGGTCTACTCACTCCGGCATGTACTCTCCTCGTATACCAACGTGACGCTTTTCCAGCGCCTGCTTGAGTCCCCTAACAAAGCCGCCTAAACCTGATCGTCTGGAGGAGTTCTGGTCCGGGTCTTGGAAACCTTCCCTTCTCTCCCCCGAGCAGCACAAGCTCTGCGGGAACGTTCGGTGCTAAAGCTGCACGGCCACTCAATCAAGGGCGTGCGGTTGCCGAGGAGGAAATACCAAACGCGTTTTCTCTTTCTCTCTCTCTCTTTCCCTCCTGTTGTTCTTGGGGGGGTCGCATTAGATAAATGTGGCGCCAGCTACATTACGTGCTGCCGCCGCTGGTTAAAGCAATGACCTGAAGGCGATAACTTTACTGCCGAAGAAAAGTAAGGACAGGCCGGTACGTACGTAAGAGGGCGCGCGGGAAAGAAAGGCCGGGAGTTGTTAAGAGGAGCCGACGAGTGGAATGATGTTATATAGGCTCCAAACTGTGCTCCTTCTTTCCTACTGTGGCCCACTTTCTCTCTCGCGCGCGACTCGAGCAGGCTCCTCGGGCGACAGTAATGAGCTACCGGCCAGATCCAGATTCTGGGCCCGTTGCCTCCTACGGCTCCATCGATTCCAGATAGCCCTGCCGGGCTTATCGGGCCTCCTCCTGGTGCTCTCGTTCCCTCGTTCTGCACCATCCGTCTTGCTGCTGCTGCGCCGAGCGTTCTTCGGGGTGTTTTTCCATCGTCGCCTGCTTTTCTTCCGTCTCCTTTCTGGGCTCCCGGGTGGCTGCTTTTCTGTAATTCACGGTTGGTCAACTATAGAGCGTCGGAGGACGGCGCACGTAGCCCCCCCCCCCCCTCCCCGCCCCCTCAACCTCTTTGAAGGGCAGTTGGGCATCGACAGCTCTCGCGCGCTCTCCAAGTCTTCCCTCGTCGCCCTAAATGCGCGTCTCTCTCTGATCCAAGGATTTCGACTTCATCTTCTTTCAACTTATCCCACTTGTCGATATGTGGGGTCTCTGTCTTCCATGATTCGTCCTGCACTTCTTATTATCCTGAGCTGTCTTCACCGACTACTTCTTCTCCCGGAGATATATGCAGCTCCACCAATTCTCTTCACCTTCTCTTCGGTCGTACCCCCCCCCCCCCCCTGTTTTCTTCGATGTCTGTCTCTAACACCTCTTTCCACATGTCCTTCATCTTGCCTCTTCGCATCACAAAAGCAACGCAACCTTGACTGCTCTAGCTTCGAGCCTATGTTTTGCCGCCTTAACCGTGCCTCTCAGGGGGTCATTTAGACCAAGCCAATTCTGCGCCAGTGATTCAAAAAAAATTTGATTCATAATTGAGCGCGTGACTTTTAGAATACAAGAAATTGGTAGGCACATCTAATTCCATGTGTGCCGGCAATGCGGTGGCTTTAGCAGTTGTGTATGCCTTTACCGAGAGCGATGTTACTTCCCTTCATCCAGTGAGAATACTCCGACCTCCAGCTAGTGGAATGCTCCGCACTGGTGACGTGACTTCCCTGCATCCAGTGGGTGATTTTTATGACCGGCGACGCATATTGGCTCCATGGGGCTCCTAATATTATTGCATTAAAAAAACGCAATTTTTTTCTTGCTGGTTTTAAATGCGAAAGCACTACTTCGCGACGTCTGACCGGCTGACCGAGTTTGTGTGAAGCTTGACCTTGAGGGTGACCTTGGACAAAACATAAGTAAATAAAATAATTCCGCGACCGTGATTCGCATTCGCGGCGACGCTAACAGATCAGCTTAGCTGTCCGCTGCACGAGAGTGCCGTGTTATCGCTGCAACCGATCACGTCTCGTGTTAAACTGCAGCACATTCTCGCGCTGTGCATTGCATATCGTCGTCTTCATGAACTAATACTGCTATTGAACCAATTTCCTCGCCAGAAGTGCCATAGACCCATCTAAGCAAAACCATGAGCCAACCAGTCTAAAAACAAGCTTTCGCGCGTCTGTTCGGTTTAACTAAGTTAAAACCCTAGAACTTTTTTTTTTAAGCGGGCGCGCGTGAGCGGGTGAGAGAGAGCGCATAGTCACAGTTAACGAAGAGAGCCACTTGAGTAGAAACGAGTGCCAGCCAAATGTGAAGTTGCAGCCGCTGGCTGTGTGACAACACTCAGTGTCGGTGTCAGCAAAATAACTTTGAACGTTCTTGATACATTACGGCGCTTGCTACAGTGCGTAGTTTCCACCATGCATGTAGATTTACATCTTGCGTCTTCTTTTTGTCGTTCAAGAAGCTAAAGTAATGCGGTCATTTGTGTCTGTTGTAAGGGCTATACGGAAGAGCGAGTTTAGCTGCCCGTTAATAACGTTTTTTTTTGCTGCTCGTTTTACTAGGGGGCGCTGGTAAATTGTCCCCGATGGGCCCTGTCTTAAGGAAGGGGATAACGGAGCGCTCCAATGGAGTCTCCGGACAGCGCCATAAACGCGGCGCTCTCTCCCGCGCCAGCCTACTGCGCGCCCCGCCTTTGACCTCACTCCTAAGGAGCAGGATCGCCGTGCCTCGGTTCGCTGGCCGCTTTTTTCTGGCTCACCAGGCGCGCGCGCGCGCAGCCAGCGTAAGCCAAGCCAAGCCGGGCTCCTCGACTGGCCCGCGGCCGATCCTTGTTGCTGCCGAGCGCGGGGCACGGTAATAACCCCAGAGGAGCCGCTGCCTAACAGCGGAGACCAGTTGGCCCGGGTCAGAAAAAGACTTTCCGCGCACCGCTGGCGGGAGGCCGGGCCAAGAGAAGCCCTGATGAGGGGGGAAGGAGGCCATTCGGTCGCTCTCTCATCGCGAAAGCGGCGGCCTAACCCGCGAGACGCGAAGAAAACAAGCGCACCATCGTGGCGATAACACGGTGAGCAGACTAGACGCAAGGGGGGGTTCTGTTTTTACTTAGCCCGCCGGTTCGTCCACCAGCTTATCCCCGCACCCTTTCTCTCTCTCTCTCTCTCTCTCTCTCTCTCTCTCTCTCTCTCTCTCTCTCTCTCTCTCTCTCTCTCTCTCTCTCTCTCTCTCTCTCCCGGGTGCAGTCAACGACGACGAGGCTGGTAGTAAGACAAGATGACGTGAGTTCCGACGAAAATCGAGGCGTCTCTTCCTCCCGAAGTTGTTGTCTCTAATGAAGAGGTCCGTTGCCGACGTATTAACGCGGTGTTGATCGTTCTCTGAACCACGGTGCTGCCAAATGCTGCCGGGCGCCGGGATCCGCTGCTGCTGCTTCTCTTTCTGCCGTAGTATATACAGGAGGCTGGAAGGCGGGTGAGATCTAAGGCGTCCCATTACTCTGCACCCGTCTGCAGACCCCCTGAGCGGAGGCAGGAACATGACGATGGTAGTCCGAGGAAAGTAATAAGTGCGCTGGCGAGAAAGAGGGGAAGATGGCGCTAACAGGAGACTTCGCAATCAGCTTGGCGTCTGGCTTAAGGAGAAGCGACTGCCTTTCATAATCAGGGCCTCTCAGCGCCTCTCCATCTTCGCGCCTGAACTCGACGCCGGCTATTTACTGTTTTCTTTTTTGTCGCCCTCATTTCTGACGCGAGTGTATGTGCGTGTTTGTGCGTGTGTACGTGTAAGAGCGGTGCTTGATTTTTTTTTTGCAGTCATTGGTGCTTTGTTTTCACTTGTTTTGGCGCGTTTTTACTTTTCGAGTGTTGATTAATTGTAGTTTGGCCTTGCTTAAGCCTTCCCGCTGCTTCTGTAGTTCGCGCGCTCGTTGTTAGCCATCACGTTATTTAACTTGGCGTCCGTTGGCGGCGCTTCTTGGCGGGAATACTAGTGAGTTCGTGTTCATGCTGCGAGACGATGCTGAGATGTTGCGCGCGCTATTCTCTCTTCATACTTCACTTTTCCTTTCCATACCTAAAAATTTATGAATACAGTTTCTCTCACCGTTCCGGCTAATCTCCGTCTTTTCTTCTCTATTAAGGCGCAGTAGTTTAGGCCCATTTCTCAAAGGGCAGGGAACGGCAGTTAAGTCGCAAGCTGTGGCTAACAAATATAAGCATTTTTCGCAGCTTTCATCGCGGTCTGAAGAGAGAGCTTAGATTTCTCGCTACAACTCCCTTCATGTAAAGATTCAGCTCCTCCCTTTGTTTGCTTTCTTTCGCTGTGTAAGTACAGACGGACATTAGAGCTAGGTCACGAATTTCAACTATTGCCGCGCTATTTCTTCAGGCTGCTGACAGCATCGTTCCGCAGAATTCGCTGTACTCCTAGTCTCATTCTGCGCTGCGTCTGTCGATTTCGTGTCGTTTTCTTTGGCGTTTTTTTTTTCGTGCAGTTTACTGGGAGCTGCAACCAACTGAACCACCAAAAAAAAAGTGCTTAGGCACAAGCTGCTCAGCTTTGACGTTTGCTTGTTTTTTGTTTCTTTGTTTTCATTGCTTCGAGTGGAACTGCTATTGCTGGCGCAACTAGCAGTCGCAAAAAAAATAATAATAGTGATTCTCGGCGCGAACACTGAGCTGCTGGTCGCACTGCTCGGCAAGTTATTGCTCGGCGCGTCTCGTAGGGGCATCTGCAGCTTCGCGTATCGCCAGGCGCAATGTGTCACCACCACGGCAGGCTGGCGACACGCGTTGCCTAAGCGAGCGTCAAACACGCTGCGAGTGGTCCGAACAAGTTCTTCAGTCTTCTGGGGTGAGCATCGACGTTTCCCTCGCCTTACGCTCTCTCCCTCGTTCACTCCGCCGAGCCCCTTTAGTTTCGGACTCCTTTTTTTAGTTTTGTTTGTGTTTTTTGTCTGCCGCCTCTTCGGCAAATCGCGGTATAGGCGAACGAGTATAGTGGCCCTGTGCTGCGTCTAGGCCCTTCACCCCGCGTCAACTGCAGGGGCCTCCCCCTACGCTCAGCCAGCGGGGGCGGCGATGGCGAAGCGTTATTGTATTTACGCGCCAGCTGTGCTCAATGTGCCGTAAAAAGGAAGCCCATGTCCGGCTTTACGTCTTCCGGTTCACTGGCCGATGTAGCTGCGACTCCTTTCTCTGTGGCCTCTCCGTCGGAGACGTGTTTTGCTTGTCGTCTTCGGGGTATAGCTGTCCGCTGCTGATGTCCTGGTGCGCGTTTGTGCCTCTGTCCCGTGCGTGTGTACGTGCATCCGCGAGCGCGCTTCACTGCGACTTACAGCCCGGCCCTCTCGCCACCAGAATGTCTTTATTTTTTCTGTTTGCCCCGAGGTGGCGGAACATGTCACAAGTGCGAAGTTCGCGTCCGCCAACGCATTTCGCCGCAGGTACCTCGAAAAGCCAACCGCGTTCCTACGCGAATGCACGCAAGGCTTGTGAACCTGTGGCGCAGGCGTATCGTCACTGCAGTTGATGAAGACTCTGTAAAATTGACAAAGTGAAGCGGTCCTGTGAAACAGGACGTTTCAAAGGGTCTATTAAATGTTGCCTCATTCAATTCCATCAACTGAAACTCAATGGACAGTCCTCGTATGGTGACACTTTTGGTAAGAGCGTTAAGTTATTGCAATAGTTGTCAACAGTATCAAACAGATGCCATTTTCCCGTAATTGATGTAGAAGTTTTTGTCATTGAAATTGCTGTAGATTTCCGTAAGAGACGAACCCGGTGCAAGTTTCACTGCTTGGGATACAGAGGGAAATACAAAACGCACATGTCATTCGGAATAGTTGCTTTGCTTAGTTAAATCACCTTGAAAACAGGACTGGTAAGATGGTGACAGATGGAATTTCAATAAACAATCATTTAATCGATGCACAAAGATTTGCTGAGCAATCTTGCTAGGAGAACTGAGCGTAGGAATATGGAAGTAGTTATAAGAACAACCTGTTTGCATTCTTTACTGCTGGCAGGAGTGACCTAATTGTTTTCTGGTAAAAAAAATTGAAACAATGCACGGTGTACGTCACTAGGCTCCTGTGAGCCTCATAAAAATTAATCACCGAACGCATAAGCAACGCATGCATATTTATCGTCAGTCACGCTATTGCTAATGCCAGACGAAAAACCAGACAAAGTACTGAAGAACGTCCACACGCCATGGGCGCAGTCGTCTCTGGAGCTGTCCTAGCTGGCTAGACAGGAAAATCGGTCACGATAGTTTTGTTTTGGTGCCTCTGTATGTAGTTCCAGCAGCCTCTCATTGAGCGAGCACGATATGGCCTTTAATAGAAAAAGGCCAGACGAAGAAATAAAAAAAAACACCGACGTTGAATTATATAGCCGCACATATCCGAATCACATAACACTAGCGTGCACACGCAGGAGTGTTCTATAGCTGTAAACAACGCAGAAAACGGATGTTGGCTGGGAGCGGCTTATCAAAGAAACTCGGCACGCAATCTCCTAGTGTCCGGTTTTGACGAAAGCGTGCATCGAAAGCGATGATATCGAGGTGAGAAAAAAACTATAATCTTCGTCGAAATCAAAACGCGTTCCTCCTCCTGCGCACGAGGCATCGGCTGACATTGGTTTGTTGTGGCGTTCACTGACGCGTTTGGTATCGATAAATGACCTCGGTAGAAAATAATAATAATAATAACAATAATAATAATAATAATAGGTTTTGGGGGAAGGAAATGGCGCAGTGTCTGTCTCGTATATCGTTGGACACCTGAACCGCGCCGTAAGGGAAGGGATAAAGGAGGGAGTGAAAGAAGAAAGATGTGCCGTAGTGGAGGGCTCCGGAATAATTTCGACCACCTGGGGATCTTTAACGTGCACTGACATCGTGCAGCACACGGGCGCCTTAGCGTTTTTCCTCCATAAAAACACAGCCGCAGCGGTCGGGTTCGAACCCGGGAACTCCGGATCAGTAGCCGAGCGCCCTAACCACTGAGCCACCGCGGCGGGTAGAGAGTAAAGAGCCGTTCACGAATTGAGTCTCGAGGAGGTGAGTAAAACGCCTCGATGCATCTGTTTTCACGCCCGCAGTAGTAGTTCTACCACACTTCGTAAAGGCAGTGCCTGTATAGCGTGCGAAAGTTTTCCCGTCCTTCGGATTGCTTCCGACAACTGGATGGCGGCGGCTCGGCAGCCGGAGTTGCGTGACACGCCCCTCGCTCGCTCGTATTATTGTTCTGACCACCACGCAACGCGCGAGTTAGCGGAAGGTAAGTGAGGGAGGAAAGGGAGAGTGAAAGTTAGGGGGAAAAAAACGTGAGTGGTGGAAAGAGGAACGATTGCAGTCGTAAACAACGCATCTAGTGTAGTTTCTCGTTTTACCTCATTCCGGACACTTCGCGATCTGTTTTCCTTCTGTTCTTTTTTTTTGTTTTCTTCGGCTCCTCGGCGTTCCGGAAAACGCGCGAAGTGTCCAGCGCAGACCCGTCTCCGAGGCGGCGGCGTGCTATCTGTATACGATGAGAAATCGACTTTCGCGTCTTCCCTTTGTGTTCGATTCCTGTGCGTCGTTTGTCTTGGCGCTGCCCGACAGCGTCGTCTGTCTGTCCATTCTTTCGTACATTTTTTTTTTTTGGTCCCGCGCGTATGTTACTTTACTCCTCCTACGTTGTTTCCTTGCTGTTTCCCTCTTTGAAAAACACGCGCCAGAAACCTTCCTCGGACCTCCGGCATGCTTTGCTCCCTTAAAACAGTGCAGACTCTTCGAAGCTGTCGCGCTGGATTTGGGTAATCGGGCGTGGAAATCAAGAAACTGTGTGCGCTGGAAAAGAACGGCCTGAGATTAGCCCTCCTCCGCCTCGCGGCTGTCGCTTCGTTCGTTGATTGGCTCGCGAACAGCCAGTCTGAATCGTAATTACAGGTACAAAGTTTCCTGCCTTGAACTCCCAATTGGGTATATAAATGTCGCCGACTCCGCAGTTTCGACGGCGCTGCTCAGTTTTAGTCACGCTTGGCATAGAGTTCGCATTATAACCTGACACTCACCTCGCGCACCTCCGGACGCTTGTCTTCGCATCTTCTTTTTCTCACCACGCCGCTGTTTTTATTTGCGTATTTTTTTTATTGCATCTTTTCGCCCCTGTGTAGGCAATCTTGTGTTCAGCTACGGGTTTTCCTCTCCAAGAGTGACCGTCATCTATTTCTCAACTCGGTCACTTGCGTCGTCATCTACAGAGTAGCAATGCGGCCGCTGCTGTGGCGCGATTGTTCTCATTGATCGCGCGATTTTTTTTTTGCGGTGTTGGTTCTTGCGCTGGTTTATCGCCCGTTGTTGTGTCACGGTTCGGAAAGGGCCAACGGTACGGTGGACGTGTTCTCGCTGCAAACATATTGTTCGTGGAGCGATGCCTGCAGTAGACGTGAAAATATGCATTCCATGACGCTCATCAGGTCTGAAAGAATCCTATAGCCTTCAACCGTGCTTGTTCGCTCTGGATATCATGGTTTCGACCGCGGAGAAAGACTGCTAATTAATATATCTCAGTGTAACCCAGTGAGCAGCTTTCATTCCTTAATTTTTCCTTCTCCCTTTTGGGCTAAAGAACCAGTCGTTATCGGGAAATAAAAACTTCCTATGCTGTGTCGGCTGCTGCTGTTTGCCGGCAGGAAGAATGAAAAGGAAAGTGCACGGGCCTGCCCACTGACTCAAGCCGAACCACAATCGCTGCCATGTACCTAAAGTAGGAAAGTTAAAAGATTGGAGTGCAAAGATGAAAAAAAAAAAGACGCGCGCTATTATAAGCCGGGCCGATCCCGGAGGCAGTGCAATACCGCGCCGACCCGTGCCGGAGTGTCTGTGACGCTAAATTTGGTATGTTTTTTGTTAATGTTTTTTGCGTACTATTTTTATCAAAACCTCTGTTGCTATCTGAATATGCGATAGGTGCCCCCCCCCCCCCCCTCCTTCAAGATTTATGACGGCTTCTGTTCAAAAGGAAGCCTTGACGTGGAATATCCGATTGCGATGCACGTCAAAATTCTCTGTCCAATGTGTCATTTTATGTTCGTTTAGTTTTGAGCGAAAAGCAGCTCGGATATCAGCGTGGACGAGCCAAGACAGCGACGTCCACTCCCGACACCTCATGCTTTCTCGCCCCCAGGCGGCCTGCGCTCTGGCAGCTCATTTTTGCCACTTGTCAGGGCGAAGGCGCGTTTCTGTTCAGCCGCTTAGCATGGGGCGACGTTTATTTTTTTTATTCTTCTTTCACTTCTAAAACGCTTTTCGTTTTTTTTTTCTTGTTGTCCTCGTCGTTATATCGATTCTTATTTCTGTCGTGTTTAGCCTTTTCCCGCTCGCGGCGATCAAAAATAGACGACCGCGATTCTTATCTCACGTTTTTCACATTGCGCAGATGCAATATTTCGCCCGATCGCTTTGCGTTGGAGATTTTTTCTTTCGTCTTGTTTTTTTACTATTTTTCTTTTAGAGGGTGTCTCTTGCCCGCTTAGATAAGCGTGCTGTATTTCTGGGGCGTTGACGCGCAAAATTTTGAGATCTCTCCAACCTATTGCGACAGCACCCGCTCTTTGAAGTATCGGGGGTGACATTGTCGCGGAAACGAGATTGTTCTCGCGTCCATTCATTCCTTATAGGCTGCAGCTAAAAGGCCAGCTGTCGGTTTCAGCGCTAAATGGAAGCGCGTTTTCGACGTTTTGGGAAGCATGGAAATTTAAATACCTGTTCCTGTACTTCAGCTTAATTTTGTATAAATTTATTGATTGCCTGCGCGCTTTTGGGCCGCATATATTGCTGTGTTTAGTTGACCTGAGCAAAATGTGGAAGCCAAGGACGTCCTCTGTAATCACTGTCAATGGAGGTGGCTGAAACCCATCACAGTATAATGGGATCTCGATATTCGTTACTGCGGTATTAAATTTAAGCTAGAGGATCTGACCTCGTAGCTTTTGTCACTGCCCGTGATCAAATCTGCGTATTATCTTCGTGCGAGGCGATGGAGTTGACTGCGTTCACATTGGTTTTGAAGAGCGCTCGCACTGGGATCTTGCGATATGCATCTTCCAGTGGACTTTATTAATTATTAAGGCCTTAATACTTAAGGCCTTAAGTATTAAGGCCTTCATACGCGATCGCAAAAAGTGGCACGAGGATCACTGCTGAGCCCTGGATGTTCAGCTCACGCAGAAATAAGGTCTGGTGCTGCGTGGATGTGACGACGTTGGTGCTTTACACGGGGTGACATTTTTAGCCTGCACATCATGAAAGCTCATTTGTTTGTTTTTTTTCTCCTCTGGGCTGTCAGATGCGAAGCCATGGTTCTTGGCATCACTTCTCACCTGCATTTCTTTGTCGCTTTGTCTTAACAACGGCGTGAGGCGTCTCTCCTCTTCTTTTATTCTTTATTTTCTTTTACAACGAAGCTGTATACCTCGACCGTCCAAGGAAATTTTCGCGGCGTCGTAAGCAAAAAAAAAAAAACGCTAGGCTGAAGAAAAACACACGCGAAAATGCACTGATTTTGCAAGAAAGAAACCATAATTTTATTGAAGTCTAGTGAGCGCTTTAGTATATAGCACTTTAAATATTTCTGCACCTCAGGCGCTGCGTTAATTTCCTAATTAATTTTTTATGTACAGCCAGAACACCGTCCGACGCGTTCCGGTAAACATTAGGTTTCCAGCTTCGAAAGGGGTTAACGTCCCGTGTGAAGTGCAAACCGCATAATGTATGATAACGGCGCCTACAAACAATTCGAAGCACGTTTCTTCTCCCCGCGTGTGCTTTCCAGTAAAGATTACGGTTGCGTTTTCGTGTCTTTTTTCGTAAGCAGAAAACACCAGGCTAAATATTGAATGCAAACAGCATATAGCCTTACAGCTCAAGTACATTTCGCTTGTCCCTGGCTACACGTGTGTTAATTTTCAAGTGAAGTCGCAACGGGTAACTGGGTGTCGTTTTACACCTTCGCTTTCCAACCACCTTCACAGCGTGGATTGCAGCCACATTTTTCTTTTTCTCTTCATCACTCTGGCATTATTTCAGAGCAATCGCAATTTCGTGCCCCGTCTCCAAGTGGCATGTACGTTTGCGAGCTGGGTGGAATTATCATTTCTAGGGGAAAAACGAGTGGAGTTAAAGGACCTTATATGTCCAGATAAAAGTCAATACGGCAAACGCGCGTCTGGCTAGCATTTCAGCTTCCAGGCATATTTGTTCAGTTGATTTTTCCTTCGCAGATAGTCAGCACCCATCCTGCCGTGCGTGTCTGCGTCTTGTGTCCGGGTTCCATAGCACTGTGGTAATCTGTCGAGGAACAATGAACCAACTAGCCCAGACCAAACCCTCATTCATTCAGTGGCGGCTGAACTCGTGCGAGCTTTTGCTGCACGAAATCGCCGCTTGTTGATGCAGACCGTCTCTTCATTTCATGTTTACCTATGTAACTTGCCTGATTTGGTTACCCGCCGCCGTTAAACCCCACAAAAAAATTTGTTTTCAGAAAAAGAAAAGCGCCTTAACAGTCTCACTCTCTGTGGACACCTCAACCGCACCGTGAGGGAAGGAACACAGGAGAGAGCGAAAGGAGAACTAGAGTAAGAGGAGGGCCATGATCGGGGGTTTTTTGGGAAAGGAAATGGCGCAGTATCTGTCTCATATATCGTTGGACACCTGAACCGCGCCGTAAGAGAAAGGATTAAGGAGGGAGTAAAAGAAGAAAGGAAGAAAGAGGTGCCGTAGTGGAGGGCTCTGGAATCATTTCAACCACCTGGGGATCTTTAACGTTCACTGATATCGCACAGCACACGGGCGCCTTAGCGTTTTTCCTTTATAAAAACGTTTTTCCTCCATGGTCCCCAGGCGGTCGAAATTATTCTGGAGCCCTCCACTACGGCACCTATTTCTTCCTTTCATCTTTCACTCCCTTCTTATCCCTTCCCTTACGGCGCGGTTCAGGTGTCCAACGATATATGAGACAGATACTGCGGCATTGCCTTTCCTCAAAACCATATATATATATATATATATATATATATATATATATATATATATATATATATATATATATATATATATATATATATATATATATATATATATATATATATATATAATATCCATGGTGGAGGACCTCGGATAACTTTCGACCATCCGGGATTTTTTGCAGCGTGCACTAACATCTGACATCCTACACCGCACGGGCCTGTTTTGCGTTTTGTCTCCATCGAAACGTCATTGCAGTGGCCGGGAAATTCCGCGTACGCAGTAAAGTAACCTACTTGTTTTGTTTTTATTAATGCGATGGCATTTAGGTTGTCGTCGTGCAAAAACCACTCCATTTCTCTGTAACGAAATCCCCTGATTGGTCAAGACAATCATGACGTCATCAACACCGCCTAATTTGAAAATCTGAGGACTAGAATGAGTATCTTTTGTTAGATTATCATATAGTATTATACTAACCCTATTCACTATTCCACCTAATCCACAGTAATCCATGTTCTAATCCTTATTTATCCGCTTTAATCTAGCTCTAATTTAGCTACTCCGTCGCTAATCGACTTTAATTCTTTTTTCGTGTGGGCCTACTTCCACAACTCTCTGGGATTCTTTGGAATATTTGTAGGTGGGTAAACTTTCAAACGCTATCTCGCTTACTTATTTATTAATGTGGTTAAGAGGGCGCTAAGGTTTCTTTAGTTGTTTGGCTAAAATCTTTTTTTTTTCATCTAGCCATCGAAATAGTAAATTGTCTTTCTTGCACACATATTGCTCTAGTGGTAGTAGTAGTAGTAAGTGGTTTTATTAAAATAATAATAAAAAGGAAGGAAAAGATTTTTGCTAGCCCCGGCATGTGCCATCGATACCGAAGAACCTGAGCTGGGGCAGCGGAAATAAAAGATAGTAGGCAGAATGGAGAAATGAAATGAAAGAGGTGAGGGGAGAGGAAGAGAGGAATTGGTGTAAGGAGAGAGGCCGGTTTCCCTACACGCACGGGGGTGCATTCTTCGCCCCCTAGACAAGAAATTTTACCTACGACAATCATAATAATAATAATAATAATTGGTTTTGGGGAAAGAAAATGGCGCAGTATCTGTCTCATAATCATGCCAAATCCCATTTTTTTATCAAATAAGCCGGCGAAAAATGCTAAGGCGCCCGTGTGCTGTGCGATGTCAGTGCACGTTAAAGATCCCCAGGTGGTAGAAATTATTCCGGAGCCCTCCAATACGGCACCTCTTCTTCCTTTCTTCTTTCACTCCCTCCTTTATCCCTTCCCTCACGGCGCGGTTCAGGTGTCCAACGGTATATGAAACAGATACTGCGCCATTTCCTTTCCCCCCCAAAACCAATTATTAATATTATTATTAAATAAGCCGAAGAAATGCATGGCTCAGACTGCCCCCCCCCCCCCCCACCTCCCTCAATTGCCCTTTTCAAGGGCAACTCATAAAGCCTCCCCCGAACACTTTAGCTCTCTTTTCTATCCTCTTCTCTCGGTTCTGTAGGGGAAGAAAAGTTACCTCAGTTCAAAAACAAAGCGGTGAAAAGACAGATGAAGGAGGCTCACTATATATACGAATTGGCGGTTTATTGTGGGCACTCCCTTCATTCATCCGCACTGTTCGTGTCTCTCGATGAATCTCGATTTCTTCCGCGATCACCGGCCACCATCACGAGATCTAGTTACGGCGACTTATGACCGTCTCTTCTCATTTTGTGTCTGCATGCTCGGGGTTGGTCTTGTAATTTTCAAGGAAGTGAAGCGATGGAGATGAAGTTACCGCGAAGCTTTATGGGGTCATAATAATAATAATAATAATAATAATAATAATAATAATAATAATAATAATAATAATAATAATTGGTTTTGGGGAAAGGAAATGGCGCTGTATCTGTCTCATATATCGTTGGGCACCTGAACCGCGCCGTAAGGGAAGGAATAAAGGAGGGTGTGAAGGAAGAAAGGAAGAGAGAAATGCCGTAGTGGAGGGCTCCGGAATAATTTCGACCACCTGGGGATCCTTAACCTGCACTGACATCGCACAGCACACGGGCGCCTTATCGTGTTGCCTCCGTATAAACGAAGCCGCCGCGGTCTTGTTCGAACCCGGGAACTAATAATAATAATAATTAGTTTTGGGGGAAAGGAAATGGCGCAGTATATATCTCATATATCGTTGGACACCTGAACCACGCCGTAAGGGAAGGGATAAAGGAGGGAGTGAAAGAAGAAAGGAAGAAGAGGTACGAGAACTCCGGATCAGTACTTTATGGGGTCAGTTTGACGAATTTTGAGGAAAACCATCCGTCCTTTTCCGAAGAACCTGTACTCTGTTCAATTCTTGACTTATTTCTGTTTCTTTTTGGAGGGTCTGAGAGATGGGAGCGTGCGTACAGAGAGCGAGAGGGCTTTTTTTAACTACAAAGAGTACGTAGAGGAGTAGTGGTACTTGAAAAGTAAAACGTGTACAGGATCCGGCTGTCGCTGGGGAATTTTATTTCAGGCGCGGCGTTTTCGAAGAACAGATTGACAGCCTGAACCAGTTTCCCATCGCGTTTTAACTTTCCGACATCCAACGTGTGTATCCTAAAATCCAAGCCACAGTATGTCGCTGCTTTAAACTTTTTAATGGTTATATATTGTAGCGTCCCAAGTAGTGAACGTTGAAGACTGTGCCCTCGGAAATGCGTCACCTTGGCACATTGTTCTTGTAGGTTTCCTTGCCTGAAACTGGGAGAAGTTTATTTTCGCTCTCTGCGAGTAGCTCGCAAATGCTTGGAAACTTTTGATGAATTGCTTTTCATAAACAATAACGTAAAACTCGTACCTCTGCACAAGCTGTTGTTTTTGTAATTTTTGTTAGTGTTTGAACTATGTGGTCCGCAACAGTCAAGTGTCGATCGTGGTTATAGATTGACGGACTTCTACTTTTTTGTGTTTGTTGGGTTTCCGCGTAAACCTGCCGCTTACTTTGTTTCAGGTCCGCAGGCTTCTGACAGAATCAACATTGTTTCATTTCTTACGCGTGCACATTCCAGCTGCGTATTGTGATTGATACAGCGTCACAGAAAACGGCCGCGACTTTTGTCGTTTCCTCCTCCGTTCTTCTTTCTTTTATTTTCTTTTCAGAGCAGTGCCAAAACCCGCCCAGCATCGTTTGGAAACTCTTTCTTTTTTTTCCCGGGCAGAGACGCCGACCTGTGATTAACCTTCCTTTATTGCGCCGCCAACGCCACCGCTATCCGAATGGCGCACAACAATGGGCGCGCGCCGAGATGGAAGTACTAAAAGGAACGGCAAACGCGCAGTTCTTCCGTCTGGCTTTGGCAACGACGTTTACAAAACCGGTGGGGGGGCGCGAACATTGAGCGGTGCGCGATGAAAAATTTTTCCGTCGATAAACGAATAGCAATCCTCGTTTGTGCCTTTTGTCCTCTTTTAACCTCTGCGCGCGATCACGTCGTCTCCCTCGATGTGGAAAACGAAACTATATATATATATATATATATATATATATATATATATATATATATATATATATATATATATATATATATATATATCCACACACGCACACAGAGAGGAGAGATAGAGAGAAAGAAAGAGAGCAACTCTCATCGAAATGCGGTTCATTTCATAGCATGCTTTTTCATTACATTAGCCCCCCCCCCCCTTTTCTGCTATTCGCGCTCGGCACCTTGTCGATTCTCGCCGTCGCCACCTCGCCTCCACCCCTCCCCCCTTCCTCCCGCTTTTTTTTTTTCGTCGGAAGAAAACTGTTTCCGCTTTTCATTTCCTCCTCTTTTACGCTTCTGCCTCTTCCTTCTCCTCCAATCTCCGCACCTCTACCCGGGGACTCGAGCGCGCACACTGTCCTTCTCTTATTCTTCTCTTTACTTTTAAAAGACGGATGTAACCAAAAATCTCTCTCACTTCGAAAGTGGCTTTCTTTGATGATCTGTCCTCGTATGTGCCTCTGAGGGGTTTTCATTTTCTTTATTTTCGTCCGTTTTTTTCTGCCTTTTTTTTTCTGAAGGGAAAAAAAACGGGGCGAAGGCGGCTTGTCTCTGAAGTTTTCGTTTCTCGTTTTTTTTCCTTACATAGCTTGTTTAGATATGATTGACGTTGTTCAGTTCAACTAAATACGAAAGGCTATATTGCGAAGAAACCTACTCGCGGAGACTGCAGCCGCTCGTAGGACATAACGACCGGAGCGCCGGCCGTTGTGATCGGAAGGATGTAAAGTTTTGCCGTTTCCTTTGCTTTGCTTTGTTCTAGTCTTCGCAGCTTTTTGTTTCTTTTTTTTCCAACTCGATGTGTACTACTCGACGTCGCACCCACCGATCTTTCTTTGATACAGAGATCAGTCCGGGACTTTATACTTTTTTGAACTACCTCTCATTCGTTCGTACTCTATTCGTTCCTGCCGCTTCTTTTCCTCTCTCTCTTTCTCTCTCCTCTCGTCGGGGCTGTACGGGGCGATTGTCGTTTCCGATTTCTCCTGTGTCCCCCCTTTCCGGTCCACAACTTTTCTCGAGCGAGTGTATACGCGTTTCCGCCCGGGAGAGTCAATTCTTCTCACTTCTTTGTCTCATCTCTTCGTCCGCTCATCTCGCTTTGTTTTTTTTTATTTTTTTTATTTCTTGCCCCCTCAGTGCCTCTAGACTTTCCGGCATGAGACACAGCTCGGACGTTCACGTCGAGAAAACATTGTCGCGCGCTATGGATGTCAACACAAAGTAACAAAAAGTTAATTCGAAAAAAAAATAGAGCAGAACACCTCTGTATACACCATACTCCTCTCGGAGTGCTATACCGTGTCGTGTATTTGAAGATCCCGACACACAATATCCACGCGGAGCGCTCTCGCACCCCCCTCCTCCTCCGCGGAGTTTAACGCTCAGTAAGGCAGGGTGTATATACCTCGGCGTCAGCCACTTCCACTTTTAACTTCTTCCTCCTCCAGATCACCCCCCCCCCCCTTTCTGTCAGCTTTCCGGCACACACGTTGTTTACTGGCCGCTTCCTTTGGCTGAGGTCTCCGTTCCGTTTTCACTTCTCCGTATGGGCCTCCAGTGTTTACCGACACAGCCGCCTCCGCCGCCGGCGGGCTCTGCATCTATACAGCAAACTTTTCGGCGTCGTCCCAACGGACCGCCTTGGAAGTAAATGGATTTTGTTAGCAACCGTTCCATAAGAGCCCCCCACTCCTACCACGCACATAACCGAGAAATAAAAGCTCCAAGGTCGTCGGGATAGAGAGCAGCGTATAGAATACGAGGACGACTTGTTTCGCAATGAAATCGTTCGCGCCCGTGGGCAATCAGGAGTGCGTCTGAGTTTTGCCCCGGTGATTGCTTTTTTAATATCACGCTGTATTCTTTGCTGCTATACTTTTCTGCCGGCATGCCTTTGCAAGAATGCTTGGTCGGGCCTGTATCCAACGCCCTCGTCCGGTCCTTGTACCGATGGCTTCCATCGCAGTGCGTACCGCAAGGGCTGGCATTCCATCAAGATTGAGAGGAGAATTCTTTTGAGCGTCGTCCGATAGCTTGATCAGTACTTATATACTGGAAATGCGCCTCCGGCATGCGTCTTCGGGTTACTTGCTGCTGGAGGTTATTATATCCAGCTCGGTTGGGCACGCAGCCCGCTGTTGCTCGGGGACATTCGCTGCATTGCGGCGACCGCCCTCGAGCCCTCTATATATGGCTCGCTTAAGCTCTATGGTTTCTGGGGACTTCGCTTCTTTTTTTGTGTGTTTCGCGGAGACAAACGAGTGTAGTTTTTTTTTTTCTGGGGGGGTTGGGGCGCATCTGCGCGGTTGAGCACATTCAGGTTTGTCGAACACCTCCGCGCATGCCTTACCGCGCTGAGTCGTGCGAGTTGCTGGCCTTGTTGATGCACTTGAGCAGAACCATTTTTCTGCGCGGTAGCCTCTCCAACCTGAATCTCACCGGAGTGTCCGCGAGAGCAGTTGGGAAAAATGTATAAAGAACGGCGCGGGGGTAAAGAATGTAAGTACAACAGAAGAGTTGCTAAAAAACAACAACAAAGAAAGGCCCGTGTTGCGAGGTTCCGCTATGCGAGAGGAAGGTAGGGACGCATTGCCTTTTGCGGAAAACTCAATTTCGGCACAATGGGGATGGTGAATTTCCCTTTTTTTACGTATGTGTTTGCGCACGCGCAGGTTATTCTTCTCCTGAAAAAACTACACTCACCTACCTGCCTCTCTCTCGGTGCGCGCAATAATAATGCGCTCGGCTTGCTTCAAATCTGCCGCAGATGCCGGTTGACGGTGCGTGTGTGCGCGTGGTTTAATCTGCGTGAAATTGCTTGTGTAGCAAGGAAGAAGTATTGCTCTTTCCTTGGACTTTGTCCCGCGGGGCCCGCATATACAAAAGCGCTTGCGCTTGCAGAACAGCGCTTCTCAATGGCCTCCGAGGCTGTCCCCCAATCTCCTTTTTTGTGCGGCACAGAGGCAGGGGGTTGGCAGCGCTTGAAAAGGGGTGTTTATTCTGACCTACGCAGATTTGAAGGAAAACTTCCATATTTGCCCGACTGAGCGCTTGTCTAGTATTTATTTTTATTTTTTTTTGCAACTGTCTTCTTTTCTAAATATGAAACACGAAAGCACGGAACTTTTCAAAGGAATGCAGGAAAATCTTGCAGACTAGTTCGTGCGGAGGCTGATTACTCGGCTGCAAAAAGTGCAGAAGACTATTCTTCTGTGTGCATCCTTTTTCGCTCTTTTCTATGCGGTTCTCTTTTCAGAGCTCTCGTAGGATACCATATATTTTATCGAGGTCGTCCTCTTGTTCGTCCTCAACTGCTTCTTCGTCTTCGTTTTTTGTTGTTGTTCCAAGCGCTTGCGGAATAATATCCATAACCCATCGTTCTACCCATGTATCCCTTGTACAGCGTGGGCATTTTTGTGCGCGGACGGATGGGCAGAAACGTGCGGATGGGGGAAAGCGAGCATAGGTAGAGTGGATACAGGGAGAGCGGCCATAGGAAACTGAGGAATTATTTTTTTTTCTTTAATGAGCCATTTTCAGAAAACGAAACTAAGTCATATGCTGTAATTTACGAAAGAAGGCGGCGCCGCAGACGAAGACGAAGGAAGCGCACAAAACTACAGGACCAGCACCTGTGCTTTGTGTGCCTCCTTCGTCTTCGTCTGTCGCGCCATCTTTTCTTTTTTGTAAATCTGATGCGCCAACTAGCCCATACAAGAGTCCAACCTATACTGTAATTGTCAGCATGTTCATATATCTTTACTCCGAAAAAACTATAAGAAGGAAAGGGGTCCCTTAACGCCTAGAAAACCTACCTACTCGGCAATCCTATTTCACCCGCCGCGGTGGCTCACTGGTTAGGGCGCTCGGCTACTGATCCGGAGTTCCCGGGTTTGAGCCCGACCGTGGCGGCTGCGTTTTTATGGAGGCAAAACGCTAAGGCGCCCGTGTGCTGTGCGATGTCAGTGCACGTTAAAGATCCCCAGGTGGTCGAAATTAATTACCGGAGACCTCCACTACGGCACCTCTTTCTTCTTTCACTCCCTCCTTATCACTTCCCTTACGGCGCGGTTCAGGTGTTCAACGATATATGAGACAGATACTGCGCCATTTCCTTTCCGCAAAAAGCAATGATTATCAATCCTATTTCAAATACAAAAAAAGTGAGCCTGATCCTGCGGAGGATATTAACAGATCGGCGATATATCTGAGCCCAGCAGGTGATGATAACGAAGTGATCATTAGCCCCGTTGCAGAGGAAGCAGGGATGCGCCTTTCTGCTTTCACTCCCTCCTCATCCCTTCCCTTACGGCGCGGTTCAAGTGTCCAACGATATATGAGACAGATACTGTGCCATTTCCTTTGCCCAAAAACCAATGATTATCTATCCTATTTCAAATACAAAAAAAATGAGCCTGATCCTGCGGAGGATATGAACAGATCGGCGATATGTCTGAGCTCAGCAGGTGATGATAACGAAGTGATCATTGGCCCCGTTGCAGAGGAAGCAGGGATGCGCCTTTCTTCTTTCACTCCCTCCTTATTCCTTCCCTTACGGCGCGCTTCAGGTGTCCAACGATATATGAGACAGATACTGTGCCATTTCCTTTCCCCCAAAACCAATGATTATCAATCCTTTTTCAAATACAAAAAAAATGAGCCTGATCCTGCGGAGGATATGAACAGATCGGCGATATGTCTGAGCTCAGCAGGTGATGATAACGAAGTTATCATTAGCCCCGTTACAGAGGAAGCAGGGATGCGCCTTTCTTCTTTCACTCGCTCCTTATCCCTTCCCTTACGGCGCGCCTCAGGTGTCCAACGATATATGAGACAGATACTGCGCCATTTCCTTTCCCCCAAAACCAATGATTATCAATCCTTTTTCAAATACAAAAAAAATGAGCCTGATCCTGCGGAGGATATGAACAGATCGGCGAAATGTCTGAGCCCAGCAGGTGATGATAACGAAGTTATCATTAGCCCCGTTGCAGAGGAAGCAGGGATGCGCCTTTCTGCTTTCACTCCCTCCTCATCCCTTCCCTTACGGCGCGGTTCAAGTGTCCAACGATATATGAGACAGATACTGCGTCATTTCCTTCCCCAAAAACCAATGATTATCTATCCTATTTCAAATACAAAAAATGAGCCTGATCCTGCGGAGGATATCAACAGATCGGCGATATGTCTGAGCCCAGCAGGTGATGATAACGAAGTGATCATTAGCCCCGTTGCAGAGGAAGCAGGGATACGCCTGTGCTACACTGATTTTGAATGTTGAAATGTTCAAGCGTTAAAGGTTCGGCTTTCTGTTTGCGCCGCCTGGACCCTTACTTGAATTGAATATACTGTCTGATCTCTCCCGCTGCGGTGCTGCGCCGTTTTGTCGCCTGTGGCTGGGAGTGCCGTTTACAGGTGCCTATTCCCACCTCATCGCAGTAGTGAACGGCCCAGCCTGTGAGAACTCGTTTTTAAGGACTATATTTATGAAAAAAAAAAACTTTAATTTTCTACTGTAGAATAAAGTTTTCTGAACAAAACCGGTTCAACTCAGGAGTTTCACGTCGAAAAGAGCCAAATCTAAAGTTTACATGCTGATATCGAGTAAATTAATAGCTTAATGTTTCATCACGTGGTGGTGTAGAGCGGCTCTAACACGTAAAGCGTGTAATAAAACATCATAAATAAGCTCTAGCGTTTACGAGTATAAGAAAAGGGATGAGAAACTTTCGCTTTGTCCTCAGTTGCTCTTAAGTTGTATTTTGCTTATTTCGAAAAAAAAACTCCCCACGTAAAAATGTTGAGGCGTAATGCATTCGGTGCATTAAAAGTGAATGGAAGGTGTACACATCATGTCAGGCTTTTATTAACCAGTGAAGGAGGCTTATAATGCAGATACCAAATTGCTAATGCCGCTATAGCTTCTGCCTAACGAGAGCTGCAAATATGCACCGCGCGCATGACCACTTTCTCCCTTACAGTCGCAGAGGTATAGTCGCGCTACTCTGTCCTAAAACGCGCTGTCTGTGCCCGGTACTGCTACCTTTATTGTCCGAAAAATCTCGAATTAAAAGAGGCTCTAGATTCTCGCTGCTCTTCGTCCCATTCGCGAATGCGAAAAATGACGGCCACACATGTACCGCAGTCCCTTAATGCCCGAGAATGCCGCCTTTCACGCCCGCCACCAGTGCATGCGGTAATCAGGGTAATCAGACTCCCCACTGGCGCAGCTGCGATAGTTTATTACACTCTTAACAGATGGGAATAAAAAGGGAGCAAGCTATCCTCTAGCGGCACTCCCTATTATAATAGGGAGTGCCCTATAATAGGGGAGCACTTCCTATTATAATAGGAAGTGTGTTATTATAATAGGGGAGAACTCCCTATTATAATAGGGAGTGCGCTATTATAATATGGGAGGACTTCCTATTATAATAGGGAGCGTGTTATTACAATAGGGGAGAACTCCCTATTATAATGGGGAGTGCTCCCCTATTATAATAGCGCACTAATAGGGAGTTCTCCCCTATTATAATAGCGCGCTCCCTATTATAACAGGGAGTGCTCCCCTATTATAATAGCGCACTCCCTATTATAATACGGAGTGCTCCAGAGGATAGCTTACTCCTTCTTTACTCCCATATAGGCATATACGTATTGTTAATGATCGATCGCCCCAAGCGAATTATCGTCCTCGTCTGATCAATTTTCGAGCTGTAGCACCGCTTGCAGCGCGCATGGGACGGTGTTGACGAGAACAGTTAATGAACTCGAGTAATTAATTGCATGTGGCGTCATGAAGTGTGATGACGTTACATGCTGTTTCTTGGCGACCGATAATGCGACTGTCGTCGCCAGCCCCCGGTGTATTATCGCAGCCTCGGTGTGAAACCTTCGCCATTATTTCGATACCGATCGTGATTCTAACAAAAGGTCAGGTATGTTTTACGCTGATTGCTGCCGTAATTATGGTTACATGTCAGCGTGCTTGTTAGCCGTTAAGAACCTTTTGAATGGTCGTTCGTTGCGTAATTTTTCTACGGCCCGTCCGTTACGACACCACTCCGGACGTTGCCTGAGCGCTGTGAATCAAACGAAACGCGCGCCCCTTTTGCGTATTCAGCTCCTTAAAAGCCTTTGCCTATGTTCGGCTTTCCCTTCGGGCTAGCCGGGTTGTTACCGCCGAGCGGACGACGTTCCGTTCTTGTCATGCCCGACCCGCAGTGCATTGACACCCACTTTCTTCCTTTCGTCGCCGATTCGTTGTCGGCGACTAGCCTTTCTTAATCCTCGCTTGAGCAACTCCGTCGCACCCGCTCATGAGAGCGCTGAGACTCCTCTCATCCCTTCTTGTCGTCGGCGTTCTCTTCTTGTTTCCTCCCCCCCCCCCCCCCCTTCGCTAAGCCTTCTCTCGTTCTCGTTGTTCTCACTCATGCGTCGCTGAACACTACTCTAGATGTACTGCACCGCACGGAAGGTAGAGAAGGAGAAGAGCGGTGGAGGGGGGGGGGGGGGGGGCGTTCTCTAGATAATCCAGCCTTGTTATCCCCAGATTGCGCAGCTGAGGAGGGGTCTCGTTGCGTAATGGAAGAATATTGGGAGTCGCCCCCCTCGGGCGAGATACGCAGCTCTGCGTGTTTGTATGTGTGTGCGTGCGCGCATGTGTGCCCTGTCTTGCAGTGTGGCCCGAGGCTGATCGCGATGTCGTTGCATGGCTCCAGCCCGAGTCCGCCGCTTGGTCATCGTCTCAGCTTTTTTTTACTTACTCATCTTTGTGGGAAAGTGCGCTACTCGTTCCTGCCTGGCGACTTGCGGCTCCTTACCGTACTCTCTCTCTCACCCTCTCCCCCATTCTTTTTCCCTCTCGCCTTTTTTCCTCCCCTCTCCCTCTCTTCGGCAATCCACATCGCTCGCGCGTGCGCGCGCTCTGGCCGGCCAGATATTTCGCAACTTAAGAGCCCTTGAGAAATCTTTATCGAGGGGACACTTAGACGAAATAAAAAAAAACGCCCTCCAGAGTTCTGTGGAAGGAGAGGCGGGGAGCCCATTGGAAACATTGTCCCGATATAAAAGGGGCCATTCAGGGTACAATTTGGCATGTCGAAACTCGGGATGAAAGGAGCGCTGTGCAAAGGCCGGTCGTCGTAGGCAGCGGTGTATATACCTGAAGTGGCCCCTTTCAAGGGCTGCCCTGAAAGTCTTGTAGTCGAATAGGCCTGTCTGTAAAGCCTTCCGGCCGAGGAATGAATTTGGTTCCTACAATGACGGCATTGAGGTTTCTTTTGTTTCTAAACCTGTAGTTTAGTTTGTGCTCTGGTTTACGTTTTGGCGTCGTTATTCTTTCCTTTGCTCCTCGGCGCGTGCTGCGTCAATTCTAGACGCTTGCTTTAAACACGGCGAAATTTTTTTCTCGAGCGCGTAGAGTAAAACCCGCATTTCTGAACATTTGGGCGTTTTATATATATGAACATTTTTTTTACATTTTTGTGATATATATATATATATATATATATATATATATATATATATATATATATATATATATATATATATATATATATATATATATATATATATATATATATATATATATATATATATATATATATATATATCAGAGAAACCAACAGCCACAGAAACCAATGAGCATAGGGGATATTTTTCTTATTATTTTTTGTGATGTCTATGAACAGAGAATATTAGTGAATATTTCATTGCTTTAAGATAATTGATTAGAAAAGCAGAAGAGAAAACAACCACATGCCGCCGGTGGGAACAGAACCGACGACCTCCGAATTACGCGCCCTGTGCTCTACCAACCGAGCTTCTTCTGATCCCTTCTTCCTTGTTATATTTGACATCACCTCGACGAAGGCACCCCTGGTACACATAGTAACTTGGGTTTCGTTAAACCGTTCTAGCCACTCTCTTGCACTGCAAATGCAGAAAAATCTCGGAACCCTACGAAAATATCGACAAAGGACACTCACTGCAATGTATTTGAATGAAAAAAATTTGGCAGAGACGCCTAAAACAGCTTACGTGCGGAAATGTGGAAGCATTACAAACACGTGCATCTTTGGTGTTCTCGTAGTTGCGCGCACGTGCCGGATGGTGCCGAGGCTCTGCGGACGTTTATGGTTCACTGTTCATTGCACGATCACACACGCAAGCGGCCGCAGTGAAATCCAGCGACGATGTATGACACCCCCCACGCCCCCCGTCTCATACACACGCACGCACGCACGCATGCGCGCACAAGTGTGTATGAGACCACCTGGAACACTGTGCGACGAACGGTCGCATCACAATTTTGACACGGAAGTCTGGGAAGGCATACAATTGAAGGTGCATATGTCGTCGGTTCGAATCCCTGTCGCAAGCTAGCCTCCAACTTGGCCAGCTTATAAGCTGTATGCTACGAGAAATCGTATGACGCCACCCAGAACGCTTTACGACAAACGCTTGCGTCACAGTTTTGGCGCGAATGTAGTCGGGAATGCTGCCACCACATTGAGGTCGACCAGTGGCAGATATAGGTATATAGACGAACGACATGCATAGGATTCTCTGAAGCGCTGGTGCTCGGCTGGCTGCGTGCGTCATAGGGTCGCTTGTTGACGTCACCCTATATTTCTCGGCATCGCTGTGATTTTCTGTGCCATCTGCGAGTACGCACACACACACACATAACGCCGGCTTTTCTCGTAGGGGGACTACTAATGCCTTCGCATTAAAAGCCAGAAACTACGGTGCAGGTGCGACGCCTTCGAAGACACCTTTAGCGGTGCCTACGCGATGCCCAGTATGCGCATCCGAGATCTCGCGAGACTGTCCGGATGACAGAGGTGTGTCCCGGCTCGTATGCCGGTTTCGCGCTGCCTTGCACCGCTTGCAAGGCGGTCCGTATAGTGTGGGGAATGGCGCAGGGAGTGCCGAGTGCATCTGTCCGGCCTGAGCGGCCTTTTCTGCGCGAGCACGGCCTAGCAGCCCTGAAATATTAACCGAGGCACCACGCTCGCAGAGAGCGGAGACGAGCGCGGTCGCTCCGTGTGCTTCGCGGGGTCCGCGCTCCCCTGAGTGCCGCTGTTACGGCGAGCCGCTGTTAGTCGGAGCCGAGTGCTTCGTTACGTCACTATTGCGGCGATGCCTAAAACTTGTTCGTCCATGTACTTTCCGCTGCCCCTTTCGTTTTTTCTTTCTCTTACTAGCATTCTTTTATTCGTCGTCTTTCTATTTTCCCGCTGTATGATTTACTCCTTTTTTTCTTTCACCCTTAGTATTGATTCCCTCATTTCTTTGTTTTCTTTTGTGTTTTTGTGCGTGAGCGCTCATACGCTTACCATCACCGGCCAAGAACGTTGCCACAGTACATACTATCGTGGGCAAAAATAACAGACGCCCCTCCAAGTTCCGACTAGCGCCACTGTGCGTGGGGGCGCCACCCGACAAAGCACTTCTGGTGTCAAGAACGTCGCAGTGGGCCCTTCTCGAAACTTTGGAAATCCGTTTTTTCTTATATATATTTGGTCAGTCTAAAAAAACACCCTGCTGCCCTTGTTTTTGCATTTGGTGCGCCTGTCTTTCACCATTTAAACATCCTATGTTGGCACTTGGACCTCTGTATTTTATTAATAACTAATGATAAACGTTCGTATCCAGAGATGGCCACTTAGTGTCGTCTTTCACCCATTTAAGTATTTTGACTGCAACATTCCGATGGCGAAATCGGGCAAGTACTTGCTTACACGGTGGCAGGGCAAATTTTAAAGTGTGCATGTTGCGCGTATTTTTTTGCGTTCGTCTTTTCTCTCTCTCTCTCTCTCTCTCTCTCTCTGCTGAGCAATAGCTGTGCATAATACTATTGTTGAATTCGCTTCCGCTTCTGCATTTTTTTTAGCTCATCAGAGTTGATGAACCATGTAATATGTGCGTATAAATGGAAGAAGAAAAACGCAACAAAACAGGCGTACTTTGTGTTTTGTTTTTTTTCTTTCTTCGCATTGGTAACAAACGCAGCGGCGAGCGCAATGTTCGGTGACCGGAAATTTGCAAAATCGAAACGCAGCTGACGCTCTCGTCGCGTCTGCCAAAACGGCTCGTTTCGCCCGCGCACAGCCAACTGCACGCTCGCTTTCTCCGCTCGTCGCTCTCTCTCTCTCTCTCTCTCTCTCTCTCTCTCTCTCTCTCTCTCTCTTGCCGAGGCGCATTCGTATCATGAGCCCGAGGAGCACAACGTGGGATCCCCTTCGGGCATCAAGTCAGCCAGCCGTTAAATAACGCTCCGTCGGCGTATATCTAAACGGTCGCCCCCAAAACATAGATTTACTTCTTATTATTCGCAGCGGCGCTTATTTTCTACGCTTCTGTCCTGGGCTTACAGTTTCTTTATTTGTTTTTTTTTCGCGTTATGGTTGCGCGCGCTGTCAATTGGATTACGCGTCTTTTGGCCGCTTCTTTCCCTAATGACTGTTGTAAACGCGAACATCGCTCGCCGGCACAAAATGGGAAATGTTGTTTACGACAGTGGCTGCGATCAACCGTTTCGTATTTTCTCTCTCTCTCTGCCTCTCTCTCTGCCTCTCTCGCTTTCTCTCTTTTTTTAGTTATACATAAAGACGGGAGTGTCCTCTCGATTCGTTCTACTACTACAATAAACATACACGAAAAGAACGTTTTCAAATCAGTTGAATTGCACGAAGGTCGGCGTTGCAAAGTTGTGCAAAGTATTTTCGTCTCGTGGATATTTCGAATCTGGTTAGTGCCGGGAATCGGCCGCTCCTCGCTCGTAAAAGCGCGGGTGCGTCGTGGATACATTGTTTGCACCCGCTGTTGCCTGTGGCAAGGCTCGTTTTCGAAAGCGAATTGTCGTACCCGTGGTCGCTTAGCTTCGCAGAAACTTCTCTACAGGGGGATCTCTTGTAAGGAAAACGATTGGTCCAGCCTATCGGGCCGAGTCGCGAAAGACCTCGTCAGCTGAAAGCAGCGTTTAACCCATTCGTAAAAAGTTTTCTACGGCTTTCCTGTTGTCTTTCTTGGGGCGTTTTGATGTTTCTGGGAGTGTTTTTCGTATAAGAAATTATGTGCTACTTCGAGCCGCAATCTGTACTTGTTTTCTTCTGCTGTGTAGAGGCACTGCTATATTTAATGGACGTGCAGTGTGCAAAGCTTAGTATCATCGTACAATGACTACGATTCCTAATGGCCGCGTCGTCTTTTGCACGGAAAATACAATGTTTCCTTCGATATATAGGTCAGTCTTAGCAGTGAAGAAAACGTGGAACACTCGCGTGTTTGCTGTTACACGGTTACAATTGTTTTTTAGATTCTTTTCTTTTTTTGCTACATGGAAAACTCGCGTGTTTGCTGTTCCATGGTTATAATTGTTTTTTAGTTTCTTTTCTTTTTTTGCTCCATGGAGCCAGGCTGAAAATTCTCGCTGCTAGAACCTCATTAGCAGTCATTACCAGTGAGGTCCATGACGGATATACTTTCTCATGACGCAATGACAAGGGTCCTTTTATTTGACATTTTGAAGTCACAAATTACAGTTCTACTCCATTTTGCTAGTTTACATATATGCTTCACTCGCTCTCACGCTGATGTTACCATCATGTATGATGAGCTCAAGCAAGCCACCCAATTCACCGTTATTGGCTCTATTGTGAAAAAAAAAACTTCTGTGTCTTTAAGGTTCTGGACTAAAGCTCCGAAAGGCGGTGTCACTTTTGATTGCCCTAATTACTCCCCATCTTTCTCAGCGTATTCACTCTACTACCAGTGCTTCGAGTCGGTCGCAGTCCCTTTGTCGGCCTTTGTCCGTACCTTCATTCCTTTCTGTCTGGGGCCGTTCTGCGTCACCACTTTTTTCAGCGTCTCCTATCGACAAGGCTAGAAAAAAAAGCGCGCCGACTGAGCCCGATAGCCGGCAGTCCACAGATGTAACTGCAAACAAAGGCCTTGTTCCGCGGGAGCACGGTGGGCCGCTACGCGCACAGGGCACGCGGGTTTCTATTGGGGCCCAGACGCTGAATTATGCGACGTCCTGACGCTGAATTATAGATAGGTCTACCCCCCTGCCCCCCGTTCCCCTTTCGCGGTCGCAGACTGCGCGGCCGGCCGGAAAGAGAGTAACGCTGCCAGTGGTGGGACCCTCGTAGTTTTGCAGCCCCGGTTTGCGGCTGGCCTCGGGAAACGCCAATGAATCACGCGTGGCCAGGCGCCCGTGCCGGGGAAACGACACGCGGCCGGCCCTGAAACAAAGCAGCCAAGTGATTCGCTCGCCAGAGCTCCGCGCTGATGCATGGAGGCCCGCTGCGTCGATCGGCGTGCACAGCAGCTGCGAACGCTAGTCGGAATGGCTCTTACGTCGTTATTACTGTCGATATCTCGGTGCCTGTGAGCTGCTCTGGTCGAGTTCCTTTTCTTGGATCCCTGTCGTAGTGAAGGCAGACAGCAGGCTGGTGGTTGTGTGGGTCAATACTGAGAGAGAAAGAGAGAGACAGAGAGAGAGAGGGAGGCTTCGATGACGGCAAATGTAGAGAGGTCGACCGGGGGAATCGCGCCTCTATCCTACTGCTTCGCACTAAGGAAAAGAGGAAGGAAGCAAAGAAGCGAGAAGGGGTAGATGGGATGCGGTGACGTCATACTACAACGAGTCGCATACGCTATTCAAGACCACGTCCACGAGCACGAAGAGCAGGCAGAGGCTTGTTTTTGCGTTCGCTTTCTTCCCTTGACTCCTCCTGAAGACTAGTCCGCCGTGCTGTCGTCGCAGTTAGAGGCCCCGACCTGTAAGCCGTTCGGACTCGGCCATTTGCGCAGCAATCCTGCAGTGCGCGAACTCTGCGAGTTGGGCTGAGGGCACTGAAATCCACCTCGAGTTCATTCGCCGCAGTGAAGGCCATGACAACGCTAAGCCAACTATGCAATGTAAACACGCCGATATAATCGTATGAGTTATGGCAGCCGCGCTAGCCAGCGGCGTCGATCGAGCGGCTTAGTGGGCACTGAGGCGAATATCGACTGGAGAACTTGGCCGTGTACCAGGGCATTCATTTCTTCATTAAACTCAGAGCTAAACCAAATAACTAGCGATGCCGTCGCCACTCAAGTGAAGTACATGTGTAAAGCAAACAAGTGGCGATGACGCTGCCACTTCTGTGAATTATACGTGTTATTCATTTGAGGACCGCATTCCGTTTATCTCATGAGATAAACGGAACTGAACTTGCAGCTTCTGACTAGGCCAACGTGAGCAAATAGAAGAGAACAGGCGGCTGCTTTTATATGAATACAGCCTTACGTTTTCCCAGTGGGGTCTTTACAGTGACATTTAGGATGGATTCGCCGGTGTCGCTGATATATGATAAATTAGGAAATTTCTTCTTTAAAGGCGTTTTTCTTCCAACGAAGAACAAAGAAACAGTCTAAATGTGCATGAATCAAAATTAGAATGAACAAAGACGCAAAGTCCGCAGTGTATTTAATCGCCATTAATTGTTGCGTTTGAAATTTTCACTTTCTGAACCGCGCCGTAAGGGAAGGGATTAAGGAGGGAATGAAAGGAAGAAAGTTGTGCCGTAGTGGAGGGCTCCGGAGTAATTTCGACCACCTGGGGATCTTTAACGTGCACTGACATCGCACAGCGCCCGTGTGCTGTGCTGTCAGTGCACGTTAAAGATCCCCAGGTGGTCGAAATTATTCCAGAGCCCTCCACTACGGCACCCCTTTATTCCTTTTTTCTTTCACTCCCTCCTTTATCCCTTCCCTTACGGCATGGTTCAGGTGTCCAAAGATATATGAGACAGATACTGTGCCATTTCTTTTCCCCCTAGAAACCAATTATTAATTATTATTAAATTTTCACTTTTTTTCTGGGCCAACGTCCGTACCGGAATGCATACTACGTATTGCTTGGCGATCTGGAGCGAAATTTGCTGGTTTTGCTTGTCTTGAGAATTATTATGTACGACCAGCTAAACTCTCCGCAATGAATTCGTATGAGCGAAACTTGTTTGAAGATGGGGCACTATTTTTACGTGGGCAGAAATATCAAAGCTCTGCTTTCTCGCCGCAATTTGAACAAATTAAGTTGGAGCACTGAGGCTGGGCTCGTCCCGGGCAAGGAAATGTATATGATTAAATGAATAACTTGACCAGTGGCGATTTGCTGCCTCTTTTTGATGCTTACGGCTGTTAAATTTTAATCCAGAAGGTTGCTAAAAATTAGTTTGTCAAGGTTGCTGTGAAGTTTTTTCTTTTTAATTTGATAGCATTCTAAGCTGCATCGATCCAAAATGTGTCGTTGGTCATAAAATTGACCCACTGGCTGAAGGGATGTGACCGCACCAGACCGGAGCATTCCCATTGGCTTGAGGGGAGTGACATCACCAAACCAGAGCATCCCCATTGGATAGAGTGAAGTGGCGTCACTTCCGGTAAGGGCATCAACAGCTACCGCATAGCCAAGAGACAATGAGATTAGGCGTCCCTGCAAGGTTAAAGAGTGATTATTTGAAATGTTATTCCCCTTTACGCATGGGCACGCTTCCTGTGGCCTACTACTTAAGACTTAAGCGAGACATTGAAACAAACAAGCTAGATTGTAGAGTTCCTACAGATCTGTCCCCTCCTTCTTATTTCGTTGCTTTGATTCGTATTCCGTTTATATTATGCTGAGAATCCAGTTCTCCGCGGACCTGTGTTGCAGCTCAAGGCTTGGATTCATTATTCGCCGGAATTTCGCGTTCTTCAATCAGTTCCCAAGCGCGCTCTGAGTACGCTCTGCGCCCCAAAAGTCATTACTGCCCCCAATTTCTCTCTCTTCAGGCTGCTCTCTTCCTTTTGACAAAAGTCGGCTTTGAATTAGCGGTTAATTAAACGCCGGGCTAATGAATTCATTTATCTTCCTGTTTCTTCGGCGTCTTTTTCTTTGTTTATTCGTCTCTTAGCGCTGTTTTTGTTTGTCCCTGACGTCCCTCGCTTAATTGTCCGGACATTCCGCCATATAGGCGCGATTTCTGGCGCGCGCCATTTCTTTAATCGGAGAAAAGTTTCGCCCATTATGCAGCTTTGTTTTGTTTTTTCGTCATTCTTACGAAGTCTTTCTCCATAATTCTTTTTTCCTCAGCCTCATCGTTCAGTTTCATTAAAGAAACGGACTTTTAGTTGGGAAATGCGCAATGTGTTCTGTAGGTTCGCGCAATCAACTCCGGAGCAATGCGCTCCGCACAACTTCTTACAGAACGGTGTAATTGAACGCTGAAAGTTGTTCACTCTAGCGAACGTGAGATTGGGAATTTCAATTCGATGGAATATTTGGGAGCAGCGCCCCCTCTACGGCAGCAAATTAAGGCAAGAGCGCTCGCGAAGTCCTCGAAAAGGCAGTGTACCGTAGGCGCTTGTAAATGGCGCGTGCAGATGACACGCTTTCCTTCGCTTAATTTCCTCGGTGCGTAGTCTTCACTTTTCAGTTTTTCACGTTCAGTGTAGGTGTAGGTATATTTACGTGTAGAAGTGTTGGCTGTTATTAGACGTTAAATGTGTTTTCATGCCTTTGTGATATCGGAGCGGAATGATGGAAACATCCCAAGGTATCCCAAGCGGAGAATATACGATCGGTCGCCTTACGTTGCATCGAGACAAAATTTAATCTGTCCCATATACCAGGTTTGGCACCGGTACTTCGGTGATAGGGTCACAGAGCGAAGAAATATCTCAGACGCTAATTTAACCTGCTCACACAGGTGGCCTTGCTGCTCGCATTTATGAGCTATCTTGCATTTATAAACTTTGCCGACGAAGCCGCGCTTAAGAAGCATTTTCATGTCGTCCAGCTCGAGGCAACAAGCCTCGTAATACGCATTCTGTCAGTCATACACGTCTGCAATTTCCTTTTTTGTCTTTGTTTCTCGGCGGCCTTTTAATTCTAATGACTGACAAAACATCTTCGCTCGGTGAAGAGTTTACCACGCACCCCCCCCCCCCCCCCACACACACACACACACAGCACACACACTTTCTCCATCTAGTCGGGAACACGTTACGTTTCCGAGATGAGACGCTCGTTCCGCTCGCTTTGATTGCTGCGAAGAATGGTAATGGACTCCCACTGCAGCGCACTAGTTAGTGTTCTTTTCAAAATCCTGGCCATACGCTTTTCCACCGCATCGGTTGTCAGCGACATTCGTGCGCGCCGGGAGGAATTTTAATTGATTTGCGCGATTGGCTGCCTCGTGCCTGCGCGAGGCATAATTCTTCCGGCTGATGCGTTCCCTTTCCTTGTGTGCGCTTTTTCTCTTCTTTTTTTCGGCAATGTCAGTGCGACGTCCGGAAAGTTTTGGTCACTCGGCGTCACGTCGGTTGGACAGGCCGCGCGAAAACAACACGCGTTCGGCGGAACTCTCTTCGAGCCCCTTCGTGCGCCAGTTTGGCGAGACGATCCGGAGGAGGATGATTGCGACGCCGCCTCCTTTTGTTTCTCACTCGCTGAAATTCATCGCGAGGCGCGCGACTGGCCCGCCCTCGTTTATCATCGTTCCCCTGACAGGCTGACTTTCGACAGCACGCAGCTCTGTATATAAGCCCCAACGCCTTCGTTCACTTTTTTTTCATTTCTTCTCTGACTGTGCCATTATTCCGTTGAACGCCTCGATTAATGGCGACTTGACGCCCGTGTTCCTTTTTTTTTGTGCCTGTGTGCTTTTTGTGTACAGAGATATATCTGCGTAACCGCGAACGACGTTTCGACCGGTTATACTCTCAACCCCTTATAACGATGCATCGAGCTAAAGCAAAAAGTAGGCGGACTTCGCGCGTTGTCGCTGCTGCGTGAAAACGCCCCTCTTTTCGCATCGACGTTTTATCTGTCTCGATCCGGTGCTGCGGCGTTTTGTCCTCGACTTGTTCCTTTCTCGCTTCCTGGCTGACTTCTCCTCACGGTGTGTGTGCGCTGATTGGGTGGTCGCAGTCATAGCGGTTGTGACGACACACTCGAGTGGGCGGAGCTGAGGCGATGGTGGCTCGTCACGACTCTCCTTCGGATGTTGGCGGCGTACCGCCTCTCACGTGACGTATATACCTAGCATATATACCTTCAAAGTATTTTGTACGTTCGCATCGAGAGACCCGTGCTCGAACTGCGCGGACTTACCGCGAACACAAAGCAAAGCGACATTCTGGTGTTGTTAGGTATCGTTGGTCGAGCACGGCAGAACCCACGCTCAATGCTGACTTTTAACAAATGGTTTGTTGTTTCTTAGCAGTAGCGCTGCGGTTCCGTGTAATTTTTTTTAATAATTTTGGCGAAATACTGTCATACGACGTAATATTCGAGCGGATTTGTTGTTCAACTCCTGGTGGGTGCCTATAGCTGCCTGCTTATAGTAAATATCGATTTTATTGATGGGTTTATTTTTGTCTGACAAATGGGTCATGAGGCGTGCCTAAGTGGAGGGCTTCTGATTGACGTTGACGACCTGGGGCTCTTAAGGTGACCGAACCCTTGTTGCACGGGCGCTTTTGGGTATTAATTTCATCGAAGTGCGGGTGCCCTGACTGGAGTCGAACCTGTGGCCTCGGGCCCAACGTCTGAACACCACGGCCACTGTGCATCCTCGGTGGGTATAAATTTTCAATGGTTAGTTAGCTTAGTTTATGTGGTTTAACGTCCCAAGGCGACTCAAGCTATGATGGACGCCGTGGTGAAGCGCTCCGGACATTTCGACCACCTCACTGATAACATCGTGGAAAATCAGCACTTAAATCTAAGAATGCAACCCACATCACTTCTGCTTCGGTCATATGTCCACTTAGAAAAGCTCGTATACTTATCGCTCTCATAGCAACATCAGCCTGGATTTTTCAATAGCGGTCATTCCTTACGTCGGAGAACTAGCGCTTCTTATGTCCGGAAAAGGCAGCATTCCGGATGGCGGAAGGCAGAACTGTCGGCAGCGTGTATCCGTCGGGGTCTCCTTGATATGCAAATGATGCGACACCTTCGCAACAAGGGAGTTCATTGCTCTGTCGACAGCTGCGTATCTCGTCTCTCACAGCCTGCCGTCTACGTTCCGTTGCATATTTTTCTCTCCCAAAAGCTTCCTCGCGACTTTTGTTTTGTTTTCTTTATTTTCTGTTGCTTTCTCTCGCCGACTGCTGGCGCTCTCCGCGGGAATACATCCCATTCATTTCCGCTGCTTCAGACCTCGGTTTCTTCCGTTTCTTTCTTCCTTAAAATGTTTTTTTTTGCACGTCTTTCTCCTTCGCACATTCAAGGTCTACTTCATTGCGAGTGTTTTCATCGTCTCCTCATCCTTTTATACGTCTTTTTTCTTATTTTGTTATCGATGTCGACTTTCCTAGGACGTTATCCACTTGCAACAAATATAAGGCATGTGATGAAGGCACGATAAAGGAGCACGGCGTATTACGCATGCGCACTTTCACTTCTCACCCTCCCCCCCGGCCTCCTGGCGTGCATAATGAGTATTTCAAAGTGTTCTCCTTTTAACTATAGCTTCTTTTTTCGTATGCACGCAGCATCATTATTCTCTTCCGGCGCTGGTGACAGAATCCTAGATCACGTGCGATTAAACCTGGGCTCACTTCAGTCCAAGTTTTGTTTCGGTGATATGTTTTCTACGTTTTCGCCCCTTTTCTACACCCCCGGTCTCATTTCTGTAATCCGCATTTGAAAATCAAGCCTTTTGAGTAACAGGGTCTTTCTCATCAATATCTCTTCCTCCCTCTCTCTCTCCATTCCTTTATTTGTTTAAGCAGCATAGTTCTATGGGCAAAAGCTTAGGCTTACCCGTCTCCGAACTAAGCTTCGCCATTCGATAACGATGGTCCAGTTAAGTAAGCATGGTGGTTACGTTAGCGCCCATAGATTCTGTTCTTAGATACAGAATGCACCAACTCCCCCAGAAAGAAGTTTTAATGACATGCATAACAGGTTAAAACTAAGTATTAAAGCGGACGCCTCGTGTCTTTAGGCTTTGTATCCCGTACATTTTACGCCGTTTTCTTTTATGTCTTTTAAGTTTGTTAATTTTTTTCGTTGGCTCAGGTTGTCCTTTTTTTTTTTTTACATTGAGGTGATATTATAAATTGTGCTTCGGACATGTTTACGGATTCATGCTCGAATCGTTACTATACGAGCAGTGGCTCGCGCATACCTACCGGTGACGTATAGCGTTGTCATGCGCGCAGCCGCTTGGAAACGAGCGCACCGCACGCTCCAATGAGCACATCGGTTTGCTAATGCGCAAGATGCATGGGAAAGCGGGGAATGCGTTGGAAGCGAGGCGGAGGTGAACGCCGATGCCCCCTCCCCTTCCCTACACTGCAAAGATATCACGTCCGGACCAAGACCCTCCAGGCGTTCCGACGCAGTGCGGTGCGAGAAATAAAACCTCGACCTCACGTAGCGAGATTTACAGACTTGGCATCGTGCCCTCTCTTGCTTCGACGGAGCCGTCTGGGGGGGGGGGGGGGGGGGGGGGGGGGGGGGGGGGGGAGGAGAGGAGTTCTCTCTCACTCTCCATCTATCTCCACAACTCCTCGTCGTAAACATGCGCGCCTCCTGGGCTTCGAATTCAATGACAACTCTGGCCTGGCCTTTGTCGGCATACCCCGCATCTGGGCCTCGTGGGAGCGTTTCCCCTCCCCTCCTCCTTCTTTTCCCCCATCGTCTGCTTCCCAGTTTTTCGTTCCGATTCTGAACGCGCTTCTACACCGCACAACTGTCGAGCGTATATAGTTTTTCTCGCCCCGTCCTGATAATATTTCCTGGCCTCGTTTCGCCCTGCTTGGCGCGATCCCCCTTTTTATCCCAATTTTTATTTCGCTTCGATCTGGCCCGAAACTGCGAGAGAGAAAAAAAAAGCGGACACTACTCCGCCTATATGAAATCGCGAATCTCGCGCGCGGGGGGGCATCCGGATGAATAGATGTTTATTCGGCATCTTTTCCTCTGAGTCGGCGCGCAGCACCGCGCGCGTATGACGTATGGAACGAGACAAGCGTGTGCCTGGCTGACTCAAAAGAGCGCGCAAACACGCTCTGTTTTTCACACACGGTTCGGCTGAGTGGCTGGAAAGTTTTGTTTTCACGTCTCGCATTTTCGGTTCCGAGCCGAGCTTTCTTTTTTTTTTTTCCCCACCCTTTTGCACCTCGCCGTTTCCGCCTCTTGGCCGCGCTGTCGAAGTTATTGCGATTCCGAATTTTCTTTCGCTGAGTTCACAGTTGTTTTCCAGCCCATGCGTCCGTGCTAACTTTTCTATCTCCAATTTTCGGCGCTTGCAACCCCCCCCCCCCCCCCCCCCGTTTTTTTCGTTTCATTTGAATTCGTTTTCGGGTGCCTCGCAGACACCGCATTTCCGGTGATTGCGTCGTCGCGTTGTTTTCAGCCTATCTTTTTCTTTTTGTTGTTATTCTTTTAGGATACCTGGAGCCAAAAAAAAACAGAGCAAGAAAACGCATCCAGTCGCAAACGTCTCGAATCAACTTCATTCTCGGGAGGGTGGCTTTCAATAAACAAAATGTGTGTAAAAAGCGCCGCGCAAATCGCAGTTTTTTTTTTTTTTAGTTTGAGTCACCAGCGCGCATGCACTCGTTCGTTAACTTTTGTAACCTTCTTCGTTTTTACCACCCTCCCTAAACCGGTTGATGCGTTCTGCGTTCTTTTATAATCTTTTTTTGTTCTGTTTCACATCCCACTTCCTGGGTTTTTTTTTCTCTCCTGAATCCCCCAGTGCTGTTCTCCAGTGCCACGAAAACTTTGGATGGGTATCGTCGTTTTGAATATGTAATATCGCTGCTCGCTGCTCCACAAGCAATAATATCTCCGAGCTTCACGGCAGCGCGCTGTTTGGTTTCTTGTTACTTCTTTCTCTCTCAATATTTTCACTCCTCCTCTTCCCTGATATTTTTTTTTTAAATGTGCCCTTTGTGATCTTCAGTTTTGTATCCTACATAGCACTGGCGGCTGACTTTTGTTCGCGAAGTCGGGGCAAAAAATTGTATAAAGTAGCGCTTCGCGCACAAGTGTCCTCGCTCTACTGACTCTGGCGAGCAGCATGAACTGAAGCAGCCAGATAAAGGAAATACAAGCAAAATACGCGTCCCTCTGAGAGAGAAAAAAACACGGTAGCTCGCCGTTCTAAACCGTAAACTTTTTTTTTCTCCTCCTCTGTTTATTGTCTTCGTGGAGAATACGAGGTACGGCTGATGCGTCCTCTCTCTGAAACTAGCCATGAATATATAATGTCCTCTCGATCGTGCGGGAGACGCATCGCCGCCGGTATTCGGAGATTCGAAAGTCGGGGACTTCCCGGGAGGCTAGCGAAGGAAACAAGGAAAAAAAAAGGAGGGGTGGAGGAGAAGGGGGAGACAGGCGACGTGCAACAGCAAATGCGACTGGATAAAACGGAAGCGCCGCCGCGGTTGCTGTGCGGCTTTATTTTAGTGTGTCGTATAGCGGGCGTGTCTATTTCGATATGCAAATGACGCGGCGTCGTTTTCTCCAGAGGCGGTGTTCGTCAGAATCCGGTTTCCGCCAGAAATACCGCTGCGCGCCTCCTGCGCCGCGCTGCGGCGTCCTGTTTTTTTTTTACTTTTCCTTTAGTAGTGTTAGAAATGCAGTGCTGAAACGCGTCTGTTTTCTTTTTAGTGGTGCTCGCTTTACTCTGCTTCCCCTGTTCATTGAACACCGAGAGACTTGAAGAAGCAGTCATCCTCTTTTCTAGAGTGAAAGCCCTATAACAATATGTTAGCACCAAACAAGAAATAAATGAGCCATCGAGTGTTTCAGCCTTGTCACTCATCGCAAGACTAGAAGTTTCATTCTGTTTCAAGAAAGGGAATGCCTTTTAATATTGTTTTCACTGCGAGTAATACGCTCTGCATCGGCGGGGACTTGCAAGTGAACAGAGATTATGGGGCGGCGTTTTTTTTTTTTTAATGTTACGGCTATACGCGAATCATATTACCGTCATTTGTTTGTCGCACATTCGCGGAATACCGCCGGCGCATGCGAACCCTAAGCGCCTGCCAAGCCAGCTACAACCAGTAGCGAAACCCATATAAGCGTCACTATGAGCTTTCATTTGTTCCTTCCCAAAACTGGTGAGGCTTCACCGCTTGCAGCAGTGTAATGCAGAAATCCACCCCTTCACAGGCAGTATAAATACTCCTTGGGTTTTTTTTTTTTTTCAGCTTCATCTGAACAGAAACGCTGTACTTTAACCGGCCCATCTGTAAAGCGGAGACCAGCCTATTTTCATGGATACAGCTACAAAAGCACGACGTGTTTTTTGTATTTGAAGAGCGACCTTTATTTCGAAGGCAACACCGTAGAGAGAACGCGTTTTGTTTATACCCCAGGCCTCTCACAATGCTGCACCTTCCTTCCTCCGTCTTTCTTTCCCTTCCTCTTCTATCCGTGCCGGCAACATATTTCGGGCCGTAAACCAGCCCCCGATAAAAACCCACTCAAGGTCGGCATCCGCGCGATGTACGAAGTGTTCCCTTTTCGGCTTCGCAGTCACGGGCCACAAATCACAGGCCGGCTTACGCGCAGTCGCGAAGTGTCCTCGCTTCTTTTTTTTTTTCTCTCTCTCTCTCTCTCTTCTTTCTGTCCCTCGAGCTTGCCGCCCGCCTTAAAGATGGGCAACACGGAAAAGAAGGAATAAACGAGTGTTTGCGCGAAATGGGATTCCCAGCCGGCGAAAAAGGGGGATTGCGCGACTCTCCTAGCGTTGCCATGCGTCCTCGCTGGCGCGTCGCCTGTAATCCTCTCTCGGCGAGGTTCGCAACAGTGAGCGCTCGAGGCGTCGGATGCCACGTCGTCGACTGCACGGCGGCGTGCTGCTCATTGCCTCGTAGCTAGGACACGGCGGGGTTTTTCTGTCGCTAGGTCGGCTCGCCGCGGCCAACTGTGGAAGCCCGCTGGTGAATGCCTGCGTAGACCTCCGGGGAAGCGTAGATTCCTGGCTTCGCGCTTTCAGGGAGGAAATTGGTTGCAACGGCGTGCGACTAGAAACACGATTAGCGGACGTAATAAGCTCAGGCTCATCGAACTCATCGCTTTCCGGGGGCATTATTTTGTCAGGAATGTTCGAAACTGTTTTCGTGCGCACGTGAGGATGACGCGATCGGCGGCCAACGTCTCTATAAAAAGTTTGGTTTGGTTTATGGGGGTTTAAACGTCCCAAAGCGACTCAGTCTATGAGGGACACCGTACGCAGTGAAGGGCTCCGGAAATTTCGACCACCTGGGGTTCATTACCGTGCACTGACATCGCACAGTATACGGACCTTTAGAATTTCGCCTCCGTCGAAATTCGACCGCCGCGGCCGCGATCGAACCCGCACTCTTTCGGGTCAGCAGCCGAGCGCCATAACCACTCAGACACCGCGGCGGCGGCTTTACAAAAGTGACGCTCAACAGTTTACTTCTCGCAGCTTTAGAGCGTCTCTGTAAAAGTGACGCCCTAAAGGTACCAGAGCTAAAATTTTGATATTCTCAAAAAGGCGCTTAAGTTGTCGAGTAAATATTTCGAAATTAGGCGTTGTCGTGGTAAAGTTTGCGCTGATTTTTTGTTTGTTAGTTTTGTAACATTACGGTAACATTTCGTGCCTTCAGCGTGGTTGGTCACGTGGTGCGGAGCAGCTGCCGGCGGCGCGGCGCCGTGCCTGATCACGTGGTTCGTCACGAAGTTGGTGACATGACCAGCCACGTGGTGCGGAGCAGATGCTGCTGCCGGCGGCGCGGCGCGCCGGCGAAACCGAGCTGCCACAGTTGTGCGCATGCGCCGTGTCAAGTGGGACGAAGATGAAGAAGGAACGCCCAGCGAAACGGAGCGGCGAAAGACTGGCTTAGCAATTCAGCGGAACAATTTCCACTCGACCAGCGGCATCTATCGCGTCGCTCCAGGTTTAACCGGAGCTAAACCACCGGCAATTTTCTCTGGTATTTACTCGTAAACAATCCGACCTTAGTGCTTTCTCTCAAAACTTATCACGTCTTGGTCACATTGCATGAGTTTCCAAACCTTGAAAGCTGTTTGAGAACAATTTTAGTGGGCGACATATATAAATTTAGCTCTGCAGGGTCTTCGCTGTTTGAAGTATTCTTCCATACTTATCCGTGACCTGCTGCAGGCTTGCTCCAGACGTGCGCGTCTTAAAGGCCGCCGTTAGGCGGGGATACAAAACCATAATGGCGTTGAGTTTACCAGCGTTAGGTGTTTTCTTTTTTTACCGCGGTGGATTTTTTTACTTCTCTTTCGGTCGTAAATTGTCTGGTTCGCAAAGTATGCTACGCATGGTATAAAATTTAATCCATTTATGTTTTGCACGGCTGTAAAGAACTGTGTGTGACTGATTTCAAACTGCTAGATGTGGCTACTCCGCGCGCTATTTTGTATGCCTGTCATAGCGGAGCAAATTCAGCTGCGAAAGGCAAGCTATTTTTTGTTCAGTTTTTACATTCGTGCTCCTTTTAAATTTCGCGAAAATGTCACATGCGCGTTTCGAGTGGAGCTGTCTTAAAAGCGAACAAAAAAGATTAATCGAAAAAGAGGCTGCCAAAGAGATGAAAAATCAATTCGCCGTGAGGCCTAGTTGCTCCGCTGCGACATCGCGCGAGGTTCCCCGAACACGCGCGTAGTTTCGACAAACTCCGGCTGTCTGCTGTGCACTTGCGCCTCGCCGTCGTTGGTAGTACGTGCTGGGCCTGGCATCACAAATGATCCCTTCTTCCCACTCCATTTGTTTTAACTCTTCCTCGCCTGCAGCGTCGTCAGCACAAACATCGGCAGCCGTCCTCTCTGATCGCATTTAGGGATTCACGTCTCGTGCATGACGTTGCCTCGCAGTCGCCTCAGCTGCTCGCTAGGACGGCTTTCTGAGCGAGGCGGAAGCCAGGAAGAGGCACGTGCTGACGAGCCGCCGACGGCCCGGCTCAAAGAGAACCGAGCCTCGCCCAGATCCAGTGAGCAAGCAGGATTGAGATTAAAACAAGAAGAGCAAGGTATGGCGAAGGGATGGTGCTGCATCCGCTGTATCTGTTATGCGACCCGGAATTTGATTAAGGGCCCTCGTGCGGGAAGCCCCTGCCTGCGTGCCGGCCGAATGTCGTCGTGCTTCAAAGATTAGAAATGGGCGGGACGTCTGCTGACACGACCCTTCCGTTGTCTGCCCGCTGTGTCCTCTTCGTTGGCATTATTTTTTTTCTTTTTCTTCTCTTCTTTGTATCTTTCTTCTCCGACGTCATTGTTTGGCGAGGAGGCCTACGGCGTACGCCTGTCGTTTATCTTGCTGCGAAGACTGCAGGTGATGTGCTCGACCTGGAATGTTTGCCCTGTTCGGTAGCGAGATTGAACGAAGGGATAAGGTATGGGGGGTAGGAAAAGCAAAAAAAAAATAGCCGTCGTTTGCCGTTCTGCCCTAACTGTGCTTTTATCTGCGGTTCTGGGAAGAATAGTGGTGGCTGGACAAGCTCAGGGCGAGTCCTGAAGGGGAGCATGAGCTGCGGTTCGCTCAGTTTTATTTCTTGGGTCTAGTCGCATGCATGAAATAAAAAAAAACGTGGGCTTGTTTGTTTTTCTTTATTTCTCCTCACCATCTCTCTGTCTCTCCTCCTCTGCTCTGTACAAGGGGTAAACTCGTGAAGCTGAGATGAAAGCATTTGCCTTTGAATTGCCACTTTTCGTGCAGCACAGTTTTGAGCTGATTTCTTAGCGATCAAGTGTCCCTGGCCGTATCTTGATATGTTCTTCTTAGAACCTTACCTCTATACCTAGCGTCGAGACTAGCTTTCAAACTTGAGGAAGTATCCGATTTCCGAAGCTGTTCGAAACTGCTCTTTAAGCTAGGTACGAAGATGCTCTGAAACCGGTTCATACGCAACACGCTATTTTGGAGACACCGTCGTTGTAGCTGCTAACGAAGTCGCTAATTCACGCCGGTTTCCCGACGAACCAACTGCAATATCCTATGGCGTTTCTCTAAATATCGAAACGCTTGCGTTTTGGGTCATTTGAAACTTTATCGAACAAATTATAAAAAGTGCACAAAAGTCGTAATTGCTACATTATACATGCTAATGCGCCGACACAGAGCCAGGTTGTTTTTCTAGAGGTGGGTATGACACGAATTCGTAGCACTGTAAGCTTTTTCGGTTCTGTACAACGAACACGATTTATAAAAAATAGGACAACTCTTTTGGCAGTACTCGTGACAAAAGTCGTTCGTTCAGTTATTTCCCTTGTCTCGAAGGAAAATTTGATCGCACTTAGAGCAACGTGGGTATGTGTCTTTATTGTGTCACAGTCGCCTGGGCACATCTGCTTGCTAATGTGAAATTTCCGGGGCAGTCTGTTGTCAACCCCACCCGTTTTTTTTTTTTCCATTATCGAAATAAATAAATTTGAGCTTGGTGCATGATATCCTTAGGTACTTATGCGCCGCTAAACCCAACCCAGCACAACACAACAAGGAATAACTCGCGCTCCCGTCTGTGTTTTCCGCGGTCGTTACCGTGCTCCCTGCAGCTGCAGCAGTCCTTATTCAATGGCTAGCCGCCTTGTAAAGCACCTTTGCAGTTTAAATTTGCATCATATTTTGCACCTTATTTTTTTATCTAAACGCACACCTTTGGGCAGTTGTACCTGCTCCAGGTTGTGGTACGCATTATCTATGAAAGGAAACGTTGGTGTTAATACGTTTTTTCCAATAAAGACTGCCGCCAGTTTTCATCCTCGCGAATTTGTGACAAAGCGTGAATCGGAGTTATTCGCCGAAGACAAGCGTTTCGTATTTCAAATAACGACTCGGACAATATTCGAATACGCAGAGAATGTGAGCAGTTTTTTTATATATATGGCACATTTTAACTCTGTTATTTCACTAACGCTTTTCACTGAATGAGACGCGAGGAGTCGTTGAACATTGGTCAGTAGTAGTACATGGGCGCTTTTTTTTTCTTCTGAAAAGCTTCCTCGCTACTTTCGCATACGTTTTCTTTAGAAAAGCTCTGCCTGCAGGGAACATATTAACAACGAACTGTGCGCCCAAGCTACATATGTAAATGACTACATGGCATGCATTTTGCAGCGTCGTAGTTCCCTACACAGTGAACGCTAAAGCGTTAGCGCGGTAATTGAAGCCTTTGTTTTGTCGGTCATCCGCCGCGGTGGCTGAGTGGTTAGGGCGCTCGGCTACTGATCCGAAGTACCGGGGTTCGAACCCGACCACGGCGGCTGCATTTCGATGGAGGCTAAACGCTAAGGCGCCCGTGTACTGTGCGATGTCAGTGCACGTTAAAGATCCCCAGGTGGTCCAAATTATTCGGGAGGCCTCCACAACGGCACCTCTTTCTTCATTTATTCTATCACCTCCACCTTCCTCTCTTGCCTGCTGCTGCTGCTGTTGTTGCCGACAGGAAGAAAAGGAAAGAGCACGGGCCTGCCTACTGGCTCAAGCCGAGCCACGCTCGCTGCCGCGTGCTGAATGTAGGAGAGTTAAAGGATAGGAGAGCAAAGATAAAAAGGAAAGGCGCGCGCTAATATGCCCCGGGCCGATCCCGGAGGCAGTGCAATACCGAGCCGACCAGTGCCAGAGTGCTTCAAGCACTCCGCCATATTCCAAAAATAAGTTTAATATCTTGGGTCCAAAGACCCGCAGCAGATATTAAATCATGTATCATCACGGCGCGGTTCAGGTGTCCGCCGATATGTGAGACAGATACTGCGCCATTTCCTTTCCACAAAAACCAATTATTATTATTATTAAACTGCGCAACGCGAGTACTGCCCATCCTGTAGTGTTCTGCAGCGGTGTCGTTTATCTATCCTCTCCCTCTAATTTTAGGAACTTTCAAATCTCGCTTGGCTCTTTCATCAAAGCCAACCGTTATGGGAGTCTTAAGTCTATAGAACCGACGATCACGATGCCTTGCATGTTGCTTCGTGTTTCTGAGCGCCACCGCCGGCGGCTGCAGCGATTCCCGGGTCTTTTGTGCGTGTTGTGCGTTCTCGAGCGCTGCCAGAAGGGAAAAAAAATAAAAGAATAATGACCGTTCATTCTTTTCTACTTTTTAGTTTGCTCTTGCATGCACGTACGCACGCGCGCGCGCGTACACACGCACACGCTCGCAAAAGCCGGCATGCCACTGCAGAAAGCCACGCTCCACGTGCGCCGGCCGTGGTCGTTCGTCTCCATTCGCGTCGTGTCGCTTTCCGCGTTCCTCCGGCCTCCTCCGCCCTTTCTGAAATGCTTTATTCCTTGCCTCTCCCGGCATTCGACCTTGCTGCTGCTCCTCCTTTCATCCCCATTTCTCCTACTTCTCCCCGCCTAATGTCAGCATGGCTGAGCGGACTGTTTGGGATACGTGACCGGCTGGCTGCGCGGCACGATGCGTTTTATTTCCGCTGTCGGATGGGAAGCGGCCAGTGGGGAGGAAAATGGGGAGAAGGGGTGGCGCTTTTCTCTCGGTTCCGGGAGCGCCCAGAAGGGGCTCGTTATGCTTCGGCGGTGGGACCAATTTTTCACAGACATCTGAGAGCCTGGCGACGACGTCGTTTTCAGGGGGAGGGGGGGGGGGGGGGGGGGGTTCGGGAGTCCGTTCCTCTCCCTCGCCTCCCCCATCCCTATTCCTTCCCCTCCGACGCCGAGTCGAGTTTCGAGTTCCGCTCAGTGCGACACACGCACATACGCTCGCACACACTCACGCCAGCTTTCCACCGTGGTGCGGGCATCGCTTTTTTGTGTGTGTTTCGCGAACTACTCCTGCCCTCTTTCTGCTTTCTTCTCTCACCCTTCACCCCTGTCTACCATCTCCGCAACTCCTTTGGCTGCTCCGTTCCTTTTTCCTTCTTACTCTGCTTTCGTCTCTCTATCCCTGTCCGCCTTGCCAGTCCAAGGCCTCCCGTCTCATTCTTTCCCCTCTGCTGGCGTAGCTGATTTTATTACGCGTGGCATTTTTGGCATGTGTTTCCTTACTAGCGGCAGTTATTCGCGCGCGTGCTCACTTTCCTGGTTTGCTGTCCTTGCCTAGATATAAAAATTTGAATATGTGTTGCCAGAATAATCCGTGCGGCGGCGCCTTGTGTTCTCAAAGGCTCTGCTGTGCGTCGTTTTGTAACTATGTAACATTTTGGTGAGTTGCGTTTTAGTCAAGCGCGCGTCTGCGTTGCTTGGTCCTTAACTGTGTGCAGTTAAGCGGTCCACATTTTTCTCGCTGTCGGGGACCTTTTTACTGACTCACTTGTTGTGGTATTGGGCGAAGGCTGCAACCAAAGTCCGCATAGTGATAGCGCCTTCTCGCTGATAGCGTGCTTACTAAATTAATACGTGACAGATTCAACTCTCATAGCCAAACGTCAGCACTGGTCAGTTGATTTTTAACGCCTCACAATTAGCCTAAACGATGTGAAGTTTTTCACCACGAATATAACGTCCAATGATATTAGAGGCGTAACTTCATGCAAATGTCAGATGTAGATACTTTGTGGCTGTATTTCCTTTGTGTTTGTGAGTGCGCTCTTCCACTGTTGTTGTGATCAGCTGCTGGGCTATACACCCCCGGCAGAGGGCGCAAGGTGGCTCTCAAGCTGCAACAACGCAGCTCTTTGCCTTGCGTCCTCTCTCCTTTGTTGCTGATGTAACCTTGAGAGAGTTAATAAAATATAAATATAAAATATATAAAAATAAAATATATTGAAAATTTACTTCGCTAGTAATGTGTAAATTGTGCTATGTGATACCTGCCTCCTCATATGCTTTATGAAGCTGCCCAGACATGAGAAAGTTGGTTGCCAAATTTAGGAAACGTAATCCCTCCCTGCCTTAAAACCTGCGTGGCTTGCTGTAGCGACAAGTTTAATAGACCAGCTAATGTTAGCCGTGCATGCCAAACTAGCATTGCGTTTACACTAAAACTGCTGTGTAAGTGCTACGAAGTGAAGTTCTTCCCCGTGTTCTTTTACCCTATTTTTCTCACTGTCGAATGCAAGGAGCGTTGCCGATGATAGTGCATTTTTTTAAATGTTCTCGGTTAGTTTGGATTCGCAAAGACGTGCGGAAGAAAAAAAATACAAAATACCGGGTAATGTATGAGGAGGGAGGAAGAGCAAGCGAGACCATGGAGAGAAATTGTGTTCGAACGTATTCTACGTGCCTTTTTTAGAAAGACTGCCGGAAAGCCAACCGCTTTGACTGCACATCGCTGACTCAAAGATAGGCATGAAAGTTTAAAAAGTCGATCGTGACATCACATGGATCTGGTTTTTTGAGATGCCAAGAGTTTCGGGGCAATGGTTTTAAAATCGAATCCCATTACGGCGCGGTCTGTGTCGCCGCTGAGTGCAAGCGAGGCCGTCCTCAAGTTCGCTGACTGTGCGGTGTAGTATACGTGCCCAGGAATTCAAAATGCGGCGTTACGAAACAGTGCCCTCTGTCGCCCTTCCCGGATTTTTATCGATGCGCATTCTTCGCATATTGAGGCGCGGTGCGAGGGGTGTAAGGAGAGCGCCAAAGTTCAAATTCTTCTCACGACTTTCATCGACAGCTGCGCCGCAAAAGCGTCGAAGCATCATTCTCGTTCGTTTGCCTTTTTCTTCTTTCTTTTTTTTCGTTCTTTCGTTCCCCGGCCGGGCCCGTGTTCACAAAGACCGAGCCACTAACGAGACGCTGCCGAGCGTCGCGTGTGCGCGCGTCGTTACGTCACGTCCCCTGCCGCCTGGCCGCCTTATTGACATTCAAAGCGTTGCGAGCGCCGCCCCGCGTTACGGCCTCCAAAGGCGTCCGGTGTCGCAACCCCCCCACTCACTTTCTCTCTAGGCCTTCTTTCTTTCTTTCTTTCTTTCTTCAGTTCTTGCTTTCCTGTCTTGCTTTCTGTTCGACGAGAGTGACGAGCTGACACGTGAGAACTGGCGCTAGATGTAATTAAGACTCGGGGCTGCCCTGAGAACGGCTCTCGTGTCAGTGGCTCGACCGGGAATGCCTGCGGCTCGCCTGGTTTCTCTCTGTGGAATGGGAAAGTGAGGAGGAGAATCTTGAGTGCTGTTTTGTTTCGTAGCAGCGTGCGTTCTTTCCTTTCTCCGGGTGTTCGAGCTCAAGGCCTAGTTTAGGGTAATAATAATAATAATTGGTTTTTTTGGGGAAAGGAAATGGCGCAGTATCTGTCTCATATATCTTTGGACACCTGAACCGCGCCGTAAGGGAAGGGATAAAGCATGGAGTGAAAGAAGAAAGGAAGAAGAGGTGCCGTAGTGGAGGGCCCCGGAATAATTTCGACCACCTGGAGATCTTTAACGTGCACTGACATCGCACAGCACACGGGCGCCTTAGCGCTTTTCCTCCATAAAAACGCAGCCACCGCGGTCGGGTTGGAACCCGGGAACTCCGGATCAGTAGTCGAGCGCCTTAACCACTGAGCCACCGCGGCGGGGAACAGAAATTGTTTTCAGGTTGCAGAGAGAATCCCCATGCGGGAATCTCCGGGTTTTGGGGCTTTGTCGTTTTGTGCTACTCGCGTTTAATGCCTTTTCCACTTTGTAACTTTGATAGGTAGTCGCTCCTACTGTACTTCGTACCTGCCGGTTTGACGCCCGATGCCACACACCCCTGTAACACAAATTTTTATGTAATAAAATGTAGTACACATACCCGCCGCGGTGGCTCAGTGGTTAGTGCGCTCGGCTACTGATCCGAAGTTCCCGGGTTCGAACCTGACCGCGGCGGCTGCGTTTTTATGGAGGCGGAACGCTAAGGCGCCCGTGTGCTGTGCGATGTCAGTGCACGTTAAAGATCCCCAGGTGGTCGAAATTATTCCGGAGCCCTCCACTACGGCACCTCTCTCTCCCTTTCTTCTTTCACTCCCTCCTTTTTCCCTTCCCTTACGGCGCGGTTCAGGTGTCCAACGATATACGAGACAGGTACTGCGCCATTTCCTTTCCCCCAAAACCAATTATTATTATTATTATTATTATTATTATTATTATTATTATTATTGTTGTTATTATTATTATTATTATTATTATTATTATTATTATTATTATTATTATTATTATTTAGTACATGGCTTTCGTTTGTCGTTTCTGGAAACGATTGGCAGCCCTGATAGTGGTTTTGAACAGCAATTACCTTTTTTTTTACTTGCACTATTTAAACCCTTTTGTGCACGAATATTCACTGTGAACGTCTCTGTACAACCCTCCGTTATTCATTAAGATTATCTGCGTTATCGTATTCGACCTGAAAAATTTATCGACCGCGTGCTGCTGTTCTCGTCGAAGTCTTTCCTTTCCTTTGTTCCAGTCTAGTGTGCTCTTCTGAAGAGCCCGGATTCAACGTGTATGTCGTATCCATCACGCCTTTTACGAATTTTATACACGTTCTTGTACCCGTAGCGCTGCCTTAGAGACTATGGCGCTTTCTGCTGAGCCCAAGGTAGTGGGATCGAACCCCTGCGGCGACGGCCGCATTTCGACGGAGACGGAATGCAAAAACGCTCGTGCATCGTGAGATATCAGCGCAGTTTGATGATCTCCGGGTAGTCTAAATTAAACCTGAGCCCTCCATTAAGCTGTCCGTCATTGCCAGTGAATCGTTCCGGGACGTTAAACCCAACATACCATACCACACTGTGCCATACCACACTATACAACTGCCTTACCATACCGTACCATACGTATCATACCATTACGTACCATTCCATACCATTCCGTATTGTGCCATATCATTACGTACCATACCATTCCATACCGTACCATACCATACCATGCCATACCATTCCATAACATACCGTACCATACCATCCCACACCATACTATACAAGATACGTGCTTGCAATGTAGTCAAGATGCTGTAACAAAAGCAGCCTGCACAGTTTATTCCGCTTTTTTCGTACTCTCCTTTATGGCTAGCGTACGCAACATTGATGTCGCTGTGATAGAGGCACTCGCCTTTACCAGAAACAAAGTGGAAGATTTCCCATGAAAACCTTAACTTTTCGTGGCGGTAAAAGGGCAGGAAGTTGAAAGTGCGGGCGCAACAGAAAGGTTTCCTGAAGCCATTTGCAGTCCACGATGCGCGCTAGTTAAGCACTTCTTTTCACAGGATAAGCGAAGCTCGGTAATGGCGAAGGGTAGGCACGCGTCGGAAGATGTTTTTCTTTGTTTTTCTCCATTTTACTCTCGTTAGATATTGGTTCTTCTTGAGAAATAAAAGTGGCGTTCCCTTTCTCGTCTTTCTTTTGTTCCTTCTCTCCTTCCTGTTGTCCGCACAAGATGCAAATTTTTAAATGCATACTGAATAAGGGTTTCGCAACGCGATCGCGGAGTGCTGCCGAGAAACAGGTTACGCAAGAGCGCCTTATGAATTTCTTGCGGTGTGGTATTGCCTGGATAAGAAAGGTTTTTCGTAACAACCAACGATTTTGTCTTATATTGCGAGCATGCTACGAATTTTGTATGGGCGCGCGTCCGCACGGTTGCAGGGCAGGGTCGTGCTTGTAAGAAGTAGGACGGATAAAGGGATTCGTTTTCTAGAAGCACGACAGGTTCCTTTTTTTGTTGTCATGTTAACAGATAACGGCCCGGTTGCAATTTTGTGCTGGTTTATCTTAACCGATGGTTCTTTTCTTTATTTAACGACAGTTTGGGTGGTGCTAAAAGAGTTAAGTTTGATTACCAATTTCGTGCTTCAGTGCTAACGTCAAAACCGTTAGGACTTTCATCTGTCCCTGTCGAATGCCGCTCCGGCTGATGTCTTCTAGCCGTTTGTAGAGTCTTAGAAAAGCAGAATTTCCAGCATCGTTATCATGTTGTGGCCTCGAGTGTTTCCATCTGTGTGCTCACAAAACGTGGAGAAGACCGAGCCCAAACATCCGCGGGTGTTTCTTTCCCATCTACGACACAAACATCGTCATGTATCTTATGGATTTTGCTCTACGATGGAGATTTACAGCCACCTTCGCTATATCCGGCATATTTCCTCGTTCTATAAGTTAATAAATTATATAAACGTGTGCACCACAACACGACGAATCGTTTGACACCATCCGAAACCCCCTGCGGCAAACGGTTCGGCCGTAATGACCGTCTGAAGGTCGTCCGGATCCACGGTTTGGAGGCGGAAAGGTCGTCGTTGCGAATACCACACGTACTTTGGGCTTCATCTAAATTAGTAATTTTATCCTCAGGAACATGGCAAGTGATCTCACACCACTTAGAACATTCTGCGTCAAACATGTGGCCCCCAAATTTTATGCAAATGGTGGTCCCGGGGGGGCGGGGGGGGGGGGGGGCACTTTGATGGCCGCTATACTGGCACGTATATAACGGATTTAAAGTATGGGTCTCAATTGAGGCGCTACGCACCCACTGTTGCTGTGTGATGTAGTGTGGTCACATGGTTACTGTTTTGGTCAGTTTGACCTTCATTGCAGACAGACGCGTCCTTTGCAAACGTAAGTAGTAAGAGCTAACGCTCTTAAAAGCATAACTGTATTCTGAATATAGTAAGGTATATCCATACCAACTTTTCATGTGATGCGACAACACCAAATGCAAGAATGCCGTGCCCAAGCACTGAGGTTGCATGGAAATTATAAAGAAAAATGCGCGCCAAGTGATTTAAAGGGACAGTGGGGACGCAGATTCTGGGGACATGGAAAACCCAGTTTCTATTTTTCTTTTTCTTTTTTTGAGCTGCGATACATCCGGAGGACGCGTCCGAAACGAGCAGTCTTCCTCCACCTACCTGCATCGTCGCAATGGTGGGAAACACCGCTATTCAAATTTGTTACCGTCGTGAAAGTAGCTCAGTACTGCTTACTTTTCGGTCATTTCGTGTGTTCACATCGCACTTAGTAATTTCGCGACTACAGACTAAGTCGAGCGGTACACCCGCCGGCTGATAGTTCCTAAACAAAGAGCAACAGAGTATTTGTAGACTCCTAGAAACAAGAAGATACCCCAACCCCCTGCTTGTGAGCACGTGGTACCCAGGACAATTTGAAGCAAAAATACAGCAGACGTGGTTCACATGATCTGGACATGCCCAGACACAAAGCAAACACATAATAAAGCAAGAACAGAGGCCTCATGTTAGAGACTGATGCTCTGCTCGGACCCAACTACTCAACTTGCCGTCATCTAACTCGTTCAAGAGCTCCGAGCCGTCGTCTAGCGGATGGGTCACCCCATCCCATCCTTCTCTGTTGGACAATAAAGTTATTCCAATCAATCAATCGCGTCTGCAGTCGACGCTGGTATTGTTGGAGATGAGCGAGGCAGGCTTACACATAATAAAACGATCAAAAACCAAAAATACGATTTTCGGACAAAAATCTCCTTTTTTCACCCGCATGTCCCCTTCACTGCGTGGTGTGAAAACTAACAGGATCGCGCAAAGGCGTTACATTTGAGACCACGTCAGTCAGTTGCGAAATACTTTACAGCGCAGGTGTGCGCATGCGCTCAAGCAAAAGAATGGTGAGCAACGAGACGCGACCAGACGAACAAAACTCGAGAGTTCCAATGCCTCCATTTTTTTTTTCCTTGATCTTCATTGTGCTACGGTCCAACAAGTTAGCAACGCTGCCGGAGGCGTCGTCCTTTTCAAGTGGCAACAAGTCTTTTTGTCGCGTTTTGTCCCATCTCCGTTTTGTTTTGTTTTTGCTTTCCCCGATCCCCAGCAGTGCATTAGCGTCTAGGTAATTGAAAGGAAGGTTGTCCGACTGCACTGGGATAGTCTTTCAGTTGCGCAACCTTGGATAAACTCAGACGAACCTGCGCGTGCCCGAATAACAGTGGTGTTGCGAAAAGAAGCACCCCGTTCTGGGAGCGGCAACGCCATTCGAGAGGCCACGCTGCTCGGTTGGTTGCATTCTTCTCGGCTTTAGTCCCTCGTGGTGAAGAAACGTCGAGCTACACGGTTTCCATGAAGACGTCAGAACTATTCGCCCGCCGCCGGAGGCGTTTTTTCTTTTTTCTTCTTCTTCGGAGCCACAGTGTTATCTTCACGGACTTAAGTGACCACCAGCGCTCCGGTGAAGCGACCGTTGGTATTTTTTCTGGCCGGCCGCGCTGTTGTAGAACAGCTATTTTACCTGTTGTGCAGTTAGGCATACAGTTATCCAAACGGCGTTTGTCGTAATGGCGGGTTAACATGGGCGTTGTGAGTCTTACGAATCATTTTTAGAGGCGGACACTTAATTACTCTGCAGGAATAATGTTTACAATGAAAACAGCCCCGCTAGGTAACGGTTCTGTTATGCTACTTTTGTTGTCCTGCGCTCGGTACGGTGTTATCATTGCAGTAGCTGTGTGCATGAACGTATCCTTCCCCCCAGCGCGGATTCGATTTTATCCTTTAATTAAACTGCTGTCTGAAGCCGAAGCTTAGCCCCGCCGCGGTGGCTCAGTGGTTAGGGCGCTCGACTACTGATCCGGAGTTCCCGGGTTCGAACCCGACCGCGGCGGCTGCGTTTTTATGGAGGAAGAACGCTAAGGCGCCCGTGTGCTGTGCGATGTCAGTGCACGTTAAAGATCCCCAGGTGGTAGAAATTATTCCGGAGTCCTCCGCTACGGCATCTTTCTTCTTTCACTCCCTCCTTTATCCCTTTCCTTACGGCGTGGTTCAGGATACTGCGCCATTTCCTTTCCCCCAAAAACCAATTATTATTATTATTATTATTATTATTATTATTATTATTATTATTATTATTATTATTATTATTATTATTATTATTATTATTATTAAAAATGTAGTATCCGCCATTCCTGCCACCCTGACGTGTATCGGGGCGCACACCTGAGCTCGCGTCTCGCGCGCGAAGTTTATCTTGAGGGACTGGGCTTAAGCTGGTGGTTTTCCGTGCTAGGACAGACATTTAGACGAATCTACGACAACTCTCTTTTGTAATCGGTGGCACATGAGCATTTATATATGTTGGCTGCCGCGTTTGTCGTTCGAAGCTTCACAGCTGCGATACCGCTTTGTTGCTAATTGTCTTGCAACAGTCTTCGAAACACGGTCGCATTGTTCGTGGTTCTGATTAACTCGGCACGTGTCAACTTCTCTTACAAAAGGGGTGGTGTCGAGGCTTAAGCCCATTTCTGGGAAGCCGTGTTCACAAGTCAAGCAAAAAGTAAACACGGAGTCTTTTCCCCGAAAGGCAAGAGCGCCTTGCTTCAGTTTCACATGATGCGAAATTCGCGACGCTGTCGGGCGTGCAGTGTATATACGTCATCGTGATCCCCTTCACTCTCTCCGTCCGATTCGGGCGCTAAAAAGCGAGTTTTATGAAACTCGAGTCGTTGTCATGCACAGAGAGAGAGGCGTGGCAAGCTGCTTCGCGGTGGAAGCGTTCGTTTTCGACAGCGTGACGCCCGAACAAAGGCGGCCTCTCGCAACGCGGAGGGCTCATCCTTTTCGCCGCCGACAGCCAGCGCCATCTTGCGTCACTCGTTGCGTCCGATGGTCCGGCAAAAAAAATGCGGCACGCAGTCTTCGCCCAGCCAGGAGGAGGATGATCTGTCCCGTGTCTGCTGGCCTCGAATGCCCGCGTCTGGCGTCTGTCAGTGCGCGCGCGGTCGCAGCATTTGCGCAAGCGAGCCGTCTCGAGCTTCGATCGATGTTGACGGCAATATTAGCGGCTTCTGACTACTTGCTTGCTTGCTGCTTTTCTTTCTTCCTTCTTTACATTTGGTTCTCGCCGAGGCGTCCTTGTGAAGGCCTTACCGTCGGCCGTACGTTCGGACGTTCCTTTGCACGCCGCGTCGCTGCTCCCTTTATTGACTCGTCAGCGGCTAAGCCGCGCTACAATGCGTGCCAGTCCCTTCTTCTCGGCCTTCTTGCCTTCTCAATGGTGATCGTTGTGAAACCGCGCAGTTTCGTGTAACTAAAAGACTGGTTTATTACACACCTCTTCGAGCTATCTGCTATTACACTTCGTCGAGCTATCTGCGTTCTTTCCTCACGAGTTCAACTTCCTTTCTTCCCACTTTTTTCATCTTTTTTTCTGTCATTTGGCCTCATCTCCTTGCGATTTTTTTCACCACCCTCCGATAATGCAAAACGAACATAGCACTGTCTGGGGCAAACTCCACGAGCCCGTGCGCGGCGTCGCTTCAGCGTGGACAAGGTTCCGACCGTAGTCAAGCTGTCTCGTCGCGAGCGGTGTTCGCTATTAAACTCAGTTCATGCTCCCGATAAGCGCGGACGGGAGAGCTTCGAGCCTGGCGCGGTGCTCCTCTTCGATCGAGATCGCGTGGTGGAATATTACTCTGCCTCCGTGTTGCGCGTCTTTACTAGCAAGATGGGAAAGGAGTGATGTTTTTTTTTTCTTACTCCGTCATTGCTGAAGTCCGTTTGATTTAATCTCTCCGAACTTTACTGAAGCGCGCTTGCTAAACTTTGCCGTATTTTAGTTGCGACTAACCTAACGAGAGCCCTCTGTTTTACCGCTTACAAGGTTAGTCGGTAAGAACAATGGGGGGGGGGGGGGGGGGGGGGGCAGTGCGGAAAGAAAGCGGGTACGTACTCTCATTGTACTTATTAAAGGTGAAGTGGTCGCTGCAGGCTTGGATCAGCTTTCAGGCTATAGCTCTCGCGATTCTCGTCGTGTCTCACGCACTTTCTCTCGCAGAGGCGATCACGGCGCCTAAGCAAAAGAAATCGCACGCCGCTGGTAGAGCCTGGAAACATACTCCTCGATTTCAGTTCCAGCGCTCTCCACATTAAACCGTGGCCTCTTTCTTTCTTTTTTTTCGGCCCTTTCTTCGTTTTTCTGTCTCTTTCTCCCTCTCTTCCTCCTTTTATTTTCTGAGAATTTTTTCTTTTCCTTCATTTATTTGTTTGTCTTTCTCTCTTTCTCCGTCTTCGTATCCCCCCCCCCCCCCCCTTGAAAACACGAGAACAGGCCAAAAGAAAAAAATGGAAAAAAGTTCGCGCTAACGACTCCATATGGGCGTTTGGCTGCTGACGCTAAGGTTGCGGATTCGATTCCGACCGCAACGGCTATTTTGCAGTAACGCAAAATACAATAACGCCCATGAGCTGAGATTTGTATGCTCGTTAAAGAACCGTCGGAATTCATCTGGAGCACTTCACCCGAGCCTCTCTCATAGCCAAATATTAATCAGTGTGGTCAGTCAGCTTCGTTATTCTTTTACCACTAGAGCTTGAGAAACGTGGAAGCAAGAAAAAAAACATGGGAAGTATTGCCGGCGCATCGGGACCTCCATCTTGTAGGGAAAAATATTATTTAAGAAAAGCATATTAGCCGTGTAAGGCCCGGGTGACGAAAATTTGCGTAAAAATTATGAACTTTCAGATTTTTGTTGTCACTGGATCCTGTCTTTCAAAAGAGTAAAAAATCTGGTAGATTAAAACTATTACCACATGGTTAAAAAGATCACATTAGTCTAATTTGTGAGCGTCCACTGATGATTAAATGATTAAACGTGAGCACACGTACCACGTGGTAGTATACAGCAAAAAAAGAATGAGGGATGTCCTAAACTACGCAACGACCTTCTTCTGACGGGAAGCCGAGAAAAGCCGCACTGGGCGGCGTTATTCGCTGTACAGCGCGTCGGAACACGGCGAAGATTAGGCGCATTGAAACGCGCACGTAAACTCTTCTGACTGCGCCGGCACCGGCTCGTGCTTAAAATGCGTTCGCCTCGTCTTTCGTTCGCGCAAAAGCCGAGCCAAGCCAAGCCACCGAAAAATCTTCGATGGCGCCTGATTACTGCCCTGTTCTCTTACTACGCGTCTTATTTATCGAGCGAGGGCATCCTCGCATAACGGCGGCGTGCACTTGAATCGCGGGAAGCTTATCTACCCGAGCGCTTATTATTCTGGCGCCAGAGCGAACACCCCGGGCATCGGCGCGCGCCAAAACGCGCGGTAAGAGGCCGCCTGTCTTCGGGGATTCATAAAGGGCGATCTCCTCGCCTTCGAGTATCTCTTTTAGCGCTCCCTCGTTGCCACGGCAACCTTATGTCTATGGGCAGTCTGTGTGCAGTATATGATGCAACGTTAGCCCCATTTCCTCGTTGATTTCTTTTTGTCGCTTTACTCGGTGTCTCGCGAACGAGTTTTTAATCATTCCGGTTTCTTAACACACTGCTTCAATGTCCGGTCAACTGCTGCGAGCTAATTTGGAAAATTCAGGCGCGTGCATGCCGCCAGCGGTTTGTGGATCAATAGAGTTCACACTCGGTAGCTTTTGAGCCGCGCTTCGAGTAAGTATACTGACCGTCACACTGTGCTCGACGGTCTGCTGTGTTTAAAATTTTGTTCATCATGATCCGAGCAGCAGGAGTAGCCAGGATATTTCCACTGGAGCACAAAGCCTCTTACACTGATTTGTAATTAGTCCTATCTCATCCCACGCGAGGCCAGCTTGTCGACGTCCATTTCAAAATATCATCCACCGGCTAACTCCACCGCCGCCGATTGCATTAGCATCGAATCTATTGCACTAACGGGCCATCATTTACCTGTTTCCCGCGTTACAGATACCATCGAGGTCCGTTATCTTCCCATGTATTACTTGTGTCACCATTAATCTGATTTTGTTCTGTAATCAAAGATTCCCTTGTGCTATCTGTTCCTTGGTCGCTTCCGAATGTTTCCGTAGATCGCCACGCTGTTGGTGACCTCATTTAGCGCTTTCTCATTAGCCTCCTTGTTACATACCCATGGAGGACTAGGAGTACTGTAGTCGAATACATCTCAGAAACGAAGCGGAAAGCACTCCCCAGTGAACGCCCTCTGGACAATGGCGTCGACTGGTTGTCATAACATCGCGGGTAATCTCCTTGCGTGTCTGTGCAGGTGGCTGGCAGATGCCTCCACGAAATGGGATTAACTGTGACGTTGTGACAATCGGTTGACGCTATTGTCTGAAGGGCCTCCATTTAGAAGTATTTTCCGCTTCGTTCTTGACTTGTATCTGACTGTAGCAGGATACAACCGTCGCATACTTTTGTTTGGAACGGTATAGGTAAGCTGATGCTCATAACTTCAGAGCCCCGGCCAAATGCACCCAAATCCATTTTCATTTTAATCGTTGTTTTTTTTATGTCTGTATGGTCCGAATTTGCGGTCACTGTTTGTGCTGGACACATGTGCTCTCTCTTATTCTTAGTACGTCGATGTGTACCGCTAACTGTCGTTTCTTTTGGACATGGTTGAACGTTATTTTAGCTTTCTTCGTGTTGATGTTTAAGCCTGTCCTTGAGCTTCTCTTGTTGGGACCTCAATCGCGCGTTCCAATTCATTCCCACAATGGCGTACTCAACAGGACACGCCTGTCAGCAAATTACCGGTTACTGGATTGTTCTTACGCCTAGTTTATTCCAAATTCAAATCTGTGGATACGTCCCGTATACAAGCAGTAAATAACAAAAAAGAGACTCCTTCCTTGCTTTACGCCCTCTCATTTTGGCGTTCTTTCAATCATCCTCTACGGAGAACTCGCTTAGCCGCTTCTGCAGGTATCTGTTAGCTTCCATATGTAAGCACATGCTACCTCCCCCCCCCCCTCCCGCCTTGGTTGTGCAATGCTCCTGTGTCTAGCTTGTGTTTCAACTGACTCGGGTGTTCTTTTCGTCGTTTTTGAGGGTTACATATATAGGAGCTCGTTATAATCTGTACGCGGTTTCTCGCTGAATGTCTCGTTTTCTCGAAATTTATGCAAAGTTTCTTCTTTCGTTAAAAAATACACAAAATGACGAATGGAGCAAAGCCCCCGCGAAAGGCACGAGGCAGAAGTGTGGTGCACTGCATAGTTTATTCCCGGTCGTGCCTCCTTCAAAGTCTCAACTGCCTGCTGACTTTCGCATGGGTGTTAACGCCGTCGTAGCCGAAGTTGCCTGCGCATAACTTCACATTACGCCCGTCGTCTTCAGTTTCCCACGGCACGTCCCAAGCTGTAGTGTTATAGGGTGTCCTCTACTAACGTCTCCATTTCGCAATCCAAAACTGCTGCGTGAATAAACGAAACGGACTACCTGGCCAAGCTCTCTCTTTCTCTGGCTGCGTAGCACACGGGCCTTTTTTATATTTTTCCCCTTTCGACGGGCGCTGGCGTAGTACTTCTTTCTCTAGCCTTATTTTATTCCCGCTTCATTCCCTTTCTAACGGGGTGAGTAGGAAAGCTACCGCGCACTTTTGATGCGCTATCATTAGTGGCCGCGGTGAGCCATTTCAGCGATGTGTGTGTGTGAGGTCCTTCTGCGCAACACAAACGGAAAAATAAGTTCAAAGGGTCGGATACGAACCCAGGAATTTATCGTGGGTAGCGAGTACGGAACCTCAAAGCCACGGCGAGTGCCGCGTTACTTTAGGGATAGAAATGCAAGGCAGTATCAGGGAAAAGCAAAAATGTCAAAAATATAAGCAACAAAAAAAGAAGACTGATGCGGTGTGAACAAAACGGCGGTGGCTGTGGTTCAGCAGTAAGGAGTCAAGCGCTAGTTAGTCTGTCCGATTGCTTGCTGGCGCATTCAAATTTTGCTCTTGCAGAGCGTGACCTACACTTTTTTTTTCTTCTTTTTGCCATACTGTTGCCATTACAATGATACGATGCTTTAGTTGACTTTACTCTGGCCGCTGTAGGATGAGTTGGCGCTGACGTCTGAACAGGCTAGACAACGGCATGTATAGAAGTTTTCAACCTCAGCGGCCAAGACGCACCGGTAGTTGAGGGAAAATAGTAAAGCTGTCAGTTCACAACACTCCGCAAGCAATAAAAACGTTTCCCCGTCTCACGAAAAGGGAGAGGGTGTGGAGGGTTCCTTTTTGGCGGCAACTTGCTGACTTGCGCCCTAGTGCTTCGTGTTGCACCAATTTCTGTAGCATTGGTCCAGCCTTCAGCACCTAGCACCTTCGGGCGTTCAATTTAAAGCTGCTTTCGTTCATGTAAAGCGGTTGGTGTACTGTCAGTGGAAGCTAGCCTATTCGTATACTCTGTAGTGACTCGGACCGGCATAGCTCTCTCTGTGCCTCAGCAAGCGGGGTTGGGAGCTTTGATATGCAAACTTGCGAAACAACTTTCTAAATTCACTCCGGGGCACGCGCGCTCACCGGTCATTCGGTATGCAGCCATATGCCCAGCGGGGCACTTCGCGAATAGTTTTCAATGCATTCTCGCACCGCAATCCTCGCAGTCTGGAGGGAACCGCGCTTCAGCAAAAGCAGCTCGACCTTTTGTCGAATACATTTGGATAGGAGGCGATCAATTTACCACAACGCTGGCAGCTTACAGAACTCCATTTCTTGGGGGATGATGTCGTGGAAGCGATGCATCGGTCGGTCCGCTACCGCCGGAGGCCTTGAGCTTTCGACACGAGGCCCCCTTCGTACGTCGGAGAACATAGCTCATTGAAAAGCAGAAAGAAAATCGCCTCCATTCATATTTCGTCACTGCGGCGGTTTCTTTCCCCATAGTTTTGAAAAGGTATTCCTCTACGTCCTGCCGCGCTTAAGGGTCACGGGCGTTGGCAGCTTTTCCGTCGGTGTGCATTCACAATGCGAGTAGCCATCCAAGCCGGCCTGTTCGCGCATGCGCCTTGGGTTATGTATTTAGAATATTGTGCGCGTAGGCGGTGAACAATAAATTATGCATGCGCTCGGGCTACGCACTACGCTCTCTCGAGCGCAACGGTGCATGCATGGACTCAACTTTTATCGTCTCTCTCAACTTCTCGGAGAAATACGCCGGCAGCTTGTCTCGCGCATCGAGGCACCCTAGTCCGGGACAAGTAACAGCGCACCCTTGCGACGGCAACTGTCACCAAGTGGCGAGCTGGCCGGAACGTCCGCTCGCGCTAATGCGGGTAGACGCGCGACTGCCGAGTTTTTAACAACTCAGCCAACCGTCCTGTTAAGGGCGACAGCGAAAAGCTCTGGCTGGTCGGCTCTTTCTCTCTTGTTGCTGACGCATTCCGCTTTCCCGGGCAATTCCATGCGAGGCTTCCGGCTGTTGTCTCCTTAAGACAGAACCCGCCGACGCGGAACATGTAAGCGCTTCCATCTAGAGGGTCTGTTTCCCTTTTCGACGCAACGGCCTTGGGACGAAGTCTGCTGTCGGGGCACATGTGCGCGTGTGCTTCCTCCCCCCCCCCCCCCCCCCCCCCCAACCTTCCTCCGCGATCTGTGCGGCAGCCTTACGAAAGCGTTCTTGTCCAATATCTTCACTTTTTCTGTCGAAGGCCAACAAAGACGAATTGAAAATTTATATAATGCTAACGAACGTGTTCTGTAACCGCCATCTTTGTAAGCAACTCGGCCAGCGTTGTTGTTGTAGCTGTCTGCGTTGCTTGAGAAGATCGCCTTGCATTCATGACAAAAAAAAAAGGAATGTGGTGTCTATTAACTTATGTACACCAGAATCTAGGGAACATGTAGTGTTCTGTACCTAGCACCTAACACAGACGAGTGTCTAATTGTTTTGCGTTTTTTTCATTTTTTGCTCAGGAAATCGCCGCTATCCTTATCAGCTTCGACAGGCACGAGGAGTGGTTATCCCGGGAGGTGAAGATTCGGTGAGTACTTCTCTGTTTGTGTTTTGTTTTTGTTTATTTCGTTCATCTCACGTGTGTTCACGTCAACCGCTGTGCTGTAATACTACACAGTGTGCGTCAGTTTGCTTTTAACCTTGTGAAACGTCTTTAACGATTCCTATGCGGCGAAATGCGTCGTTCTCTTTCAGCGTGCTCTCGGTCATCGCAGAAGCGAACGGTTACGTTCGCTGCACTTTCTTATCCTTCTATGTGTTAATTATACATTTTCAAATGCATAGAGCTAGAATTATAGGCTACGTGCTTAATCTCCAGTAGCCGCTGATAATCTCACAAGATGACGCGCGTTATTGACAGCGAGCTGTTCTCGGTACTCCTTCGCCGATGGCGAAAAAAAATAAAATGCAATGCTAGTATTGAGCGTTAAATGACGCCGTTTAAGATATAATAAAAGAAAGCGGCTGAACAAAATATTCGTTGGAGGCACTAAGATATCTCTCAACTGCGGGAAGGCGAAAGCTGTTTGCGACTCACTGCGCTGATTTGATTTTGCCGCGCTTGAATTCATTTCACGACAGAGAAGAAGAGCAGCTGGCGCGAGCATGGCAGAGAGATCACGTGACCTTGTGATGTCACGTGACCTAAAATATAACGGACGCACGCGAGTGTAAGGCGAGTATTAAAGCCTATCTCCTTAATATAACGCCGAAAAGCAGTCCATGGGCTCGATAAGTGGTTCCTGGAAATAAGTCTGGCCTCGGCGCCAGTGGGGCTCCGAGACGCTCGTCACTGCCTACCGACGGGGCGTTCCACACGCTCTCATTTCCCTGTTTTTTTCTTTTACACACATTTTCTCGCTTGTTTCCTTTGCCGTTGGCTGCATCGCGACGCGACGTCTTCCCGAGGCGTGTGCCGGGAGTTGTGTGTGTATACGTATGCTGATCGATGAGGGACGCGCTTCGGTTCGTCCGACTTCCGCCGTGCCTCTTCCCGCGCACCGTGCGTGCGTGGGCAGAGACGGCGGCCTCTGGCGGTGAAGAGTGGACGCGCGGAGATTAGCGGAAAGCGACGCCGACGTGCGCGCCGTCTGTCCGTCCGACTCGTGGCTGAGGAAGAAAGATTGCCGGACACCGGACGTCCTGCTCCGGCCCGTCTCCGCGGAATACCGCTCGAGCCGCACGCTTGCTCTTGCCGCTTCACCTCCCTCTTCCTGAGCGATGCGTGGAGCTCGGCCACGCTGAAGAGGAGACCCTCGACAGCGTCACTTGGACTGCTCCGAGGCGGTCCGCGAGCTATATTGCGTGTCGTACTCTCTTGATCTGGCGTCGTGTGCGGCTAACGTTTATGGGCAGTTATTTGGGAGTCCGCGGTCGTATATCCTGCCGTGGCGGACCCGGCAGAGATCTTTTGAGTACGGGGTTTTATTTTTATTTTTTTTTTGTCGAGCGCGATCTGAAGAGTGTACTAGAAAGCGCAGAAACACACACCACACTGGGCGACTGTGTGTGTGTGTTTGTGTGCATTTTATTTTGCTGATAAGTTGGTGCTCAAAAATACGCCTTACTCGAAAGAACACTTGTTAGCTAAAGCCAGCCTCGTGCTTCAAAAGATATGCGGGCCACTGCTGTGTTGAATGCGTGTCGAATTATTGGCTAGCATACAAGTGTGATTCGTTCTTTTCAGTCGAAAATCTCAGAATTAAGCGGCAGTAGAAGGAGATCGAATGGTTCTGATTTCGTCAGCACACTAGCAACCGCACAAAATGTATATCGCTTGGTAGCGCTTCTCCTACCAGCGTGTTATTCTCAGCGGTTGCTCATCAGAGATTTCCACACGCGAACTGACTACCTTGCTGTTCCGCCTCTTCATTAATGTAGCAGCGGGTAGCGCATACGGCAAGCGAGACAAAATCTTCGGTGATTTTTCTGCAGCTCCGGTACGACCTTGGGACGATTTTTTTCCTCTGTGTTATAAATTCTGACAGTCTCATTGTGTGAAAGCGCTGTGGACGTAATGCAGTGCCTTCTGGGTAACGTGTGTGCCTAGTGAAGTAAAATTAAATGTATTGATTGGTGAGGTGAGGTACGGCTATCGTTGCTGCCTTAATTGTGAACACACCCTGCAGTCAGGAGTGTGCGAATCGAGCTTCGAGGTCGTGAACGCGGCACAGAGTATGTATTGCACTCGATGTTCGAACGTTCCTTACCATTTAACAAACGAATCTTTTTTGTTGTCGCTGCTGCTGCTGCTTGTGCTGCTTAAAAATTAAGCATGTGGAAGCAGACATCGAATATACAGTTGTAAAATCCAGCTGTTCGGTACGCGAGTCTTGTATTGTCTTTTATTCTTGCGAGGCTTGTCTTGATTACAAGTTTCGCTCGGCTTTTTTTTTTACTTCGGCTGAAAGCAGCGCCGATAGAACGCGGACCATTTCATAATTAACTGGCCGAGTTAATGTCGGTTGTGCAACGAATAAGCGCAGCATCGCGCAGACCCAAACGGCGAAGCTAATTGAACAGACATCGGGAGCGCAGAGACGGCATGATAAAAAGAAAGCCGAGGACCGATTGCAGCTATTCGCGGGCTTTGTTTTCCTGTTTCCTTCGGGCACTCATTAGGCTACGCGTTGCGCGCATTGTTCCTGAAATTTTCATGCGTTGTGTTTGTTGCGTTACTGCGTACGCCTTACTACCAGAGTAGCGTGCCGGGTCTTGATTACACCTCCCACGTCTCCACTTTCACCACCGCCCCAGACTATAGGCAGAGTAACCGAGCATACGCGCTTATATTACGGCGGTTAGCGCGGCCGCTTATAAGTTGCGCTAAAGTGATTACGGGGGAGGTCTTGTTGTTGCAGGCTGTGTCCGCAAATGCGAACAAAGCCGAGTTCGTCGTTGTGCGTAAATGTTAATGATGAGCCAGCGCCATTTAATGCAACAGTGATATCCGCGTGGCTGGACGGCAGCAGCCCCTCTGCTTTCTTCATTTTCCACTCGGCAGTTACGCCAGCATCCTCTCTGTCGTTTACTCGGAGGGTCATCATTTAGCGTTCAGCGGCCAAACTTTTTCTGCTGGGGGGAAAGTGGAAAGCGACCCGCTGGCTTTTGGCTTACTTTTCTTCTTTCGTTTTCTTTTTCTCTGTTCTTTTCTTTGTTGCGAGTGATTTTCTTTATTTTTTCCGCGCCTGTGCTTGCGGCCGCGATATAGCTCTTGCGGCAGCTGCAACACGCACAAAAGCCGCGCGCGCTGTCCTAATGAACTGACGCGCTCCCCCTCCACAGCCACTCGCTGCTTGGACGGGCGCGCTCGCGCTCGTGGCTCCCCCCTCTCCCGCCCCTGGATCACTTTAAAACGCTGGACTGACCGACGCCGCGCTGGCTACTAATGCTGAAACGGAATTAATTACTCGCGAGTGATTAGATTTTCTCGGACCACGCGAACTTAGTGACCGCCCTACATTCGCTTCTTGTTTCTCTCTTATCATTTTTTTTTTTTGCGAGCACACTGCTGGCCCATTTCTCTCTCTCTCTCTCTCTCTATGTTCGTTTTTTTTTTCTTTTCTGATCCTGGTTCCTCTACTCTGTTGCTTCGTATGCGGCGCGTGTTGTAGCAATATACTTCGTATAAATCTCCCTCGGTGGCGTGGTTCTGTTCTCGCTCCCCCCCCCCCGCCCCCCCCCCGCCCCCATTCACCTTTCATCTCGTGCGCGCATGCGCGCTGGGCTCATCCGAAGCGTGAGCAATCTCCCTACGTTGCGTAAACGATGATTATGGCCTTATTTCCCGTCCGGCTGCTGGGAGGGGGCTCAATGAGAAACCTCGTTAGCCGTCATCAGGAGCGGCAGCGAGGACCGAGGCGCTGCTGCTCCCGTGGCTGTCGGGGGGGGGGGGGGGGGAGTAAAGCCCTCCCCCCCCCATCCCCCCATCCCGCTAGGCTTCAGCAGCGCCCGCCCCTGTGACGCCTTCTTGTTTCCATAGCGTAATTACGGGCGAGTTTTTGCGCCCTGGGCTCATCTCGGGGACCCTGTCTGACTGTAGCGGTGTTGGTTTGTTCTTTTTGTCTCTTTTTGTTTGTTTTCTAAGGTAACGCGTTTCTGCTGGCCGAGGACGGAGGCTATTGTGCGTCGCGAAAGTAGGGCAAGACTCAGGCACCGCTCCTGAAGCGACGGGTCGAATTTGGGCGCATTACGGAACGCGGGGCGAGTTCATTATGCAAATACGAATTAGTCATCGTCGCTGCTGCCGTTCGACGTATTATTACGTCTGCTTATACGACGAAGGCTGACGAGATGGCCTCGATGGAGAGAATAAGGTATAGGGAAGCAGGCGTGGGGGAAGGGGGGGGGGGGGGAGACTGGACGACGAAGACACACACCTATACGCTAAATGCGCTTGGAAAGAAAGATGGAAGTGGTACGAGAGGACGCAGGGACGTTGGCGTGATTGACCGGAGCACGAAAGCACGCCACCCTTTTTTTGGAGCTGTTCTTGGGTCTTCAGTGGACGGTGTATGTCGGTTAGTGTGTTCGTAGTTCGTCGACAACTTGCCTAGTCAGGCTGCACGTTAACAGAGCGGTCACTGACAATACGGTCTCTGACCAAGTTATCGAAGAGTTATCGACAGTGAGCCCAAACAGCCTTCTTTTTTCCCGAGTGTATACACAAGGGACCATTGATTTTTTTTTTTTTCAGATCACTTCACGAGTGAAGTGATATAGAAAATGAAGTGCCGGGTTGGGGTCATCACTGTGCACTGAACACGTGCCGTCGGTAGCAAAAAATAACCATAAATAAAATAAAATGTGCGATATAGTGCGCAGACGTTCTTTTGTGGCGTGTTTCTCGATTAAATGCGCGTGAAGTTTGCGTGCCAGCCCAGAGATGCAAAGCAGTGTAGTTAGTTTTCTGTTCATAGATGAAGTAAGTACCTTGTCCCCATTATACCGAGTGTTTCACCCAAGATGTTTTCAGTTTTTAAAGGCAGGCTATTTGAGTCAGAAGAGCGTTTTTTTAGGCATAGCATTGTCAGCGGCATAGCGCGTAAAAATACACCATAGAGGTGTAGTAGGCTGATTAACTAATATTGAGCAGTTAACTTTTTAAAATCTTACTGTTAGGCTCCTTAATTATTCAGAGGTGTGCTGCTCACCATAAGTAATTACCATATCAGTTTTTATAATTTTGAAAACACAGTTACCCTCGCGCTGTGGCCTAACAAACTTTCTCTATGTCTCGCCAAAATACACCGAGAACCTTGCAGGCAAAGCAACCTCTCCAGTGCACGTAACTCGTGGAAATAACCAAAATTTGTTGGGCTACAGCGCCGGGGGTAACTGCATTTCCGAGACGACGACATAGTAGTAGCGCTAAAAAGCGCGGGGACGGCAGGATAGAAGTAGACAACACAGGCGCTAGACATAAACTGACTTTATTCACGAGAATACCACGCATTTATAGGTGACAATCAGGTGCCAAGAATATGAACAATGAAATCGCATGCGTGACGGCACTTGCTGATACAGGAACCTCAATTCTTTGTCTAAACACCAACTAGCCCAACTTTCTGCCTTAAATGCCTTTTCGAAACTCTAAAAACTGGCATGCATATTGCTTACAATGGGCTACACGCCTCTCATAAAGTAAGGAGACTAACAGTAATAGTTGAAAGTTAACTATTCAATATTTGTTAGCCAGCCTGCTAGTTAGCACGTTTTAGCTACATGTATTCTGATGCACTACACAGCTGACAGTGCTATATCGAAAAAAGCGCTCTTCAAACTCAAAAAGCCTACTTTTAAAAATTGCAGAACATCTTTGGTTAAACACGCGATATTATGGGGGCTTTGTGTAGACAGTTGTGCAACGAACGGTTCAGAGCTACAGTCCTATAAGGTTAAGTTATACCACTAAAAAAAAAATCCGCTAGCTTCAGAGGCGTTGTTTCGCGTGCAAGAAAACAAAAATGACAAAGTATCCTTGTTTTGTTTATTTTTATGCTTCTTTTTCTGATACAGCCACGAGCGTTTCGACGCCTGGAACAACAGCCGATTTTTTGCCCTTGGTATGTTTCAGGGTTCTTGGTTTGTTAAGGACTTAGGGTAAGCGAAAACGGAAAAGAAAAAATAAATGTCTATCTTTAGTTTTCTGCGAATCCCGAATGTCGAAACCTACCTGAACGTATTGCAGTGACTCGTGTATGTTTTTCCGCCTGTTTAGTAGAGCCAGAACTGTTCGGTTTGCGAAACCAAGTGTTGAGCGGGAACGCCTGATTTCTCTCGAGCTTGCCTTCACTCGCATGTCTGTCATACAAAAAATGACGTCGATGACAAAATTGTCAACTTTTCCAAGCTCAGCCGATTTTTTAACGGCAGTGAGGCGAAGCTTAGAAGTGCATGGTGCGCCTTATTGCACGTTAGCACTTTTTGTTTTGTGTTTTCTTTCCCTCGTTTGAAGTTCGCGATGTTTTCACTCCTGTGGGATTATTTTGAACGTTTGCTTTTGCTTTTGATGATCATGATGTGGATTAATTTTTATGGCGCAAGGGCATCTGTTGCCAAAGAGCGCCGTGGCATAAGGCGTTTCCGGCCACTCAAGGTGGGGTCAGATGCCCATTTTCAAGAATTTTGCCCCAGATAAGCCAAGCGTCAGGCCAGGGGAAAGCTTGTACCCATTTTGTCACTGGTGTACCGGGCGGCACTGGAGATCGAACCTCGCACCTCCCGCATGCGAAGCAGATGCTCGAACCAATAGGCCACCGCGTCGGTTTTTCCTTTTGGTTGGGTACTTTAAAATCATGCGTAAGGTTGTACGGTCCGCTTACCTCCACTGTTGGCTACCGACATCTACCCCCGTCGCGAGCTGTGTTTGAAACAGACCTGTACTTAAGGTGCGTACATGACCCAGAACGATTGAACCTTTGGCACACAAATACCCTCCTAAGTCGGTTCTTCGCGCCATCAAGTCAGTTCATCAGCAACTATAGTTGAGCCAGGACTTCCCAAGAAGTGTCCGAACTGGCGAACCATTATACGGTGAGACTGTTTAACCTATTAGCAGACGAAGACAGGCACTCTTGTCGCAACGTTGGCTCGGAGACTGAGGCTGGCCCTCCACCCTTGCGCAATTTGTTTTGTGTTGTCAGAATGCGGTGAAGTAATTTGACGATGTCTTCTGCGAGCGCGCACTAAAAAAATTAGCCGTGGTTCAAACCGGCTGAACCTAGTAGGACTAGCGAAAGCTCTATTAAGGTAAGGACACAGCGCACGATTTTATGTAGCGAACGGCGCGCCACGCGATTTCCGGCAGTTGCGAGAATACCGTCGGCTCCGCATACGCAGCTGGAGCGAGGCGCAGCTAGTCACCTGATTCGATAGTTGCGAGGCGAGCGAGCGCCGCCGGCTCAACGCGCGCAGCTGTGTTGAGGCGTGGCGAGTCACGTGGCATGACGTCAGAGCCAAGTCTCCGCTCCTCCTCGTTTGAAGGTCAAATTTCAGAGCCACATGACCTTCAGTTTTGTACGGGAAGAGTAGAGTTTTCGCTCTAAATTTGCCTTCCTTAGGAATTCCTTTGAATGCACATCATACAATTATGCCATTTTAAACGCAGTGCCTGCATTAAGTTATAGCAGCATGGCCGTGCATACGTTCTGTGATATCCCCGGTGAGATCCCAACGCCTTTGGGATATCACCGGTGTGTGCTACGTCATGATGTGGTTGCACGGGTCAGACCGCCGCCGAAAGTACTTTATTGGGGGAGAGATGCAGAACAGATCACAAAGAGAGCGGCAGAAGCAAACCTTTAAGAAAGAAAGCGTAAAATGTGCCCTGGTACTGACAACATGGCTAGTGGCTAATGAACAGATGTTTCAATTCATGCTGTTTCTGAAGAAAAAATAAAGGAAATGTGTTTTGCATTTAGCCTTAAATATTAAAAATGTACGCGTTTCAACAAGGAACGATAGAAGGCTGGTATTCCCCCCTACTTTAACTACACAATCCTGTAAAGCTACTGAACTAGAACTGCACACATCTACGCAGGAGGCTGTTTTGTTTTCTAGGAGAGATACATTAACTAAAACAGAGAATTATACTTGATTATGGGGAAAAAATGACAAAACTGTAAATATTTGTTCTATCAGCATGCATAATTCTAATTCACCCCAATAAAGGCAAAATGGGGAACAAAATAAAGCAAACTCTAATTAGCTACATGTGTTGCTGTCGTTCAGAAAAGGGATCTTAAATACGCCTTAAACACGCATAGGAAGTATAGGGCCCACCCTGTGCACTCTTCAAGACTGCAGGAACTTTTCCGTTATGGTGATTTGGGAAAAAATCGGGCGTGAAAGGATACGAAAGAGCAATGACTCTACCTTCTAGGTTTATTTTTTGTTTCATATTTTATTCCTTGGGTAGCTTGGTGAATTGTTTTTTTCACTGTTTCGTCGGTGTTTTTATTTGTTTAACTTATTTTTCGCAGTTAACATTAACTTAACATTAACGAATAGCGCGTTCAGCCACCGTTTTCAGTAATACCGAATTCCCGCTTTTCTTTTTAATTTTTAATTAGAAGCGAAATAAGATCAAAACTTCTCCCCCTGCCGCCGTCGTATAGCCGTTCGTTCTGGAGATTGCGCTCTCCTTATCTTTGGTGCACCGCTTGGTATTCATTTACTTATCTTTTTTTTCCTTCTCGTTGCGTGATAGTGTCCGACTTCTGGAGCTCTTCATTTCCTGTTTCCCTCTTTTTTTTTCCTTTCACGGGACTGACCCGTTTCGCGCCCCGTCTCGTCTGGTCGAAATTCTGCTCTCGTACGCGCTGTTTGGATACCGAGCTGAAACAAGACAAAAAAAACGAAAAGGAAAGGGGGTGGGGAAAGAGCCGGACCTCGTCGTAAAAGCCGAGCATTTGCATTCGGCTATTGATCCTGTAGGCAGCCGGCATTCGTTTAACTGAATCCCAGAAGACTTGCCCCTGCCCACTTTTTTTCATTCTTCTCTTCTTCCCTAACGGTTCTCAGTGTTTGGGTACCCCTTCCCGTCCCGCCGTGCCCCCGCACGTTTTCCCTGCCGGTTTGACTGCGGATCATGCTTCGGTTTCCCGGCTGCTGCCCTGGTTTCATCGCGGCTGTTTGTCCCCGAGATCAGGGATGCGTCGGCGTCACGTTTCCCGCTCTCTTCAAAGGAGGATGAAGACGAGGAAAAGGAGGAGGAGTAGGAGGAGGAGGGGGAGGAATGGGGGAGTGGTCACGCGCGGGAAGCCCGGCGGTGTGATCCGAGGTACCTAGGCGTTGGCGCTGGCTTTATTGTTATTGCGCTGTACTTTGTTTTTGTTCTTCGTGCACCCGAGTATCAAGCGTACGCAGCACCAGCGCGGTCTTTCGTTTCTCGCTCACACGCCGCTATTGTTTGTCGTGGGATGGGCAGTAGAGACGACGGCTCGTTTTGGAACAAACACGCGAAACCTCTCGTCTGCTTGCTTTCCTATGGCGTTGTCCTTAATCTCGAGGCCCGGGAAGTTACCCTATATTTTTTTCGCGTGCCTCTTTTGAACCCCCCCCCCCCCCCCCATGAAGGAGACCGTTCGTTGAAATGCTAACCAGTGTTCTAACGGAGTAGGTGACCAGCTTGTACGTAACCAGGTTTTCCTGCCGTTTGCTTATCTTGTTTTCCTTCTTTCCATCCCACTCTCTCTTTCTCTTCTCCTCCTCTTCTTTTCTTTTTTTTTTTGCTGCTGGCGGGCATTCTTTCGCGTTGGCATAAAATCTTGTCTTTTATTTTATTCGTGTTTACGAGCGGAGTTCACCGATTCTTAAACTCAACAACGCGCTTCCCGAGTGCCTGCTGCATTTGAATCAAGGAAAAGCTAACGTCGTAAACGTGGCTCAATAACAGCGACAACCCTAAAGCTGGTACGTTAAAATCGAGATGGCTGTTTCCTGCAGACGAGATGAAATTCTGCGGGTACGAATGCCTCTCTATAAAATTTCTAGGCCGGGCTAGTTGGACTCGGCTATCAAGAACAGTGGGGCACAAAGGCAGACGCGGGCGAGCCAGTGTCTTTAATAGCTAAGTGCACTTTCCGAATCTTTTTGCCCCGCGCCGTGTGTTTGACTTCGCTACAAAACCCTCTCTTTCTGTATTCTTGCCTCAGCTGACTATGCTGCCTCCCTTGACTTTAATAAATTTAAGCTGAGCCCCTTCAATCGAGTCTAGCCAGGAACTCCCACCTATACCGGGCAGGACGAGTAATGAGATCAAAGCCAATTATTAGGTCGGGCGCAGAAAAAAACGAATAAAACAAGTGGTAAAGCGCGATTCTTTCAGTGCGAAAGCACTACTTAACACAGTCCCAACCAAAAATAGTGTTTGAGGCCTCGGAATAACTCGGGTAAGCTCGGGTCAGCTCGGAGGGGCGCCGTGCCAGCTGCAGCCAATGCGACGAATCTCGGGAAAGTACGGAGGAACGTCGCGCCAGCTGTAGCGAATAGTAGGATGACCTTGAGGGCGTCAAGGTCACCCTTCCATTGGCTACAGCTGGCGCGACGCTCCTCCGAACTTACCCGAGCTTCCTCCCATCGGCTGCAGCTTGCGCAAAAATATTCTGTGAGGCCTCGCAGTTAACTCGGGTAAGCTCGGGTTAGCTCGAAGGAGCGTCGCGCAAGCTCGGGTACGTTCGGGGGAGCGTCGCGCCAGCTGTAGCCAATGAGAGTATGACCTTGAGGGTGACCTTGGCACCCTTAAGGCTCCTTGCTTTCGCTCGTCTATTCGGTTTAACTAAGTTAGAACCCTACCACTTTTTTGAGCCCCTGTTCCTCTCTCTCCGTCGAGACAAGCAGCGCAGTTCTTCGCTCCGTTAATGCACTTGTCAGTGCGCTATGCAGCCCAGACAAAATTCTCGCTCATTCGAACAACGGGGTTGCTTACTTGTCGGCGTCTCTTTCTGCCTCCTACGCAGGCCCAAGAGCGGATCGATGCTGCTGTACAGCCGCAAGCGGGTCCGGTACCGGCGTGATGGCTACTGCTGGAAGAAGCGCAAGGACGGCAAGACCACCCGGGAGGACCACATGAAGCTCAAGGTCCAGGGAACCGAGGTATATACGTGCTGCCTGCCTTCGCTTGCACTGTTCCTCGTCCGCCCACACCAGACACTCAGAAGTGTGTGGCATATGCTAAGTTTTCTAGAGACACGTTGCGGTGTCGTTCTTTTGAACGCTTCATGTTAGTCAAAGTGTCCGAGTAAATTTTCAGGACACGAAAGATGACATTGTGAATTTTTATGACGCAAGGGCATTTGGGGCCAAGCAGCGCCATGGCACAAGATGGTTTCGTCTTCTCGAGGTGGGGTCAAAGACCCGTTTCCCAAGCATTTCGTGCTAAAGAAGACAGCAGCAGGCCGGGGGAAAGTGTGTCCCCGTTGTATCACCAGTGGGTACCCCTAGGTTCTGCGGATCGAACACCGCACCTCCCGCTTGGCGAGGCGGATGCTCAAGCCACTAGGTCACCGCTGCGATCAGGAGACGAAAAACCACGAAAAAGACTAATTTTCATGCTTCGTCGAGGCGCAGCCTGACATCGCGGGTGCACTATCCTCCCACATTACTCCGAGAAATGCCCGTCAATTTGTGGCTACACACTTAGATTGCCCACAGCTACGCCTTGTGTTCGCTTCCGCATTCCCCAAACTTCTGGGGACACTTCTATGCATAGCAGAGCGAAAATTTATGCCGGTGCAGCAAATGCGCATTCATTTTCTTTGAAGGCTCATAGCACGCCCTCCATCTAGCTCGTCTGTTGAGTCAGGTGACAGTATCCCTCCTCTATTGTTGGACCTGTGTGCCTGCTACACACCAGACTGAGAGCGCTTGGTAGCGCTGCGTTGTCTTTGTAAGTTGTCCGTGGGGGCTGTTTTCAGTCTGTGCGGTCAGTCAGGTATTGATAGGCGGGGGTTTGCCACGGGATAGCATAAATTTAGTTTTGTCATCTCGAAAGTACGGTGATCGTTCAGTTCCGACCAAGTTTTGCGCTCTGAATTGCACCTTTCGACGAAGAAAGAATTCTGTCACTTGGCTTAGCCTCCCTCTACGCTAGTGTGCACATCCAGGCGCTTTACTTGGTGATTTGATGCCAGCTCTGTATGACGATATTTAGGTACACTATGGTCAGTCGTCACCGTTGTGCCTTCTTCGCTTGCTTGTAACTTCCGACGGGAAAATCAAGAAAGGACTCTTTCAGGGCACGCTATAAAGGGAAACCACCGCTTACGACGCTGCCTGGAACTCGAAGAATGTGTTCCATGGACTTGAAGTGGTGCATACGTGCAAGCCGTTTTCTAGTGTTTCAGCATGCGTTGCCTCGCATCCTTGATGGGCAGATCACTTTCCCTTTTCTCTTTTTTCATTTTCCTTAGGGCTCCACACATCTTCGAGAACCTCACAGTACTAAACACTGTCGATGTTCACACCAGTAGACAAGGTGTGCGCATGAATGGCGCCGCTCCAGATCTCGAAGAATGTTAATTGTGTCCATGCCTGCCGACGAATGCGCTCAAAACATGACTGACGGAATGTCCACATGCATAATCCGGCTCCACGAAAGGGCTGTAAGCTTCGGGAGATAAATGGTTCGCCGATCTGACATTTACTCATTAGTGGCGTCCCGGGAAACCTGCTTTCCGTGTAAAAGCGTTCCTCTAAACCCACGGAAGAGGGCATTTAAATCTATGTACTCTTGCATGGTTTTGTACTGCAATGCTCTTGCAAGGCCGAGAGCTGCCTCGTTACGCGGAGATAACACATCAAGAAACTGTCTTGGGCAATGTGGCGTCGTATCGTCCCTCAGTTTTCGAGAATGAGGACTTGCACGTGTTGAATGCTCAGAAATACGGCTGCGCTCGTTTTCGGTCAAGCTAGGAACGAACTTCCACCCTACTGTTCGTAATAAATATCACACTTTTGTTCTGTAAACTATTTTGACGAACTGTCGGCGTTACAGCGGCTAGGGGTATCGTCACGGTGATGTGCTCGAAGTCGTCTGTAAATTTCATCTAGTTATAATTCTTCATTTTCACATTTTTCGGCACGGCGCACTGTTTCACAGTAACACTTTGTGCACCGTTTTGTTGTCGCGTGACTGGCGTTCTTCTGCGTCGTTAGTACAACGCCACTTGATACGGGAGGCTCGTTTCTCGCCAGTACAGCAGGCAACGCTCATAATAATAATAATAATAATAATAATAATAATAATAATAATAATAATAATAATAATAATAATAATAATAATAATAATTGGTTTTGGGGCAAAGGAAATGGCGCAATATCTGTCACATATATCGGCGGACACCTCAACCGCGCCGTAAGGGAAGGGACAAAGGAGGAAGTGAAGGAAGAAAGGAAGAAAGAGGTGCCGTAGTGGAGGGCTCCGGAATAATTTCGACCACCTGGGGATCTTTAACGTGCACTCACATCGCACAGCACACGGGCGCCTTAGCGTTTTGCCTCCATCGAAACGCAGCTGCCGCGGTCGGGTTCGAACCCGGGAACTCCGGATCAGTAGCCGAGCGCCCTAACCACTGAGCCACCGTGGCGGGTAAGGCAGCGTTCGCCGAATTCTTTCTGTGGACTCGTAAAACAAAAAGTACCGGTTATCTCTGAACGCCTCTTGTAAATGTAGAGTACCACTGCACGTGCGATGTGCCTTTTGTTACATTTGTTTCGTATATGTTTCTATTTTATTTATTATTTATGTTTCATCTTCGATATCATTTGATGCGTGCGTGCGTCAGAGCCTTCGTGTATGTTATCTCTTGTCTGCCTCTTGTATCGCATACGAGACACGGAGTAGCCAAAAGCGTGTTGCTTCGCGCATCTCCAGTTGGTTTCATAGTTTGCGTACTCAGTCTGACTTGCGCAACGATGCTTCCCAAATCTTTATTACCCGATAATCGCATTTCCAACGACTGGCGCCAGTAACACAGTCTCCCTCGTCGACGAAAGCTTCAATTACCCTCGATTATGTTGTAAATGTTGCGCAGCCTCGACTTTATCTTTCTTATTAGATCCCGGTGAAACATGAGTAATGCTGGTTTTAATGATTCTGGTGTGCGGCTTCCTGAGCGGCCGAATGATGTCGGGGGCCCTTAATGTGACCTTTCGCTGCTTGGGACATTAAGGCGTCTAATGTGCGCCGCCTCATTTCACCGCCGCCAGTATGGCTTTCTGCCCTCGTGCTGTCTCGCTACAAAGTCGAGTTAGCTGGAGACCGAGTAGACCAGCTGTTCTCGCTAATGACGTCTTAGATTTCAAGCGCTAGACGCTAGTTTGCAACTCCGCGGGTAGGCGACGTCGGGAGCGGTGCGGTAATCTAGATGGTTGGAAGCCTCACCACGACATCGGACGTTCCTCGAGGCTTGGCTTACTAATTAATGATCGCCGTGTGTCGTGTTGCGTATTGAGCGCGATAGGAGACCGCGGAAGTGCGAAAGAGGGGGGCTGCGAAAATTCTGTCTGCGGCATGCTTTCGCCATAGTTATCGCAGTGAAATTTCAGGCGCTCAATGCGACAGTTCGTTAACGTAAAGACAAAGGAATATGGTCTTCACAGCGCTTAAATTGAGCTCGCAGCCAGGACACGCTTCTAGTGACCTGTAATGGGGCAGACACTGGAAATAACTTGAAAAGTTTAGAACCGATGTTCTTGTGAACGAGACGAACCTGCACAGCTCGCTTGGTGGTGCTGGTAGAGAAAAAATTGCTGTTCTGTGCAGCTGAAGTAAACAGAACGCTCCCAAAATGCGTTCGTGTCAGTCGTGTAAATGGCTTCACATACAGGCAGCTTCGATATTAACGAGAACAGTCAGTCTGCAGCACCCAAGGACGAATGCTGTTGTCAATTCTAGACTTAAGTTGAGAATGCCTCACTGGTAACATCTTTAGAGAAGAAAATTGTTGAAGCAAAGGAAAAACAAGTGCCTTTTAGTCCTATGCGTGGAGCATTCATTGGGTAAATGCGAATAATATGTTCCCTTTCGTTCAGAAACTACATGTACGTCCCTCCAGGAGCAGCGCGAAATTGCGCCGCCTATAGTGTCACCTCTGCAGAGCGAATAGGAAATGGGAAGGTAAAAGAGCTCTAAGTACTCGTAATCTTCGCTCAGTGGAGTGAACTTCGATTCGGTTATGCGGCATTAGCGCGCAGGCGGCCGCGCGGTGAAGTTCCCGGAGTGAACCGAAGAGAGGCGGCTGGCCTGCCGTCAGCTTGCCACCGCCTTCTCCTCCTCCGGCTCGCACGCAGCGAGTGTACACAATGCGCGTCGGGCGCTGCTCCCCCTTCCGCACCGTGCCCCATCACGGCGAAACGCTGCCGTGCGTGCGCGGCTTACCAGGCCGCCCCAAGCAGCAGGCCGGGCGCGCAGGGCCCACGTTGATTGCGGCCCGGGCTGATTGCCGGTTCGACTTGATTGCCGCCGTCGCCGCCGCCACCGCTGCTGCCCGCTCACGCGTCCTCGCTGATTGCCCCGCGGCGGTTCCTTCTGGTGCGACGCGCATTTCCCCCCCCCCCTCCCTCCTCCGTCTGTCTCCCTCCTCTCTTTCTCATTGGCCCTCTTTCTGCCCCCTTTTCAACCTTCCTCCTCTCCACCGCCATCCACCCCTCTGACCTCTAGGTAACCCCCCAAACACTTGTACCCGCTGCCAGCGCCCAGGGCGTCCTCGTCGCATAAGGGCCTGCTCCGAATCTTCCCGAGCCTGCCCGTGGGAAGTCTTCCCCAAATCTCTGCCCACCAGCGTGGTCGTAACCTTTACACCCCGGATCTCGTTTGCAAGCTCATCCCACGTCGGCACCTTCAGCTGGGATACGATCGTTACTGGTACCCCCCCCCCCCCTTCCAGCTGCTGCTGCGGGTCGTGGTGACCGAATTCGGTGTTAGAATGTCGGGCAACTCAGAACTGTACGAGTTGCTCGTGTCCGCTGGATAGTAATGGGTTTGGCGCGAATTTGGTTCTTGTTCTCGTGTTTATATCGGGGCGCTCTTGAGAGTCCGTCTTTCCCACCGCGGTACTACTCGCCTCATCATCCTCTGGCAAAAAAAAAATCTCGAAACAGTTTGGCAGTGTACAAAAGCGGGTTCCTTTTATTCTTTAAAGCACTCGTGAACGATTTAATCTTGAATTTCGCTTGCGAATGTAACGTCACTTATTTTGTTCGTACAGCCCTAAACTTGCAGTACGAGTTCGAAAATTTATCCGGTCAAAATATTTTTCCGCACAAGGCTACAGGTAGTACGCAAGGAGATGGCGAAAATCAGATCGAGGGCTGCAGCTTAAGCCCTTCGACGCCAATGCCCATCTTGAAGATTCACGGCGCGAACAACAGGGACGGACGAAAGCCGAAGGACGAAGAAAGTCAGCTCTGAGCTTGCATTTTTCACAGCGTCGCTCAGAATCTGTGCAAGAACAAAAAAATCACCCAGCGCTCATCGCCCTGATGCGGCAAATATCAGCGCTAGCCTGTTGCGCGAAATGCTTTACTGATTTTGTTTAATCGCCTTGCCCGAGCCCTCTCTTCGCGGTCCTTTGAATAGGTGTGACTGGTTATATGTCGACACGTGTGGCGTTAGCACGATGTGTCGCAACGTCTCGCCTGGTTGTTCCGCCTCTCACACACGCACTTGGGTCACCTCCGTTTCCTCCTCTCTTGCTCCTTCTCTCCTGCTTCGCATTTGTGGCAATAATCACGTGATCGCGGACGCGCCAGCGCAGACGCGGTCGCGGGAATGTAAAACCCAGAGGAGCTTGTCATTAACAGCTAGCGCTGTGAAAACATTCTCACCGGTGTGCTGATGGAGGCACGTGAAGTCATGAATATAGAGGACGCTTGCAGTAGAACCCTGTCGTTGTCCCTTTCAGACGAAGAGTTGCGTTTCTTGCGTATGTAGCTAATATTATATTTGTGCGGTTCACTTCTTACCGATTTACTCGTGTCATCTTATCGCGTGAAACGTATGCGCGACAAATCTTTCAGTAAATCTCGGGTGCAGGCTCACCGCTGTATATGTTTGCTCGTTGTTTAGCTTTTCTCCGCCCGTGTTCGCGCTGTGATTCTTCAAGGTGACACCTAGCCCAACCATCCACATTAGCATGCTTGACTGAGTCATCTCTTCGCGCAGGACTCGATATTTATTTGCGTTTTTACTGCCTCAAGCGTGTTTCCTTTCCATCGTATTAAAAACCAGCGCTAAAAGACACAGACAGAGGACGAGACTAGACACACAGAAGGCGCTGATTTCCTTTACTTGAATTCTTCTTTCTTTCTCCCACCATTCCTCTCTCCCTTCCTCTCTCTCTTTCTTCCTTTCTCTCCCCGTTCCTCCTTTTTTATATCCTGTCTCCCCCTCTATACACGCACACGCTTTTTTTTCTGGGCAGATAGAAATGTTCCTGGAAGCGGTCTGGCCCACACTTATTATCTTAGTGTGGCAGAGCACGCTTTACAGAAGATTTTTCTTTGGCGTTTGCTGCGCACCGTCTTATAATTAGCGACGTTGTTTCCGCTTGCTAACAGTCAGGACCCACGAGGATTCGAAATCTACTTTTGCGGGTCCTACTAATGTAAGATTAACATATTTCATGCGCGAAATCGCGCATTAGCTTTTCTTTTTTTGACCTCGAGGCAAGCTCGTATTTTTTTTTCAGTTTCTATTGGTCGCTTACTGGCGTGATGACTGATCGCTCTATAACCGTTGATTGTCATATATTCCTCATCATTGGCTGTAATCATTATCTTTCACGTGGAGCTCGACTCGCCTTAAATAATGCAGTGCCATAGCCGTTATGTTATTCTGTGTTTCGCTACTCAAGAAGAAATAAGGGTTAAGGAAATGTTATCTACATCGAAGCTTCTTGCTTAACCTAAAAAGGCTACTTTGTAAGCAGACAGTATTTTGGTTGATTAGGTCAATGTTGTTTCCTGGTCCTTATTTTTCCTCCTAATCCGCGCCTGAGGTTAGTGCTGTGCAATACTTGCAGAAACAGCAAAACCACGCATTCTGAGTCGCATAACTTGTGATTGTTTCGCGGTTGTTACGCGGTTGTGATTTAGGGAACGCGACGGAGAGCGACGTCAAAGCTATGGACTAGCATCGGTTACGAGTTGTGTGTGGGGGTGTCAATAGATAGATAAAAAGGACGAGGGAAAGGCAGGGATGTTAACCAGAAAGGGGTTCCGGTTGGCTACCCTGCACGGGGGAAGAGGAATTAGGGGACTAAAAGGAGGAATAGAGAAGGGGAAAAGGGCATAACACACACACACACGCACAACGTTGTCACAATTTGTCACTCAATCCAGTCGCTCTCAAGTAGGCAAAGAGTGCCTTGTATGCCTTGAGGGCGGTCGACTGCTGTAGCCACGGACCGAGGACATTTTGCTCTGTTAATGGGCGAGGATCGAGGCGGTCCAGGGCACAACACAATGTATGTCTTGCACTCGCAAATGCAGGGCACTCACAGAGAAGATGAGCGATGGTCTCCTCACAACCACAGCTTTCACAGGCAGGGCATGTCGGCCATCCTCATCCGGAAAACATAGTGGTTGGTAAAAGCAACACCGATCCATAGACGGCATAACAATGTTGCTTCGCGACGTGCTAAGTTATGCGGAAGACGAAGGCGCAGTCCAGGGTCCAGTGCCTTCAAGTGGAGGTTGCAAAACTCTCCCGTGTTCCAGTGAGGATCCCAATATCAAGACCTGACGCTGCGTGTGGGCTTTGCCCTTTGGCGCTGGAGCTCACACTTTCAGCGTGGGGGTGTCAAGTTCTGCGTTATGCCCGTTACGAAGCGGCAGTATAGCCTCAAGGTTACAATGTCGTTCCCGGGCTGTTCCATAACGTTCATGATGCAGATGCACAAGTGTTGTAAATTCTGCTGGACGGCCTTTCTACCGGGCACTGTTTTTCTTTGGATGATCGCCATCACGGCACCTTTGCGTGCTGCATTTAATGTTACTGCTTTTTTATATCTTTAGCGCAACTACAAAGCGGTGCTTCGTCTCTCCTTTCCACATTTTCTTTTTTTTTCTTTCCTGCGCGCGTGCTTGAAAACTCTCGTTACTTTCTCCCGTTCGCGGAGGTTTAAAATGACAATAGCGGCCGCCCATTCAGAAACCGTCCCAGACCAATAAAACCGGCCTTTTGCTTCCCCGGTAACTCTGGAGACGCCCACTGTCATTCTGTTATTTCCTTTGCTGTCATAAACAAGCGACGAAATAGAAGACTGAGAACGCGCGGCACAGAAAAAAAATTGTGGAATAAATAGAGGTAACGCCAAGGCATCTCCTGTCTCTCTTTTCCTGGTCATTCTCCGGAAAATTTAACGGCCCGCCGAGTTTTATTGTCTCGTTCGTGCACATCCGGTACTCCGCACGCGTGGGCGCTCGAGAATATCCAGTCTTTTACGCGCCGGTGTGTTCAACTTCTCACTTTGTATTTATTTTTTACGTTTTTTTTTTCATTTCGCCGCCAACTGTACTTCTGCCGTCAGAATTTGGGCCCGGCTCACTTATTCCTGGCGTTGTGTGCCTTGCCACCAATCTTGTTCTCCTTTGCGTCAGCTGTGGCAGTGGTCGCGATTTTATTCCTTTTATTTTTTCCTTTCCTTTTTTTCTATTTTTCTTTTCTTTCCGCTCTTTTTTTTTTCGGAGTACCGTAAAGTAATTTCCTCGCGCAAACCGTGCTTCGCCGTTCTCTGGTAAACACTGTGACCTTTCGGTCAGCTGCTTTAAAGTCTCCACGCTGCCGAGGGAAATGGGGCCACTCCCACACTGACGTCGCCCTTTTTCTTCTTTCTTATTTTTTTTTTTTCGGGTGTCGGGCAGGTCCGGTGAATGAATTGCTTTCCATGCGGACGTCGCGAAACCTATTTCTGCCATGTATGAATTGCGGGGCGGTCATTCATTGCTGTCGGCCGGCCTATTTACGAATCACATTAGGCGCTTGCTAATGTGTCTGTCTCGTTTGGGTGACTTCTTGACATCACTCCTCCCTTTCGCATTTCTGGTTTGCTCGCAATGCGTCCTTTTGCGTCTGCATACTTTTCCGTTAACACTGAAACGCGTCAAGTGCGTTGAAGGGCCTTCTAAAACGCACAGACTCGCCTGGTGCGTCTATCGCCTGTATAATTATATAGAGATAATGAAGAAGTATTCCTCTCTCTTTGTTTTGTGTAAGCATGTAAAACTTTACTTTCTGGGGAATGCACAAAATAAAGGTTTTTTTCTACAGTCATTTGCCCGTCATGTCTACACATCTCTGCTCATCTACTTCGAGAGGTCGGTCGTCCTTTTTTGTTTTCTAGGCTTATTACTGGTTTTATGCATGGGTCTGATTTGAGTGTTCCGTTTATTTGTACTTTTTTTCCGTGAATTCTTGCTCTAGTGTCTCAGTAATCAAGATGTAGTTAAGGCTTAGGTGTGAAAGTTGTATGTTGCAAACTTTCACATTGCGGTAGTCAGAATATTTTTTTGTTTGTGTATAGAATTGCTCCTTGCTGTTGTGTTGGAGTTGTGCTTAGGGCCCAGTCAGGTCAATAGTTTACTTTCGCCTTTTGGCATTTGCACTGAAGCGCTGGGTTGTCTGCTTTTTCTGAATAAATAAATCGACACAGATAATGAAATGCTTCCGCCACATTGAGTCACAATACTATATATATTGGCTTTGTGAAACTTGTTTGCCTTTAATAAAAAGGCAACAGTTGAACGGTAACCATATTGCCGCGTCGCAGTGATACTACCCTTAAGTGGAGAGGGGATTTCTCTCTCTCCACTTTGTCTTCTTTCATCCGAGGCTTCCCACAACAGCGCTGGACGCAGTGAAAGAAAAAAAGCAAAACTGTTTCCTGGACCGTACTCGTGGCCGCTAAAGAAGTACAAACTCGGCGGCAGGACCAGCGGTCGTTGATCGCCGAAAAACAGGGTGCATGCGGTGGACGACTAGCCGGCGGTTATTTTGACGGTTCAAGGAAAGGCCTACAAACACACACGCGGGCTGCGAGAAAGCCGATGTGGCGAGAATGTTTTACGTGGAAAGCACAGGCGCTAGAAAACGGAACTTCTGCGCGGATCAGAAACTAAGCACTTCGCGGCGTTGTTTCTCACGTGGTGGTAACGGCGCACAGAAACTACGCAAAACTGTTTACTGAGACAACTTGTTCTCTGGGAACAGAGAATCACCCCGGGGTATTGGACTGTGTGGCGCAACTTATATTCTTCGGATGGAAAGGCGCCGCCGACAGTTGGCTCCTATTTATAGCCACTGCACATTCCAGACAGATCGGCAGTTATCACGATAGTTATAGAAGCCTCTGCGGGGATCGCAGCTAAAGAACACTTTAAAACCGCCAGCACGAGTTGCTTCGGAACGGGAACATTTTAGAGTACCGTGCGTCTGCGTTAAGAGCGAAAGAACACGAACCCAGTGCACGCAATGAACGGTACGGAGCTTTTCTAAGTTTCACAGAAGAATTGCGGCACTTCTCCAGTCCCCTAAGACGATTAGGAAAAGTGAGTCGCCTGATATGCTCTTAGCCACTGCGAAATCAAAAGGGAGAAAGTCAGATTCGTTCGAACGAGGAGTAATGGATATCCGAAAACGGAAACGCGCTTAACCTGAGAAGCTTCGATTTGCGCACATCGACGTCCTGCACGCAACAGCGGCAGAAAAATTGCCGAGTGCGCTCGTGCATGCCGTCACATTATGTGGAAAGCCAGCATCAAGCGAGGCACAATCGCCCTCGATTCGCTTGATTGTGGGGCTGCAGGGCACAACGACGCTGATGCGAGCGCGGAGGCCAGCAGGCGCGCGGAGGCGGGAGGGCAGCTACCGGAGAAGACGACCGCACTCGTGACGCAAGCTAACGCAATTAGGCCGGAACTTTCTCCGCGGGACATAATGGCGACGATAGAGTTGCGCAACGTTGCCTGCACTCTGTACGCGGGTGCGCCTTTCTTTTCTCTCTCTCCCTTCCTTGCACGCAGCATCACCGCTGCCTCTCTCTCCGGACTTGACGGTTCGGGCGCATGCGGCGAGCGTCGGTGCTTCCTCGGTAATGGGATTGAAACGACGGCGCAGCACCAGAGCGCTACTCGAAACACTGTTGCTCGGAAGACGTGAGCGGCCCCAGACGCTGCGCAGGCAGCTGCCTGCCTGGGGCGCACGTGTGCGCGTGTGTGTCTTTGAACAAAGTTCACGGTGCTAGTTTCGGTCGGCCGCGCAATTTCGCTGCGGGGTTGCGGAGATGCTGACGCACTCGGTGGAAGCCGTGCTGTCGTGGCTCGGTGCCGTGCGCGCACGCTCTTCCTGTGTACTATTTTCTTTTTTCCTGTGCTTGCTTCTTTGCGCGAAGTGTGCCTGGTGAATCACGTGACATTTGAAAGAGCCTCGTCTTTATGAGAGAATGGAACCAAAGCATTGTTTCTGGCCATGACTTCGGAGCAAATACGAGCCCTTTGTTTCGTAGCGATCAAGTTTGTAATTTAGGACTAACTAAGGAGTGGTCTGGCATAAAGTGTGTCTGCTGGCAGCTTTCACGGCTCGAGATGAATGTACGACTTGAACGTGTCGACTTGAACATGTGGTCCGTTTCTTCACGTGTTAGTACACTTTGCATGTATAATTGATTATACTCATCAGCAATGATTGGCAGAGAGGTCGGCATGCTCTGTGATTCTGTGGGGTAGGAGTGGGGGGGGGGGGGGGGGGAGCTGTTTTTCCTTAGTGTAGGAAGGGGAACTGCAAAAGATGATTATTATGAGCGAAAGATGAAAGATGTTGAGTGCCAGAAGATAGAAGGGTTACGAGATGGATACAAGATAGGTAAGAATATATCCAAACACGTGAGCAGGTGACTGAACACTGACCTGCAGTGCGTAATGAACGAAAAGAACGCCCGAAATTTCTGAAAATTTTAAAGCCATCGGCTTGTGACTATGAATGTCGTCGTGGTGGTTTTGCCAGTGCGATGATCTCCGACAATAGCCTGCTTTGGAAGCGCGCCAAAAAAATCGTCTCAACGTCACTCTTTCGCGCGCATACATCAGGCATGCCGGAAATCCGTGGTCCGCGGTCTTAGAGATGTTACGAGAAACACTCGGGAGAGTGCGCACGTCCATTTAAGTGGAGATGACGCAGCACGTGCTGCGTCCTATTCTGTCTCCACAAATTACCCTGCTGAAATACTAGTGGGCATCGTTCTCGTATGGTCAGAATAAAAACATGTTCAGAGACATGGTACCTGCAAAGCAAACCATTATCATATCATCACCATCATCATTCCGGTTTCATCAGCTGCGGGACAAAGACATCTCCCGTTGTTCCCCAATTTTTCCTCTCTCGCGCCAGCTGCGGCCACGCTGCCCCGCAGACTCTCCAATTTCATCTTCACGCCTAACTGTCTACCGCACTCTACTGCGCTTATTCCTCCGGGCGAATCGAGTAGCCGATACTTAATTAGCAGCGCGTTTATGTGCGCGCTTTCGTTATCTGTCCTCTTCTGCGTGCAAGAACCCAGTGCTTTCGAAAAGAACTTGCTTAGCACCGCGCCTTCTGTTCCCCAAATATCCTTGTGTACATCATTTTCCTTTCGAATACCTGAAGGGTGTATCTCCCTGGAATGGTTTAGTACTTTGATCGGCTTGGTCGTGTCGTCGCGCTGCTTATCCGACCCCGTCGAACGTGCGTCCTCGTTTGGCGCACGCCCTCTTTCGTCCTCTTTTTCTTTATTCTTTCCGTGCGTGCTCGCTGGCAGTCCGCTTGTTTTCAAAGCGGCGAAGAAGACCCGACTTTTCTTCTTTTCTTTCTTTCTTCTCTTGTTTCCCGTGTCTTCGCCCCGTCCCACTTTTGCCCTCTCTCCTCCTCTTCCTCTGTTTCGCGCTGTATAATTAACGGTCGCCGAACGACGTGAGCGTCCCTCGTGTTTGCGACGTGCCGGCAGCCTCGTGAAGGGCGTGGCTGCTGAAAACACGCGGCCGGACGCCGGAAGGGTGCTTCAGCGCGTGGCTCTCGCTTGCGCTTCATCGAGGGCCCTTCACGGAGTAGGGCGTTGAGAGCGTCGCGGACACGAGAGCTCCAAGAGGGGCGATGGGGGACCCAGGCAGCATCTGCGGAGAACGGCTCCTTTCGCGTATATATAGTGCTCCCCCGCGGTAGCGAGCTGGCTGCTTTGGAGCCCTTGCTCCTGCGTTGGCTCAGCGGATCGCGCGGTTCGGCTGCAGAGCGTGATGAGGTCGGAGGTTCGGCACCCGGCGGAGGCGTTTAGACTTGGCCGAAATGCGAAAACGCGAATGACCTGAGCGCTTGGTGTTCGTGGTATAGGTAACGTTAAAACGAACACAAAGGGGAATAAAAAAAGAGTATGGGTGTTCTCCGCACAAGTTACTGCGTTTGCCTCGAGTAGCCGATCCGCGGTATGAAGAAATGTAAGGAAAGCGAGAATTGTAGATAGTGCGAAAACAGATTTGGGGGCGGGGGGCATAGAAACGTAACACAGCGGAGACGAAAATATGGTTTGGTTTATAGGGGTTTAACGTCCGAAAGCGACTCAGGCTATGAGAGACGCCGTAGTGAAGGGCTCCGGAAATTTAGACCACCTGGGGTTCTTTAACGCGCACTGACACCGCACACTACACGGGCCTCTACAATTTCTCCTCCATCGAAATTCGACCGCCGCGCCCGGGATCGAACCCGCGTCTTTCGGGCCAGCAGCCGAGCGCCACAACCACTCGGCCACCGCGGCGGCTGCAGACGAAAATATGCGCTCGGGTGTCCAGCAAGACATCAGGAGTTGAAAAACGGCCGCGGCAGCCGAATTTATACTGGGTGATTTTTTTTTCTTTTACAAATTTTTATTTTAAGAACGAGACGTCGGTGTGTTCTGTTGAGCTGGATAGTACAGAAAGGCGGACATTAGGTACCTCATATGTATCAATAATTAGAGGATGGGTTAACTTAAATTAACTAATAAACTTTTTTATTTTTGATGTCAGGCGTCAAGGTTATACTGCGTAGCTGCTGGTCGCCAGTATCGAAGGTGAGCTCTGTTTTAAATTTTTCTTATCGGCATTGTTATTCGGAATATCGAACGTCAAAAATAAGTATTTGAAAGCTGGTTTAATTCACTTTCTCACATTACCTAATTATCGTATGGCGTCATTGCGGGTTGTATCGCCGCTGAAACCAAGTTAACGTCCTCTACATTGCCTAATACACCAACTGCGCCTGTATTTTATGCAATAAAAGTGCGACAGACGCGATTTTATAAAAATATAATGCCGGAAAGCCAACTCAGCGAGCTTTCAAATGCGTATTTTTGGCGTTCGATATTTCGCAACGCATTGCCAATGAAGAAAATTAAAAAACCCAGCTCACCTTCGATGTGGACGGCCATCAATTTCGCAGCGTAACCTTGCCGCCTGAAATCAAAAATAAAATGTTTATTAGTTAATTTGTGTTAATTAATCGTCCAATTATTGATCCGTATGAGGTACATATTGTCCGCATTGCTGTCAATTCAGCTCAAGAAAGCTCAGCGACGTCTCTCTCACGGTTTTCGGAATAAATATCTGTAAAAGTTAAAAAAAGATCCTGTATACAATTGGAATGCAAAAACTGTAGAAAACTATTGTATACTGCGATCGCGGTTGCCCGTTAAAGACCCCCAGGCGGCTGAAATTTGTCAGGGGCCTTGCACACCGTGAGCCTCAATGCGTACAGTGTTGCTTTGGCTTCTAACAAGCCATAGGTTTAGTATACGAACGAAAAAAAAATAACCTGCTCCTGTAAATCTCGGGTGAGAGCTTTATATGTTTTCTCGTTGTTCGGCTTTTCTCCGCCCGTGTTCGCGCTGTGAATCTTCAAGGTAAGACACCTAGCCCAGCCATCCACATAAGCCTTCTTGACTCAGTCATGTCTTCGCGCAGGACTCGATATTTATTTGCGTTTTTTCTGCCTCAAGCATGTTTCCTTTAGTTGAATTCTTTTCTTTCTTTCTCTCTCTCTCACCCTCTCTCTCTCCCCTTCCTCCATTTCTGTCTCCTGCCTCCCCCTCTACACACGCACACTCCTTCTGGGCAGATGGGAATATTCCTGGAAGCAGTCTGGCCCACGCTTATTGTCATAGTGTGGCAGAGCACGCTTTACATGGGCTTTTCTTTGGCTTACGCCTCAGGTCGGCTGTGCTTTGTCTTATAATTAACGACGTTGTTTCCGCTTGCTAACAGCCAGGACCCACGAGGATTCGAAATCTAGCTACTTGTGCGGCTCTTACTAATGTGGCATTAACATATTTCATGCTGCGCGAATTCGCGCATTTGCTTTTCTTTTTTTTTTTACCTCGAGCCAGGCTTTTTTTTTTCTTCAGTTTCTATTGATCGCTTGCTAGCATGATCACTGTATAAGCGTTGACTGTCATATATTCCTCATTATTGCTGCTCCATATCCGTTATTTTATTCTGTATTTCGCTACTCAGGAAAAAATGAGGGTCAAGGAAACGTTATCTACATCGAAGCTTCTTGCTTAACCTAAGAAGGCTAATTTTACTTTGTAAGCAGACAGTAGTTTGTTTGAATAGGTCAGCGTTGCTTCCTGGTTCTTATTTTTACTCCTAAAACGCGCCTTAGGTTAATGCCCTGCAACACTTGCAGAAACAACACAGCCACGCATCCTGAGTCGCCTAACTTGTGGTTGTTGCGCGATTGTTACGCGGATGTGATTTAGGAAACGCGACGGAGAGCGGTGTCAAAGCTCTGGCTAGCGTCGGTTATCAGTTGTGTTTGGGGTTGTCAAGGTCTGCGTTATGCCCGTTACAAAGCGGCGTTATAGCCGCAAGGTTATAATGCCGTTCCCGGGCTGTTCCAGGCTGTTTTTGGAATAAATATCTGTAAAGGTTTTTTTTTTTTAAAGGCATCCAGTATGCAACTGTAATGCAAAAACTACTGTGTACTGAGATCGCGGTTGCCCGTTAAAGAACCCCAGGCGGCTGAAATTTGTCCGCGGCCTTGCACTCGGTGAGCCTCAAAGCGTACAGCGTTGCTTTGGCTCAACAAGCCATCAGTTTAGTATACGAACGGAAAATAAACAGCGCGCTCTTGTTATTCTACTTTTTTTTTCCTTTGCGGACTTACGTATTATGCGACCCTGCTGGGCGCCATTTGTGCCCATAGCAACAAATCACCCTCTGACTGCTGAGTTATCGCTCCCAAATTTCTCCGTCCAGACCTCATAGAGACCTCATAGACCTTCCGTACCATCCCGGCCGCGGCGGTCGAATTTCGATGGAGGCGAAATTCTAGAGGCCCGTGTGCTGTGCGATGTCAGTGCACGTAAAAGAACCTCAGGTGGTCAAAATTTCCGGAGCCCTCCACTACGGCGTCCCTCATAGCCTGAGTCGCTTTGGGACGCTAAATCCCCCATAAACCATAAACCTTCCGTACCGCTTTGAAGGAGCAGACCATAAGCTGAGACGCTCTCGCCCCTTTTTGTGTTTCTATAGAGACTTTATTTCTGAATCTACTGCCTTCTTTTTTCTTCTATGATCTCCCGTGTATATACGTATGTAGCGCGCTCTGCCGTTCTTTCTTGTCATAGGCATTCAAAACAGTTCAGTACCAGACAACTTGGAGTTATCCAGCCTTCGTGTCTTCCTTCATACATTTAATAGTGCTCCTAACGTGCTGAACCAGGCACAATGTGTGGCCGATCGATGCGGTTTCTGCGCTGAATCAAAAATGCACACGCAAAAACGGCCGTGGTGTATAGGCACGTCGCGTTAGGTATATATACGGTTCCAGCGAAACCGTTTCGACGCGTTCGTCCTGTGTGCTTTGTATGGTCCTAATGGCCGTACGCGTATCGACGCCGGTAAATGGCGCAGCAATACCGCTCACGTGCACGTGATTATGCCGCCGAGTTGCCGGACAAAGTGCCGTTAGCCGCGAACGGGCCGGACGAACCGGCATTACACGGCAGAGCCTTTTACGGCGTGTCCCCCCCAGTTCGGGACTGCCTTGCCGCACGGCCATTTGGTATCTGGGCCGCGTTTCTTTTAACGCTGTATCGCGCATCTCTCTATCCTTGTTACAGCCCGTATCGCTTCTGCTTTCCATAAAGAGCAACACGCGATAAGTGTTCCGCGCTCTTGCGGCAGTAGTAAATGCCGCCTTTTTTTTCTCTCTCTTTTTTGCGGACCTGCTTCCAGGCCAGGCCGCGCATTCGTCCCTGACCGGTGCAGAGCGGGCCAGTCACGTGACCGGCAGGAGAAAGAGGGGGCGGATAATGCTTCGGCGGGCGTCCGGCTAAATGGGAGACGCGTAGAGGGGAGATAATTAAGCCTTCCGAGTCCCTGCCGGGTGGCCGCCCGCTGCTTTCGCCGACGCGCCCGCCGTAATAGCGAGCGCGACCGTTGTCTTTCCTTCTCCCCTTTTTCCTTCTCCCCCTCCTTCGCGGGCCCTCTTCCGGTTTATCGACGCGTGCGGCCGCTGTTTGGTGCGCGCTGCGCCCAGTAGAGGCCTTCCACTTTTTTCCGCACTGCTGTGTCTCTACTTTCAGTTTCTCTACCGCTGTTTAATTTTCTAGTCCTATGGCTGAACCTTATCCTCCCCCCCCCCCTCCCCCCTCCCCAAATTGCTTGTGTAATGCTTTTTTGTTTTTTTCTGTGTGAGTAGCGCGTTTTCGTTAACTCCCATCGGTTGACGCCTCGCTTACGAAGGTTTCTTGTTTCTGATTGAGCAGTATCCAGGCGTTTTAGGGGCCGCCTTTTGCGAGTGGCTTTCCTTGACGCTGTTTCTTGTGTGTCTTTCTGTAGCGCGATATTGTTGTTTTTTTCGCTCTTACATCCGGTTATGTTTCCACTGAGAGGGAAGAACGGTGTTATATTATGAAACGCTTTGCGTAGCTCAATATCAGGCCAGAAAAAAAAAAGAAAAGAAAGACTCGAAATGGGAAGAGGGAGAAGCAGGATAAGTTGGTTATGAAGCCATTTTTGTTGCTGTTTCGTCGGTATCGTGAAGGTGACAGCAACGCATTCCTGCCTACGCATCGCAGTTTGTCGCGATGTCTTGCAGCGATTTTTTGTGTGCTTGTGTGTGGCTCAGTTGTGCCGTGAGCGGCGTCGCCGTGTTGTTGGCGTAACGCTTCACGTAACCATAGCGTGGTCACGTGTCCGTCGGTGTCACCGGCAGGGAGTAGCCGTCAAAGCGCTCTCCGCGCACATGTTGGTGGAGTTTCTTCATTGCATCGCAAATAGCGATGGGGTCAGACCCATTAGAATGAGAAAGGCATTAATCGAAGGCTCTTTTTTGTTTTTGTTTTTATTTCGCAGTTTCTTTCCTTTAATTGTTACCGTGATACGTATGATGTTCTGCGTGGTACTTTGCCCGTATCGATCCAAGGTAGCGCGCGAGGGGGCTTCCGACATGCAGACTTCAGTGCGCAACAGGGAACTGCCCGCTTTTGAGACGGGTGAGGTTACACGAAGACATTTGACGATTGTGTACGCACTGCGATGAGTCGCCAGTGCCGAAATCCATTCGCCTAGACGGTTCGAAGTTTGGCCATTGTTGGTCCGTGCTGTACGCGAAAACGAATGCACCCAGATTGTTCAAAAAAATCGTCTTGAAATTTCCACCACCTGCATTTGTGTTATTCCTGAGTTATCTCGCTATTTGGCTCTTCCTTGCGTCATTGTGCAACGTCGAATGCTTCCTTGTAAGCCCCCTTCGTTGTCTCTATTTTGTGCTTCATCCCTTCGTGGTGCTTTTCTCTCATCGTTGCTGCGCCTAATGTTACGGTCCGACACTGCATTGTCCTGTCAAGAGTCTTTATCTCCGTCGTTACCGTCGCTGTATTCCTCGCGCTATCAACGGAACTTTCTCTTTCCTCCTTCCGTTCTCTTCGCCTACGCCTACTGAGTCTTCGTTGTACACATCAGCGGGAGGGAGAAAAAAGAGGGCTATTCCTTTATTTATTTATTTATTTTTCCCCAGCGTATACGCCGGCTCTTTTATTTTCCGCGCATCGGCAACCCGGTACCCTTCGCCGCTTCGTTCCCGCGCCCGTCTCTCTAGACCGATTGCGCGGCCCGCCCGTGTTTCTAGCCGTGTCCTATCTAATTGGAGATACGGTCCCACAGCTCTCCGGAACACTCCGCCGCGCTGTTCGCTCTCTCTATTTGTCTCTCCGCGTCTTTATCTCGCCTTTCTGCTACAGTTGGTTCTAACTCCACTCCTTGCTCGCCGTATCTCTCTCTTCCACCCTTTTCTTTTTTTTTGCGTTTCGTAATGGCGGCCGTGGCGTGTCTCGCAGGGCCGCGGCCATCTGTTTACCCCGCGGGACTCGACGGCGCTCTAAGCCCCACCCCCCCCCCCCCCCCCTTTTCCCCTTCTTCCCTTCTCGTTCACACTTTTCCCCTCGCGTCTTATCTGGCGGGCATGCCCATCTCCGACGAGTGTTAATTGTGACGGGCGTTAGCGCGGACACCGTCGCTGATCGCGCTGATAAAGCTCGGTTTGTTTCTTTGCTTCGTCCGCTCTAATCAAGAGTATTCCGCTGAGGACGCGTTGTACTTTCCCTCGGGGGTTTCTTTTTGTTTATCGCTTCACTTGGCTCGTTTGTTTGCAGCTGTAGAGAGGAAAGAAACTTTGCTGTCGCGCCGAGTCCGGCGCATGCCCCGAGATGCTGTCCCTGCCGGGAACATTCAGGCCACTTCCGCGCGCGACCGGTACGTGCAAAGGCCGAGTGATTTATCCGGCGTTCTTCGCACGCGCGCTCGCGGCTTTCACTAATAGCCGCCAGGAACTGTGGTCGCCATCTGTTCAACGCCATCTGTCATCAGCTCGTTCTTGAACGTAAGAGTCTCTCCACTAGTGACCCCCCCCCCCCCCCTCCAGTATAGTTTTCTATCAGGATCTCGCTGATTTCGTGAAGTTTTAGCGCCAGATCTTGCCTTTTCTTTCTTAAAAAGCACTGGACGCCGTTAGAGAGAGGAGCCCAAACCTCAAGGGTACTTATCTAAACTCCGAATATTCGCAAAAACACCGAAGTCTGTTCTTTCTATACGAGACGTCTGCCTCCTTACTCGAGGCTGTGGAGATGCTTCAGTCGAAAACAAAAACCCGTATAAGAGACGTGTACTCATCTTGGTGTGCGAAACTTGTCGCCCTGTTTAGGAAGTTGGTATCAGGCGCGAGCAGAAGGCCGCCGAAGCGTGCGCAGCCTATTGAACGTGGCAGGTGAGAGCCTACTATTGCAGCTGGCAGCATTTTTACAGCCATTCTACAAGGCGTCCCGGCACGTTGCCTAAGAACGTAGAGTGGAGCGCCCAATATGATTGGTACTTCACGGGTGACCCCTAGATCGACGTCCGAATTGTTGACCCTTGTGGGAAACAGGGTCGCCGCAGGGATTCGCGCGGCTGCGAAGATGCCTACAGGGTAGTAGTGCGGAACGAATGCATCGTGAAGAAGCTTCAACCAGAGATCCAAACTTGTCGCATTAAAAAGGATGAAAAGGGTCGCGCTACTTCCTTTGTACTCCCACTGTAGGCGTATTCGTATTTAGAGCGTACATACGTGCTACTAGCCAGCATTGTCCCCGAGCGTCTTTTAACATCTTAAGCACTAATGTCGAAACGAGCATTTTCGAAGTTGGGTGCTATCAACACAAGCGTGCTAACACAAACAAGTCAAAAAGAACAACAAGCCTGTTACTACAACTGGCCTACAACTACAACTGACGTTTGTACCAGTAAGGTGTGAAAAAAAAAAAATAATGGTCCGTCTGTGATTTTATCACACCGCTTGTAAACTGTCAATTTTTCTTTCGCCGATGTTCACCGATTCTAGCGTTCGCACCGCACAAACTATAGCCGAAAAACACCGATTTCCCAGAAAGAGAAAACAACACCGAAAAACAATCGTCGATTTTTCTCAGAACTTAACACCGGAAATTCCGTGGCCTAGCTATGTACGGAACATATAGCGCTAAGACACCAGGACGAACAAGATTTATTCATTTCATGTGAAGTTCTTATACAGACTGAATATAGCAGAAACACTACCAGGCTATCATGCCGTGAGTCACCACATAACACACACTTACTTTTTATTTACATCATCAAGGAAATCAATTTCTTTATTTGAGAGCGAGATAGAGGATGCACTAACCATTTATCTTTCAGTCTTCGTATCTACCTGGCATCTACAATCTCACGTGTTACTTGCTGTTTATTTTTACTGATGATTTGGCATTCTTTGAGAACTGGATGGCACCCCACCGGCTTGCAATGCAAACGGTGTTGAGCAAGGTTTCCTTTGCCGTTCTCCAAGTTCCTACTATGTTCTCGAAGTCTTTCATTTACACACCTACCGGTCGGACCAATGTAATATTTTCCACATGACAAGGGCAGTGAATATACGACGCCTTCTACACATTCTACACGGTTTTTTGTGTGCTTTATTGTGCACGTTTATTTTTTAACGGCAAAGGGATCGGTCATCCTACGGTCATCCTACAAAGTTTTGCCAGTTTATCAGGTGCTGGCATGGCAGACCAACTCGCCCGAACAGCCACTCTAGCCGTGTAGCCCACTCATGAGGCTGCGATGGAAAAGGGGGAACGATGTGCAAAGAGAAAGGAGGAAAGGGATGAAGCAGGGGTGGAGGAGGAGAGGAGGTGCCTCAGTCGTGTATGCCCGCCTGGAAGAAAGCGCGCCCAGCGACGAACCCGAGGCGGCTGTCCCGTGTCGGCCGCGTCATCCTCGATCAACCGAGCCGCGGATTAGGCCCAACGTCGCGCCAGCCCAGCCTAGAGTAGAGTGGAAGGATGGCCCGCCGCTGCACGGGAAGCCAGCGGCGGAGCTCTGACAGATATTCCGCCGGGATGGGCCGTCGCTGCCCCGTTGGCAGCGGAATTAGCCTAAATGGCTTTGGCGCCCGGCGATTCCTTGGTCCTACCTCGGTGGCGAAGCGAGGAATTACCGACCATCGCCCACGCGAACATTGTGCTCCTCTCTCTCTCTCTTTATCTCTCTCTCTCTCTCTCTACGCGCGTTGTCTTTCCCCGTCCTGTATTCCTCCCTCGTGCTAGAGAGCGTTTCGAGCCACGTGTGTGTCGCCCGGTGGGAAGACGGGTCTTACCTAATGCGACTTGCGGGCCGAAGCCTTCATTTGCGGCGGATATGCCTTTCGCTGGTTCGCCTTTTTTATTTATTTATCGATCGCGGTCGCTGCGACGTATTTCGGGAGACACGCATTAGGCTTTCCAAGGCGTGACGCTTTGGAGCTGCCTAATTGATTTATGAATAGCGCGTCACTGGGTGGTGGCTCTCAGTCAGTGTCTCGGGGAAGCAGCTGCTGGCGAACCTGAGAGAGAAGTTGGGGCTTGGGCACGAAACCGAGGCGTGACTATGTGTAACCTGTGAGAGTGTCGGCGAACATTTTACGAGTTGTGATCATGCCCGACGTACCGGGTAGTGCGGAAAGATAAGGGATTAACACTGTCGAAAGCGCGATGACTATAAGTAATACGGGTTGCTGAACACCTCGATCTAACCTGTAATAGTTGAAAGAATGATCGTTATTGGTTTAACGTGAATTTCACGTTCCAAAAGCAGCACTGCGGACTTTGAGTCACGCCGTAGTAGAGAGCTTCACATTAATTTTGACCGCACGGGGTGCTAAAATGGTCGTCAAAGTCTCTGCACACGGGACTTTTTTTTTTTTACTCTGCTTCCACCTAAGTGTGGTCGTTGCGACCTGTATCGAATCTGCGCACTGCCTCCGTTCAATTTAGGGGCCAGTAATTATCCTCGACGAGCAGCTCTCGTATAACCACGCGAGACTATCGTCTAATTTCATCGGGGCAAAGGTACAGGGAGCAAAAACAGAGAGCGTAAAGGGGAGCAGATGGACGCGGGTGCCGGGCAGCTAGCAGCCGCCGCGCTGTTAAAAGGGTAGTTCCGCTTGTTGCTGGGTGCACTGTCACGTTTGTTCAACGCTGTTCCAGCTCCCTGCCTAATGAGAGAGAGATGGCACTTGTCGGAGCTCCGTGCAACAACATTTCAGTGCCGCCTCTGTATACCCTCTTGCGGGCCGTCCACTTACGACAGCGGCCGCTTTCAAGTCCCACGCGTCCGGCTGGATGAGGTATCCCAGAGCACGGCGTTCGTTCAACTGCCTCAACTCGCGAGACCACTCTCTCGCTTTAGTAGCGGGCACTCAGCGACAGCTGTGAGCCGCGAAAGTTCCGTGGGGGGAGGAGTGGGCAGGCACTATGCCTTCCCCGTCCCGAGAGGATGTAGAGAAGAGTGCAGTGGGATGCAGGGAAAGATGAGACGTGGGAGACTAGCCACGCTGGTGAGTTGCAGCGCGTCGGCGAAATGTAGCGCGTATAACATAATCGCAGCTATTCAGCGCGAACTCGCGAACTGGAAAACCGAGAATGTCAGAAAGGGAGGAAGGCCTGTCAAGACATTTCAGCAAATAGTGTACCTCTGTGCATTATAGGCATTAACAAATATACCAAGTATAGCGTGCCTTTCAGAACGAGGCTTGTGGGCAGGTCACAGAGCGCGGGTTACTTTAGCTGTGTGCGCTGATGTCGTATTTGCTTCCTATAGTTTCCAGTCGCGTATGCCCCAAGCACTGGTTGTTTTTGGTTTTGCTGTCTCTGAAAGAATGGCACATGCTGTTATGCCCGGCGTGCCTTCCAGCGTAGGGGGATAAAGACGCGGGCTCCCTCGACCAGAATTTCAAGAAAACCAACGGGAAGGCGATTGAGGCTTCTGAAGAAACGCTGCTGCCTGACGTTCGCGGGAGCAGTTGCAGGAGCAGCGACGACAATGGCGTCCCCACGTGGCCGAGTGTGCCATCGGGTCGCAGGACGGAGCGTGGCTTTCATCAGTCACGCTGGGGTTGACAATTGACGGAGAGCTGCGCCTTCTACAGACGTTCAGCGTTTCGGACAACAGGCGAGGAAGTGCAAGGTCTTTCACCCCCCTGCTGGGAAACGGCTTGACATACCTGTACCACGTGGGCGCATGCCTGTGCTACGGAGGCGCATGTCGGTGCCACGAGGGTGCATTCCTTTGCCCCGTGGGCACATTCTGGACCCACGTGCGCGCCAACCTGGCAGCTATGTTGACAACAACGTGACCGTGTCTTGTACCCTTTCCATCGACGAGCTGAGAGAGCATCAGCACCACGCCTGCCGTGGGCGGTACCATCAGTGTCATCGTCCGCACGTTTGATTGGACATCTTTCTTCGAACTGTGTTCCCCAGCCAGGGATCTGCGGAATACGAAGGGTATTTAACGAGCTACTGGTTTGTTACCAGAGAGACCTTTTGCGGGGAGAGACCTCGATTGCGGAGAGACACCCGTTTCCTAAGACTCCCCTTTACTGAGAGGCACTCTCATTAGCTTTCACTTGTACAGTGTGTAAATAGTTTGTATAAAGTTTTCCTTGCCTTTTCCTTCGTAACCACGTCTCCGATCGTCATCGTCCTTTCTCCGGCCCGACCACACTACCCTGAATCCCAACAAGTGGTGGCAGCGGTGGGATGCTGCTACCTCCACTCCCAACAAGTGGCGGCAGCGGTGGGATGCTGCTACCACCACTCCCAACAATACCCAAGGGGGATTGGCCGTGGTTTGGTGCATACCCAAGCAGATGAAAAATTCACCCTTACCTAATACGGTATACCTAAATAAAGTTTTAGGAGTCAGGGAAATTGAATAATGAATTAGGAAAGATTTTGACGTGGTAGGAATGGAAATCGAAGACACGAAGATATGAAAAAAAAGAGGAAAGTAAAAGAAAGAAGACCTGAAAGAAAAAAATATGCCGCCACCGTCTAAAAGACATTGAAGTAACGAGCGTTAGCTGCTTGGTAGCGCCATCTATCGTCTATGCGATGTATTACCACGTGATTAGGCTACTTTTCCATACCTCACGGCGAACGGGCGCCTACCGCCTTGCGGACGGATATTTTTGACCAATTTGGCCCGAAAATGTTTTTCGACTCTTTCTTTGGAGGGCCATTTTTCCTTACCTCAAGGCGGTAGGTGGCCGGTCGCCATGAGGTATAAAATAGTGAGCTGCCGAGTGCTGGCGTCACGGCCGCCATGTTAAGCCTAACCACAACTAAATATTAACTTAAATAGGCGAGATTGGTGTCTAACATGTCCTACTCATCGAGCCCGTTACGAATATGCCATTATTTAGATCATGGCGTTGTCGGTTAATCAATTATAAGAAATTAAATCTAAGCCTAGCCATAACTAAATATTAACTTCATTAGTTAATTTTGGTGTTTAACATGTTCTACTCATCTAGAGGATTCTAATTATCTCATTCGTTTTATGATGACCTCATTAATTACTGAGTTATAAGTGATTAACATAGTCGCATGACTAGTTAATTATGACGTCACAAAATCAGTGACCTCACCAATCAGTCACCAATTCGATATGCTAATGACGTCACCAGTCAATCACCAATTGGGTTGCTATATCGATTTACTACGGGGGCCGCCATCGACGTCACAAAATCAGTTACATATCACCAATCAGTCACCAATTCGATATACTAATGACGTCACCAGTCAATCACTAGTTGGGTTGCTATATAGATTTACTACGGGGGCCGCCATCTTGAATTCCTCGGACTTAGAAAATTTCACGCCGAAGGGAGGTGGTAGCAGACCCAAGAAATCGAGAAACGTGTTAAGAGCTAACGCTCTTCAAATTTCTTTTTTGCAATAGTATATCGATATAGAGAAACTCATACACCAGCTTTAAGACATGCCCTTTGACGGCTGCACCGAAGGAGAAAGGGACGGGTATAGTAAACGGCAACCCTATAATCGAGCGAGGGGAATTTGCAAATCGTGTGTGATGCTTGGGCCTCCACCTTCTCGTTCGTGCAACGCATGCCCGAGAGCGGCGCTTCTGCGCCCTCAGTGCTGTAGGTTAATGGTCTGATAACAGCTATCTTATTATTCACTACTTTTCTTGATTATTTTTGTTATTATAGCAATAAGAGAACTCCGCGTGCCAGAGAAGCCATTAAAATTTGCTTTAATTTTTTTCTTGCGCGCGCGCGCGAACTTTCACAGCGCACAATCTCGGCGAAAATTCCTCCCTCCTCCCCGCGCCCCTGTACGGCTTGCGACGAAAGGTCCCTTTAAAGAACCGTCGCTATGTTGGAGCTGCAGCTCTGTGTAATAATTAAACAAGGAGACTCGGCCAGGACACCGGACAAAAGCAAGCACATAATATTACAACCGCAATGTAAAATTCATGGCTTGTGGTCGCAGCTCCTGTGGGAATGCAGCGTCGACTGAATTATGTATATTTTCATGTCATGGTAGCGCATTATTTATTCCCCACGCAAGAGAATTATTCGGGCCTCTCCTGGGCTCCTCCCGTGTTGACCTTCACGTTCGAATAACCTTAGCGATGATCCGGGTAGAGGCCCGGTACACATTCTTGCTTAATAAGTTAATACTAAAGTAAGTCACCAGACACGAAGTCCCCCGAACACTTATTACTTCGAGACCTCCTTCTATATCCCTAATAACCATGTGTATTAAAATGCACCGGACATCGAAATAAATATTATGTTGATACATGGCAGTTCTGGCGCCAGCCACAGCGTTGTCGCGTTGTCGGCAGGTATTACTTTATGGAAATGGAAGGAAGCTATCCCTATAAAAATGGTCTATAGACAGTATATAGACTTCTTATAGACTCTATTGCCTTCCTGTAGACATTTATTTTGTCTATTCACAGACTATAGAATGTCTATAGACAAGGAGGAGGAGCAGGAGGAGGAAAGGCAGGGAAGTTAACCAGAAGAATAACCGGTGTCTATGGACAAAATTCTTCTAAAAGCATATGTCCATAAATCTATAGGTTGTCTGTAGACTGCCTGTGGGATTTATATTGCCCATAGACTGTTCTTTAGGGTTTGTCTACAGAAAGTCTATAGACTGGAGCAGTTGCCGGCAGAATAAGCAAGGCTAATCCCACCTGTAGCATTCAACACCAACTCAACTCACTTTATTGACAGAAGTCTATGGACAGTCTATAGACTGACTAAAGAAATTTTTGTAAGGGTAGGTTCTGTAAAAGAACCGGAGGAAAAGGTGTAAGGACTGGTTATTCATGTTTCCGAGGGAAGGTGTGAGATGTGACACGACACAACCCTTCTCCTGTGTCACGTCAGATACGTTACCGTCCGTTCAGCAGGCGGGGGGTTAGAACTCCGTGCGCGTTTCTCTCTCCATCTCGATAGACGCGAACCAGAAGGTTGTCAAGCTTGCCATCCGAGCGCACATCTGCAAATCTAATTTCAAACTATTTGCGAGAAGCTAATATATGTAACTTCCGCAGCGGAAGCGCCTGCCTCGTTGGGGTTTTTCTAATCGTGAGCACAAACGATGGAATGTGCCGCGCACATTCCTCCGCCCGGAATTTAGCTGATATTCCAGATTTCGTAATGAGTCTTTGTGTTGTTTCTTCGTTTTTTTTTTCCTAACGCACCGTGTACCACGTGTAAATACGGCTCTGTTTTGGTAAGGTTCGTCTACGGGCCCGTATTTAAGACATGAGAATGATCAGGGGGCCGCGCTAAACTCCGTGCGGCAAGCTTTTGTAGCCCTTGTAATCTCCCAACGCCCTGTTGTCTGAGAAAGTCGTTGTTTAACTGCGAATTTGTCCACAACGCTAATTCAAGCATTTTTCTCCTCTTTCCAGTGCATCTACGGGTGCTATGTTCACTCTGCGATTCTGCCAACCTTTCACCGCCGCTGTTACTGGCTCCTTCAGGTACGTGTGTATATATAGGCACCCCCCTGTCTTCGCGTTTTCCTTTCTCGGAGACATTGTGGTGTTTCGATTTCATCACGACTTTTATTTGTTCAGGAGTGCATGTTGTTGGGCGAGTCGGTCGTGCATCGTTGAGTAAAGGTACTGCGAAAAATAATACAAACATGGACGAGAAGGGCACAAGGACGGGCGCAACTTTTGTTCAACTGCCATTAGAGTAACCTAGAGTAATAGCCTAGATTAACCGCTGGAGTAACCTGAAAGTGGAACTCTTGAAAACTTCGCGTGTTTTTACACAAGGCTGCTCAGAAGCGTCGCCAGCTTCCGAACTTAACGCTTTGTCAGGCGCCGATCGCGCTAGATTATGCGCGCTTTTCATGCGGCTTGAGCCTTTTTACGGAGCCCGCACTGAGCCGTCGCGTGGACGAGGTCCGTCCAAGGTCAACTATCGAAGCGGCCAGGAGAGAAGGATGAGAGCACGAAGATAGGGGCGGCGATGGGAGAAAGAAGGGGAGAAATAGGGGGAGAAAATAGAGAGACGCTGTCGGGGACAGAGAGAGAAGCGAAAGTACTTCGTGAGAGGAAGCTCAGCCAATATTCCCTCTGCGGGCCGCTGGGGAAGCATAACAAATCTAAAAACGACCGCGCGCTGATGGCGCAGCAGCTGCCGTGCCGCACTGATATACAAATGAGGCGGAGGCAGCTCGTCGTGCTCGCGACAGTGGCTAAGCGGCGGCTCACGCCGATTGTTTAACCGGGCCGTTGCCTGGCTTAGCCGCATGGTGCCAACATGCGCTGTCGGTCATAAAATTCGCCCATTGGCTTGATATGAGTGACGTCACCAGACCTTAGCATTCCCATTGGCTGGAGGTAAATGACGTCACCAGGCCAGAGAATTCTTATTGCCTAGAGGAAAGCACGTCACCATACTGAAGGTGACGTCACTTTCGCTAAAGGCAACAACAGCTGCTAACACTCTCGCATTGCCAACACATAACCATTATTCCCCAGCGATGGCAGGGACATATGGGATTCACGGGAGGGGCGATCCTTCGGATTCGCGGCGCGCATTGGAGCAGGGATTCATTTCCTCCGTCAGGATCTATGGGCAGTTCAGAACATCGCTGGCACGACCCAACATCAGACCCGGCAACATGCGTATCTCCCTATCTCTCAGCATGCATTTGTGCACTTTTGGAGCTGTTGCCAGTCCACCGCCGGCGCTACAGTGCCAGCATCGCCAGACGCCCTCAGGCGAGCATGCGAGCACAAAGAAAGGCCATCGCGGTTCTATTAGTCTTCATTTCGGCGCACCCGTAGCGATTTTCCGCCACCAACCGCGTCAAAGAGGAGGTACCCAAACTGATGATCGGGGGGGGGAGCTGGCGGAGAACTTTTATACCTTTTTCGCCGCGCGCTCTCTTCGGGTGTGCGTACGAACGCCGGGCGCGCTCAAAGTTCTGGTAGCTAACGACCGGCGGCGCCTGCGCACGCTCGGCACTCAGAGAGGGTCTCGCGCCGCGGCGGAACTTGATCCGTTGTTGTCGGACATCGGAACTAACGAAGACGGATGGAACCGGAATGGCCTGGCTCGCGTGCGTCCGGCTTGATGAATACTCCTCGAACGCACGCCGCAGTGCCGGCGCGGGAACTTTTGTTTTCTCTTCCGGGGCCGTTCTTCCCGACTTTCAGCTTAGCCGTCTTCATCGGTGTGCGGTTTTGCCGCGAGCGAACACGGCTCTTTCTTGCCCTTGTAAAATGCGCAGGTACTCCGCCTCTCGGGACAGAAAGAGCGGGCTCTCATTACGCCTCGCTCGGAGCGCGTGAAAGTTTTCCCTTGCCTCTCTCTCTCTCTCTCTGCGACCTTATGCCGAAGTCTCAGACCGTCCTTACTGAGGCAGTTCGCCTTATGACCAGCGTTCCTGTATTTATTAAAGAAAACGGGAAACCCTTGTTACTACTTTCGTGCCTATTATCGCGTAGCGCCCGTAATTTTAGATCCGCTTTAATATTACCTCGGCGAAGTCATTAATGTTCGCACATTGTATGTACTAAATAGCGGGTGCAACTAGCATAGAATGCTCCTTCCGGTAGTGTCGTGTAGAATATGAAATGTGTTGTCCTTCTTTGTTTTTTACTCTTCTGCATTTTGTATTCTTATTTTTCTCGCATTTTTTTCTGCCCCCTTTATCTGAGTTCGTGTCATGTTCTCAACCTAAATAATAGCAATAGTAACTTGCGCTTCCTGTTTTCTGACACGTGGTTCAGCGTCCTTGTCTGCTGCTGATCACTGTTGATTGCCAATTCTCCATTGTCTGTTGTTTTCTTTTTTCTCTTGTAATTTTGCTTATTAGCGCGTTCAGAGTAAATTGTAGCGGGTTGTATATATATATATATATATATATATATATATATATATATATATATATATATATATATATATATATATATATATATATATATATATATATATATATATATATATATATATATATATATATATATATAGCAGACAAGCTAAAGGAAATGAGGGACTCGTTTTGACAAACTTATGAAGAGAGCCAACAGTCAACGAAACCAAGGTGCACAGGGGAATGTTTATTTTCTTTAGTGTGGAGTGCTAATCAGTGTAATAATAATACTTAAATTAATCTATCGCTTAAAGAAAATTACTTTTTTTAGCAGCAGAAAAAAACAACCATGCCGCCGGTGGAATCCGAACCCACGATCTCCGAATATCGCGTCCGGTGCTCTTACCAACCGAGCTATGGCGACGGCTGTACGATCTGCTGCTCTCGTGGGTATTTATGTTTATTGGGTGTAAGCGAACCTTAAGGGTGTTCATATATATATATATATATATATATATATATATATATATATATATATATATATATATATATATATATATATATATATATATATATATATATATATATATATATATATATATATATATGGTACTTCAGCCGACCACCAAGCTAGAGATCGGTTGGCGCGTGCAGGCAGCATCGGTTTCCGGCGTATATGAGCCCTCCGATTTATGCTCCCCTCGTGATATACCCCTCTCCCATCACTCCCCACCCCCGTGCGCTTGCGTACCTTGCAACCAGCAACATTTTTTTTTTTTTTTTGAAGCGATGTTTATTGCCTCAGGGCATGAAAACTACGAAGTGAGAGATGAGTAAGATGCTTAAATAAATGAAAAAAGGTGGGCTGATTTGAAGAAATCAAGAAGTGAACGATGATATGGACCCTGTGTCCAGGCAATATAGCAATCCGGATTGCCCGGTGAGAGTCCCACTGCCGCCAGGTGCCGAATCATCAGCGACATTTGTTGGCGCCTTGCGTGCAGAACCCGGACATCGTGCTGGTACACTACCTGAACGTGCCGTACAGCGACGACAACAAGATGGTGATCGCGCCCACGCTCAGCTACTGCGCGGACAAGAAGGAGTGGACCAAGGACGAACTCGTCTCGCAGCTCAAGCCCATGTGTGAGGCACCCCTCTCGACTAGTGATTTAAGTCGGAATTGCTTTGTTCCAACTCGGTAAAGCTTTCCCGTCGCAAGATATAACGAGTGTGTATTTTTCTTACGCGTCATAAAAAGAAGAAGAAAAATGGCCTTTTCTCGCCACGGGGTCTTTTCGAAGCAGTATAAGGCGTTCTTTAGCTTTCAATGTGGCTTGTGCAATATAAGCAATCCCTATGCTCGATTTACCCGTTGCCGGGTGCAGCAACCCTGGTATACAATGATTGTGGTGAATGCCGTCTGTAAATATTGCGAAACGGTGGTAATAACGGGGAAAATTGGACGCTCCTTCGACTACGTTATCACGAGATTTGTTATAACCGGATGCTTCCACCGGCGGGCCGCGATAAAGACGTCGCAGGTACGTTGCCGGCGATGGCTGGAGCTATTCATACGCACTCAGCTGATAATCAGTGTTAGCGTACTCGCGGGTAACTTAACTTGCGGCTGGTTAGGGGTGTTTGTAGACAACCCTCTAGTACCTTTCTCAATTTTGAGCTATTCAAGCGCGTCTGCTTTTCTTTCTTTTTTTTTCCCCCTGTCTCGCAGTTTACAGCGAAAACGAGCCGGACCTCAACAATGAGCTAGAGGTGTCGGTGAGTATCCAGAGCATTGTGACAGCATGTTTTGCTTTGCAGCCGTCGATGGCGTTTCTTTAAGGACGTGGCTGCATGTGCGTAACAAAAGACTTTCGGGAACTGTGCATGTGTGAATGTCATTTCAGTGAAATTCCGTGTTGCAAGAAAGCCTCAATTTAGGAGGAAAAATACGTACTTCGTAGCCCCTCTAAGAATCACTGTCGGGCATAGCTGTACCATATGTCTGAGAAAATGTCGTAAGGCGAAGAGAGGAACTTTGGCTAGATTATGGTGAGTACGTATTGAAAAAGAAGTCGCTCGTTGGTCGCATGACAGCCGGACGCTTGGCAACGTAACACATTTTAAGCGCTTGGAGTTGGATGCCGAGAGCTCCTGTCAGAATCTTTTCATAGGCACGAACTGCCCCCTCGCATGGCTTCTTCCTTCAGCAACGCAGGGCATCGTAAGAACTGTGGTCAGGGTGCATGTCCCGGTTGATCCGTAGGATTGGGGCAGGCTGGGGATAGTCGCGGCCATTCTTTCCTTTCTCATTTCCGCACGCTTCAAGCGGCGTCCTGCCAAGCACGCGTGTCCTTCTCTGTCGTGCGCGCAGACGGCCGAGACGGTGGAGGCCATCGTGCAGCAGCTCATGGAGAAACAGCGGGCCAAAGGCGGCGCCGGTGGCGGCGGCAGCGCCGGTGGCGGGAGCGGGGCACGCACCCACGAGTGCCCCTGCGACTCGACAACCAAGACGTCGTTGTCGCCCGCCTCGACGCCTACGCCGCCGCCGGCGCCTTCGTCCGCGCCTCCTCAGGCGTTCTCGGCCGCCTCGTCGTCGACGCCTTCGCCGGCAGCCGCCACGACGGCGACCGACGGCGGCGGCAGCGGAAGCAGCAGCGCGTCCAAGAAGTGCGGCCACAGCCTGCATCGGATCATCTCGCCCAAGACGCGCTGCGCGGCGGCCACGTCGTCGACGCCCGTGCCGCAGCCGCCGCACTCGTCGTCGTCGTCGGTGGTGGCGGCCGCCGGCGGCTCCCTGGTGGCCCTGGGCGGCCACAAGGAGGGCCGCGCCGCCGCCGCCTCCGCCTCCGGCGGCAGCGTCATCCTCGCGGCGCCCGTGCGCGAGGCCGGCGCTGCGGGAACGGCCGCCGCTGCCACCACCACCTCGTTCATCCTCAACCTGTCGCAGCTGCAGGGAGGCGGCGGCTTGCTCATTCTCAACAGCGCGGCCGCGGCCACGGGCTTGGCGTCCGCATCCGTGACGCCCGTGACGCTCCTGTGCGGCGCCGGAGGCACCGCGGCGGCTGCTGCCGCTGCCGCCGCTGCGGCCTCTTCCACCGAGGGCGGCACGGCGGCCAAAGAGCAGGCGGCCGTCGAGACGCCCTCATCGTCCGGCGGCGGCAGCGGAGCGGCGTCCAGCGCGGCGGCCTCGTCGACCCCGTGCTCGGTCTCTTCATCGAGCAGCGGCAGCTCCGAAGCGGCGGCGGCGATCACCACGACGCGCACCGAGGTCAAGATGGAGGCGGCCAGTCGCGTGCTCTGTGCCGAGGACATGGAGTTCGCGGACAGGGACCCGGAGCTGTGCAGCAGCAGCCTCATGGGCGAGGACTCGAAGGAGCCCGCGGCGTCGGCAACCGAGGGCCGCGGGCTGTTCGACGACTCCCTCGACCTGAGCCACGACGGCATCCAGAAGACGTTGACGGCCAACTTGGCCGCCTCGCACAGGAGGCCCTCGTCGGACTCGTCGTCGGGCGGCGGGGTGCTCGTCAAGAGCGAGAGCGGGCCCGCCGACGCGGACACCGTCGACCTCAATCCGATGGACTTCATCGACAACGACATCTCCACCCCCGACGAAGAGGTGCGTCCGCTGCAGCCACCCGCGTTCCGAGATCGTTCGCTGTTAGCGTACGCTGCCTCTACTCCCTATGCAAGAGCCACAAGTTAACAGCTAGTCTGTTTTAAATAGCGATTTCTACAAGGTGTGTTGTCTTGGACACGTTGATAAACGTCCGCTGTAGGGAGCTTCACCGCAGCTTTCATCCTTCCATTGAACCTCCATCTTGATGAGATGTCGATGTACAAACCCACGGTCTTCGGATGGCCTTAGGTAAGCTTGTAGCCTTCAGGATCGTCGTATTTTTAATTTCCGTCCGCCACCAACTCGGGGATTTTTTTTCTACTTTTCAATGCTATAACATTTACTTTATTCACTCCGCCGCAAAAACTGCGAGGGCGCCCGCAGAATATCCTTGGAGTCATATGTGACCACATGGAGAGTGTACCTGGTAGCCTCTCAGAGGCCCCTCTAGCCTCTCCGCTGCTCCCTCCGCTTTCCCTAGTTTTGTATGGTGTTCTTCTGAAAGACAGTCGGCGCTCACACCTAGTACACTTTCTGTCGGCCTTGGCCGGTCAAGGCGTAGTGGCGTAACGGCGCCTCTCGGATAGATATGCGTTGAGCATGCTCAGTGTACCGTCACTGCCAGAAGTAACCAGTTTGTTTCTTACACGTGCAGTGGAGCACTTGTGACAAAAACGCTTAAGCTCCGATTCTGTTCACGGGAACCCCTGTCCTCGCCTTTCTACGCCTTCAGGTCTGTAGGGATGCCGTAAGGGCTCCACTGTGCGGCTGAGAAGCAGACCCCGTTGCCCAGATACCTTTTGCAATGACGGTAGGTTCGCGCGTCACAAGAATAATGCCTCACAAGAAGAAAGCGAAAAGCGGCAGCCTCGTCTGCAACGCGAGTGAGATGCCGCCGTGTCACTATTACGTTTCTTTGCGATTCCTGAATACAATGCTCGGGCTGCAGAACGGTGCCCACATTTGTGATCAACAACAATGGACTTATCTGCGTCCAGTTTTTATATATATTCTTTTTCTGCGAACTGCTCGTTGAGCTCACTAATGCTATTTCATTTGAACGAAAGACGGCAGCAATTTTTTTTTCCACAGTGTAGGCTTTGCCGCATGTAATGTATCGTTGAGGGAAAGCACGCTTGCAAGGCGGCGGTCAGTATCAGACTATGCCATTCAATGGTGTGTAGCAGCATCATCGCCGGCTGCAACTCAGTGGAACACGTACGACGCCGAGCAGCGACTGTTGCTGCTACATGTGTAAATACAGAACTCTGTTACGGTAGAACCATAGGTAAGGGCTTGTGGAGTTTCCGCTTTTGTGCTGCTCGTACCATATGCAGTGTCAAGTTTGTACATTCTGTAATTTTACCTTTATTTAAAGGGCATTTACCGCCTTAATGCATTTATAATTTTGGTACAGATGCTAGACTTCATGCCCCTGCTGCCTGCTAAGTGAACTCCCCGTTGTACTTGGAGTCGTTTTTAATATTTTTCGGCGTTTATTCTCTGTTCCACCCTCAGCTGCATGTTATTGAGCACTTATTTTGGATACTGTCAGTTGGTTTGTTTATGGTTAGTGTATATTAACACCTAGAATGACATTACTGGTGAATAATGGCGTTTTGAACTTCTGACAATTAAAAATGAGTGTTGTCACAATACAGAGGTGCCGTGGTAAGGGGTGTATGCCTGCATTCTCAGGTGTTCAACCTGGATACCTTCGACATGCTGACTGACCTCCCAAACTGGGATGACTTCAACTCGGACCTGGCGGCGACCACGACGACTACGGCGTCGTCGACCGCCAGTGCAGGAGGCATTTTATCGTCTTCCTCTTCCGGCTTGGGCAGCGGCGGTGGCAGCGCTTTGTCACTCGCACACAAGACTCCAAGCACACAGTCGTCACATTCGGGCATGACCTACCGCGAAGGCACCGCCAACATCACTGACTACTCACCAGACTGGTCATACACAGAGGTGAGCGCTGGCAAACTACGGAGTGCTTTCAAGGGATTATTTACTTGCTTGATCTCATATTTGTACAAGATAAGTTAACATTGCATTGATGTGTACGTCTGCAAAAAACAAGACAATAACGATTTAATCATGTTAATCTAGTCAAGCATGAGGAGAATTTGACATGCTCCTGTGACACAATGTGACACAACACATTTTGCTGTGACTACTTTTTTTTTGCTTATTTTTGCTGTTAATTACAGGGTGGCGTAAAAGTCCTGATCACAGGGCCCTGGTACTCCTCATCATCACCATACATGATTCTTTTCGATGGAGTTAGTGTACCAACTACCCTTGTTCAAAGTGGTGTGCTACGATGCTTTTGTCCAGGTGAGTGCTTCTTTCACCTAATCTACTTCTTTTGCTCTGCATTTTTGTGGACACAAAAATGTCATTACCACAGTCATTACCTACAGCCGTTTCTGTTTGTATTTTTGTTCTCGATTTCACAGCAGTCTTTGTATTTATTTCTAGTTTGCTGTTGGCTGCATTGCATTTTTAAATTTATGAAAGTGAATACGATGACTGGAAGAAGATGAAATTTTAGGCCAGTAGCCTCTTAGTAACCTCTTTCATACAAGTTGGTTTGAATACATTTGTTAGGTTTGTGAAAAGCACAGTCACCAGTTAGTATACTTCTCTTCTTGAAGTTACTTAATCTGACAATGAAGTCATCACCTCACCTTACAATAAAACGAGCATATGCTCTTTGTCCAAGCTCTTTTAAAGGTACTAGAATGGCAACAGAGTGCCTTTTTTTCTATTTTCCGATTCTACCTTTACTGTAAAATTTTTATACTTCTCTTTTTTTTCACTGAAGGGTAACTATCCCATGACTTCTCACTATCTCCCTTTCTCACTGCTTATGTAGCCGTGCCAATTACTACAGCACAAGCCTGGCATCTGTGTAACTGAAATGTTGGTCTTTTTTTTTTCTTTTCTTAGCCCATGAAGCTGGATTGGTAACACTCCAGGTAGCCTGTGAGGGCTTTGTCATATCCAATTCAGTCATCTTTGAGTACCGTGAGCAGCCCCTTGTAAGCACCCAAAAGGCCAAGGATTGGTTTGGTGTGGACGGTAAGTGCCATAAACCAACACCCTGCTGAATTACTGCGCAAATTAAATTGCATATGTACACTGCACCTATGATAGCACGCAAAATGACCATAGAAGATTAATAAAAAAGACACAACTACACCCCTTTTTTTAGTTCTTGTGTCATCGTTTCGTACACTGCTTTGAGCACAGTTTTCATTATCAGCTCAGCCAAACGTCCATTGTAGTAAATGTACACAACTGTTGTCCACTTCATTGCTAGATCATTGTTCTGCAGTGCTCTTCACAGCTTTATATACAGTTTATACCGTAGCACAAGAAATTTTATACAATGTAGACCTTTTACAGATAGCAGTTCACATGGAGCACAATAGGCGGCACCACTGCCTGCCTCCTAAGCAGATCTGGCTCCTCAGCTGCATAGGAAGTAATGGTATGCAGTGCTAACTGCTGCTTTTGTATGGATAGCCTTTTGTATGTGTTTAAACTAGGGCTTGATAGAGGAGCAAAGACAAAATTTGTTTGTTGGGGGCAGTCTAACTGGACTGCTTACTTATGGGGCTTTTGTGCTTGCAGCAGAGTGTCAGTTGTTGTGGCTTTTGCAATGTATAATTTTCTGCAAGAGGAGGATATGTGTAATTTGCAGTAGTGTTAAAAGTAAGGGCCAGGGCAACTGTATTCTTAATGCCTTTAATAGCTTCAAAAGCAAGTTGGTAGACCTCTAAGAAGTAATAGCACAATAGTATTTGCACCCCATTATGCCACTCTGCATGTTTTTTGAAAAGATTTTTGCTATGGCTCTTTCAACCAATACCTTGATAATTAGGCTATTTTGTGAAAATGGTAAATCAGAACGCATATGCACCTAACTTTGGTGGCTTTTTACTGTTCGTAATGCTTCGAATAATAAATACTTTAAAAAAAGGGAAGGTACACTTGACAGCTGTGATATCTTGCTTGCTCTTGTTTTGTATGCTTTGAATGATTTCGCTGAATACTATATACGCGACACCTGAACTGCTGTACAAAGACTAAAGGTTAATGTTATTTTCTTCAGTGCCTAACCAAATGCTGCAGAGGAGTTGAGCTTAACTTTGAGCAACATGCAGTGTCCTCGCTAGGAACCAAAGTGCTAGCCAGTAATAAACTAATATTCCTCTCAATAAAGTAGTACATAATAATCCTTATGTGCAAGTTAATCAGTGCTATCATTTCCAAGTCATTCACAAGGTTTCCTACCTTATGACCAAAAAAGACGGAGTGCTCACAAAAAAGGTCTTTTTTTATATTGTGTACATATGCACAACTTTAGTATGAATGCTGCGGTGCAGAATAAACTTAGAAGCTTACAAATTTAGCAGCTTAGCAAACAAAAAAAGAAAACATACTGCACTGTTGGTTGCCTCTATAATCAGCTCATACAAGTTAACTTGGACATTAGTGAGGAAACATACATAATCCAGACGTAATTAATCTTCCTCAAGCACCGACAGATTTTCTTGGCCTTTGTACAAACTTTGGTGCTGCCTGCCAGCTCACTGATCTGGTTGTTGGATTGACAAACAAACATAGTGTGAATTTTCACCATTTCCTCTTTTTCCAGAGGGCACTCTCAAATTCTCACTGTTGGAGAGGCTGGAAATGGTCGAAGCCAGGCTTTCCTTGGGAAACAAAGGCAGCACACTTTTTCCAGGTGTCCTGGCCCAGGCGAGTGCTGTGTTTTTTCGTATTTGTTATAAATGTTTAGTCCGTTAGCTTACGGATTCAGTAAGGTGGGCACTCAGTGTCTTGCTCTCTGATTAGCCGCATTCTTTGAGTTCTGTGCGCTTTTAATTTTGTAAATGTAACGAACGAAAAGAAATACTGTACAAAAAAGAGAATGGCACAGCATTACCATTCCGGGTTCATTACTTCGTTCCACTTTAAATGAAGCCACATCCCTTACAGCATCATGTAGACTAGTTAGCAAAAGTTTAAATACAAGATGTTCCGCACAACCTCCAAGCTTTAGAAGGGAATGGTACACTTCACAAGAATTGAACTCATGCAGTGATGTTTCGCAGCTGCTTTAAAATTCTCACACCCGATGACACATGTTTAGTGGCTGCTGGCATGTTGTCCTGTAGCTGCAAGTTTTTGTGTGTTCAGTTTGATGTATGAAAAAAAGCACTTGATTCAGAGTAAGGCTAAATTTTAAGAAACTATGCAGTTTGGTGTTCTTGGCCATGTACGAGCTTGCTAACTAGAACTTTCCATGTTACTTTACTGTAAAAGAAAGTAACCAAAACCTCATTTGGTATTAATGAATAAAAACTTGAATTTAGTTTTCATTTGATTCGAGGAATGCTTATTAACCTTCTAGTTCTTTCCTTCTCTAATTGTATTTTTCTTTGGTTCAGAAGTTGATTACTCAATTCAAATTAATTGTTTAGGCAATTAGCAAATGGAAAATGATCCTCTGCATGCTGGTTTACCAGCAAGAAGGCCACTTGAGTGTCATACAAGAAATATAAAACAGTATATTTTTGAACCTTCATTCATGTCACATATAATGCCCTATTCACTTGTGAAATGCACAGAATATGAGCTTGAAGGCCAAGGGTATAATTATTTGGGACACATATTGCTTCTAGTCTTTCTACCCGTGGTCCTTTTCTTTCTTAACTTGGTCGTAACTGTCATCAGTGTTTGTCAATCAGGATTCTCTGCAGTGATGAGTAACAAGCAGCAATAATGTCAGTTTTTAGTTTCAGTCAGAAATGATGTCTAGCAAGGTACCCATCTCGTCAGGTCTGGTCGGTGCAGAGCTAGAAGAGACCTTGTTTCTTGCGTTCATGCAGGGTTTCGCGGACCGGCAGCGTCCATTTGAGGAGCGCCTTGTGTCGCTGTGCCAGGAGCTTCGCTGGGGCGCGTGGCTGCCGCGCAGTGGCGGTGACAGCTCGCCCGTACGTGCCCTGACACGGCCAGACCTCAGCCTGCTGCATCTGGCCGCTGCTCTGGGCTTCTCTCGCCTGGCACGCTGTCTGCTACGCTGGCGCCTCCAGAGCCCATCGGCCACGCTGGACGCCGAGGTGGACGCGCTCGCCAGGGATGCTGCACAGTGCACTCCCTTGGTGCGTTAGAATTCTTTTTTTTTTTTACGGACTTCGACTGTACCGTATTTTGATCATACTGTTCTGAGATACAATACAGTGACTTCAATTATATATTCTCTACCTCAGTGCTGTAGTGAAACGTCAATCATATTGTATTTCAGTGCAGTACTGTAACTTGGATCTTGTTGTACTTCGATATAGTACTGTAACATCAATCATGCTGTAGTTCAGTTATGTACTGTACTGCAGTGCAGTACTGTACTGTTTGCTATACTGTACACAGGGCTTCAATCTTTCTGTGCCTCAAAATCTTAGCATCACCTGCAGTCAGGCTCTAGAGGATAGGTAACAGAAGCATCATCTATGAGACATGACACCAGCTATTGCTGGCACTCTGCTACTTTTGAGCAGCCCATTCTACCCTTGACACAGGTGACATGATGGCCCATGGACCTCCAAATCTTAAGTTGCTCAGCAGTGTGGTATGAAACCAATGGCCAGGAGGGAGTTTCATGTTTGATACAATTCATTAGCTCTCAGGATAAGTTCTTATGTTGGCAAGGAAGCGCTGCCATCTTTGATACAAATGTTCACTCAGTTTCGCCGTGTATGTTTCCTAGCGAGGCTTCAGTGAGATGTAGCATTTGCACCAACATTTTGAGCATTGTGGTTCGTGAAAGTTTCCTTCTGTGGAGAATAGAGTCCAGCTATTTGGGGCATCATTGTCCCTGGCACGTTTCCATAGCCTATGCTTTCATATTGCTCCTGAGTTCTTACTTTCCTTCATTGCTTCCAGATGCATAGGTCATCAGCAAGCTTTTTGAAGCCTGAAGCTTAGCTGTTTCCGGTTTTTCAGCAGCACCTTTGTGTACTTCTATCTTTCGGTCAGTTCTTGTATGCACATCCGGAAAAAATTTTTAACAGTCTCGCACAAGCATTGTGCCTGTACAGCACATATGACAAAGCAAGCTGGTTGGTTGGTAAAAACTTTATTGGATCCACTTCAGTAAATCAAATGAGAGTGGGTGAAGTGGGGAGAGGGATAAACAGGATGGCGGTGGGCCCTCGGGCCACTCTAAATGACCGGGCACTGTTGGACCGCGGAGACCTTCAAGGCCCAGCCCATGATGCAAAGCTGTAGCTCCGGTTGTAAGCTGCCCAGAGCAGCTTCCCATCACTCCTGTGATGGAGTGATGGGAAGAGAGGTTTTGGCTTGTTTGGGCAAGTTTGATAGGTGTGTTTAAAATCTGCTCTGGTGCTTGGGCATAAGTGACATATTAGGTATTTTTCCCCTCTTTGCATGAGGGAGAGTATGAAAAGGAATGGCATGATGGCAGTTTGTAGTCGACGCCATACCACCTGCTCTGTTTTTTGGTCAGGGAAGGGTGAGGAGGGGGGTAGGTTTGGCGGGAGTTCCTATAATGCATAATAATGTTGTAATAGGTGAGAAGGCGGACCCTCGCACTGCGGAACAAGAGCACGCCATCCACTGCCCAGTAGATTGAGAGCTCAGGCTTGCTCGTGGGCGGCTGCTTTGCCCGGGTGTCCGCAGTGTGCTGGAACCCAGAGGAGGGTGATGTGGCAATTGGGAGAGGGAGCAGATTAGAGGAAGTGAGCTGGTGAGATGGGAGGGAATGTGCATATTAGCACACGCTTGCTCTTTGTAGCCTGTTTCACCGCTTCACTTTGTCACAGAGCACCCTACAGCCATTTGTTTTACTCTCACAGAGTAGCGTGTTAAGGATGTACGTCTGACTTCATCATAATGTAAGGGAAGGTAGCAACTTCCAGCCTCTCTCTAGCCTTCGTCCTTTCCCCTTTCATTCACGTTTTGCTGTAGTAATATTATTAAGCTCAGAACACAACTAATTGATATCTTTCGACTATTACTCCAAGCGAGTGTTGTGAAAAAATTTATAATGATCTGTGGCATTTGCTAACATTAATATGCAGCAAAAATTGATTCATTAGCTGTTACCTTATTGCCTTTGCCTGTCTTTGGCAGCCTTTTTTTTTTCTTACTTCCTAATGCCTCTGCTTTCAAGAACTCACACTTTCAAAGCTCTCAATTATAGATGAAACATTTTGCTGACTTACTTAAGTAGCTGGTCTCAAATAATTGTACTATGCAAGCACCTTGGCATCCAGAAATAAGTGATGCTCAAAGAGGAATTGCGTCTTGCAGCCATGAGAAGCCATAAGTAAATATATCTAACTGTATGTGTCGTTCTTGTCTGTGTAAATCTTGAGTAGCGCAATAACAATGTCGAAGATATCTAACAGGCTTATAATACCACTTGTCATTGTGCGTGTTCTTTTCCACCACTGCAGCACTGGGCGTGTGCCCGAGGGCAACGGGAGGTGGCCTTGCTGCTGCTTCAGTGGAATGCCTCAGCTGCCAAGGTCTGCAATGCGGACGGCCAGACCGCCACCGCAATTGCTCGGGACAGTGGGAATGCCAGTCTTGCCGAGGAGCTGGAGCAAGCGGTCACCAAACAGCAACTCTCACAAGGCTCTGCCACCAGGTATGCATGAAAATCAGAGGAAGCAACAAATACCTCTAGTCATACTAACCATTGGCGCCAACTTTCAGAGCTTTCCATTTCATCACCAAAACACCCTTAAATCCTCTGTTGGCCTTTTCCTGTGTTTCTTTCAAACCCATGATCACCCTTATGGCCTCTAGATCGGTTGCATACAGTAGCTTCTGTTTTAATCGTGGGCCACTTTCCTTGTATGAGAGAAGAGGCAAAGGGAGCATTCACGAGTGCATTATTAGAAAAGGTAAAGAAAAGGCTGAATATAATGCACGACTGGCAGAGCAGTAGCTAGCAACATCTGCTACATTCGTATACATTGCAACCTGCTTACAGTGCCTCAGGAAGAATGAAAGTCTTGCACGCTCAAAAATAGCAACATTAATGAAAGGCGTCTTTTTTTAACATTTCATATACTCTTTTGTTGTGCAATGTGCTTGCCTTCAAAAGTGCATGCAGGAACTTTCATAAAAAATCTTAAATATGAACATCTTTCTGGTCTTTGTCTGTCCATCTTTTATTGTGCCCATCAGTGTTTTATTGTGGTTATTATACCTTATTCTTATTGAACAGTTTCTCAAAACACATGGCTGAAGCACTCAAATAGGGCTGTGCAGACCAGAAAAAGTGAGATCTGACAGAACGTGCAGGGTTCCAACTACAAAGCATGCGTCTGTTTGGATCATATATCTGTTTGGCTGTACTTGTGCAAAAACGTCATCATTGCAAAACCGGCTCCTACAATCAGGTGTCCTCTCTCTTGAAGCACATCACTCCCATGCATATCCAAACCTGAAGAAAAAAAAATTTGTGTTTGTTTTCTAATTTTTCATTTGCGTGCAAGGCAAAACACAGGCTGTGATGTGGCAATGCAAGAACAGAGGACAGAAAGGATATGCTTTCGCTTCTTTTTCTCTCGGTTTAATTTTGTTGCATTTAGACTATTGTTTTTCTTTCTTTTTCAGTCCTCACTGCCAGTTACTACAGCAGCAGCAGCATCAACAACAGCAGCCACAACAGCAGCAGCAGCAGCAGCATTCACGGAGCTCAAAGAGCGCGTCGACATCCTCACATGGCCGGCTGACTAAGCGAGCATCAGCTGATGGCAACATGAGTGGCAGTTCATCCAATGATGCTGAATCTTCCAAGCGCTCCTCTGTAGACAGTGGCATGTGTGAAGGGTCTTCGTCACTGCCTTCGTCAATGCTGCTTTCTTCGAGACTCGTCTCCAAGCTGGACCTCGGCAATGTTGTTCTTGAGCCGGGTATGTTTCTATTCATATGTTTAACACGTTAATAGATTGTTGCTCATGTCGTATTACTTCTTGCAGCTGGCATCATTTGAAGTTTATCAAAAAAATTCTCTACCAGGCTATGTAAAGCTACAATGTTATGCTTCGATGTGGAAGCCACTTTATAATTGCACTTCTCACGCTTCTTTAGGATGGTACATGTGTAGACACTTATGTGTCAACCTTGGCAGCAGAGCTGCACCACGTTTCAAATTTTTGGTGTAGCAGCAATATAAATATTGTAGTTACTCAAGGTGTTCCTTAGCTTTAGAAACAACAAAAATTAAATGGGTGAGTTTGTATACTTGTACTGTGAGCCTGTTTAGGACTTAAAAATGAGCAACTTTGTTTTGTTTATGATTCTTTTTTTTTTCTCCTTTTCATCCTTTTAGATGCACAAGGAAGCAGTGAAAGCCCATTTATTGACGTCGTCGGTGTCTCAGATGAGGAAATAGAAATGCAGAATCCTGTCCGGTCTTCAGGTGGGTACTGTTGATAGTTCTAACTCATGCCTTTTGAGCTGATATAGCTGGTGCTAACTCATGCCTTTTGAGCTGATATAGCTGGTGTCATTTCATTTCGTGCTTGTCTCACTGTGTCTCTTTATGGCGGTGGTATCTCACTGCAGCCCCTGGTAAAGGCTGAGCAGCATGCTGCTTTGTGTGTGTCGTAGAACAGAGCACTATTGCTGGAATCAGAGCCAAAGCATGAGGATCATCTTTTAAATGGCTTGTCATTTTTTTTATATTTCTTTCATCCTCCTGCAATAATTAATTTCTTCTGTTGCTTAGGGATGGCTTCTGTCTTGACTGAAAGTAGACAGAAAGTAGAATGTCATCATTGGCCTGTATTGTTGCATGAGAGGAGAATTCCTTTGCAAGTGCATTGCCTAAAAAGAAGATAAAGAAGGTCACAATGTACAGAATCAAGACACAATAAAATCACTATAATGATGCAGCATATATAATCATGAGCATCATACAAGTCAGTCCGGACCCTGCATTTTCCAGCACACTAGCAAATATAAGACCAGGAGGAAAGTCTTGGAGAAAAAATAAAATGGCAGCATGGATGGAAGTTGCTTTAGGGCCTCTTCACAGTAGTCAGTGCATATGCCTTATTTTGAACATCTGAAAGAAAGAATATAAGTGTGTGTGAAAGAATATCTGCATAAATACATAAGAATGTATGAAATAAAGGGTTAAGGCATTAGTAGCATGAGCTTTAACCTCTAACCTGCAGATTACTATACTCTATTTCAAACATAGCAGGCAACACAGTGGAGGCTGCAGAAGTAGTGCATCCGCGGAACGAAATTACTCCGCCATGTATCGTTCGTTCCCCTCAAAGCCTTGGTGAGTATTTGGAAGAAAACAACGAGCTAGCATTGAAAACCACGGTCGAAGCTGCGAGACGCTCAGCGTTTGGGTCCTCTGACTATAGTTTTCTCTAAGTGTGCACTACTTTTTGGCACATATGGAGTCAGAGCGATTCGCCCTACCAGCCGCATATCATATCGCCAAATATGACTCTTACTTCTCGAAGTATCGGTGAGTTGCTGGACGAAAATGTGGCAAGAGGTGAAACAAAGTGCAGGAGGTTGCCAGTCACGGTACCTGACATGTTTTGAAACAAAATGTGTCTGTATTCACTTTGTTTGTCTGGCAAACTACTATTTTTCGCCGCGGACTTACCTTGCACTGACAGGTGTGTTAGCTTAAATTGGCATTGGTGCTGTGTATGAAACGGAGTATAGTTCTTTTTGATGAAGGAACAAAGGCACCAAAGGTACTTGGATCTTAGCTTTGTAAAATAATAATGAACTGAAGTTTTAAATCTCAATGTGGCAACGGTATTCTCCAAAAAATTGGGTCTCATTATGACTGTTTGTAAAACAGATGTAAAGTAGGACGCGAAGAAATGAATGTTGTATGGCTGGTTGGGAGTGCTTTCTGCCAAACCATTGTGCCGGAAGAATTTTTTGAAAACGTCACTTGTAAGTATTCTGTAAGAATTTATATTCCTGGGACCGTGCCTGAATCACATTCTTCTTGGTTTCTTACATTGGGTTTTTGTCATGTTTCTCAAAATGGTGGTACTTTGTCACATGGCCTTTAATGAAAAGAGCTCTGTAATCCAAACATGAAAAGTAATAGCACTAGAAAAGCATTGCACTATTAAGGGTATGATGCATTGCCACACAGCTAATTAGCACAGTAAGCCCATGGCGCTCAGAGTTCTGCCACACAGCTAATTAGGTGGCATCCATTTATTGTGGTAGTGCTAGCTTCGCTGCTGCCTGTAACAGGGAACAGTAAGCCCATGGTGCTCATAGTTCTGAATGCCTCACACAGGAGCTAGCCCTCTGGGCCGGCGACGAGAAAGCCATGGCAGCATGGGCTGTGACCTTGGCTCTTCAGTATCGGCAGCAGCAGCAGACGCGACAACACATGTGCCAGCAGACAGTCGGGTGTTGACGCTGGCCGAGCAGATAATCGCGGCTTTGCCGGAGCGTATAAAGGCATCACCGCGCACACTGGATGATGAGGAGGATGACTCTATGGAGGCTGAGGGTCTCTTCCTGCTGCTGTCGTCACCCGAAACAGCTGGCGGTCCACACAGCCCTGGTTTGGCAACATCCATCTGCCCCGTTGATGATCCACCACCGCCTCTTCTCAGCGATGACTTCAACTTTGAATTCAGTGACTACAACTACAGGTAAATGCACCCACTCAAGCACTAAGCCTGGTGTGGCAAAATATCTGTTGTGAAAACTTGGCCATATGGGAGAAATGTGCCGTAAAAGTGTTCATAAAAATCATAAATGCATGCTTTATTACTGCTTTAAAACTGGTATGCTCTTTCATCAGAGGAGTGGGGACTCATATTTTTTCAGTATCAGGAGTTTCAGATAGTGCTTCTTATGTTTTCGAGTCTGAGCAAATTTGAGTACCAGAACGTGTAGCTATTGACACCTATAGGTCTGGAACTTTGCCGAGTGATACATTTACTGTGGCTATCACTTGCTCATGATGTCGCACACATGCTGCAGCACTGGCGCTAAGAGAGAAAAATATTACACACACACGCAGGTGCCGTCTCATATCCGCACCTTGCCATTTGTTGGCAAGGAAGCAAAGCACCGCACTGTTGGGCTACTTATCAGGTTATAAAACCTAACATTTGCTCTGTTTTCCAATGAGCGCTATGAAATCTGGCACAAAAGACTTGCGTTGAGTGACATTTTTTGCGACAGTGTAGGCCATTCTCATGGTTGCAGTGATTCATTTTTGTTGGGGCACTTTCTGTTCTTGGCATTGGCCAGAAGTGGGTGCTATAAGCTTTAGGTGAACAACCTGGATGCATCTCATTGATAATTAAGGCATAAAAGTTAAGCAGGTACAGCAGATTCTGTCTTTGTTGGTGTATTGCCTTTAGTACAGTGCGTGAAGTGCATTTTTGCATGTGGAAAAAGAAAGACAGGGAGGGAGAAATGGAGCAGTTTATCTAGTTTAAAACTTTAGCTTTCACATACCTGTATCAAATTAAAAAGTCTAAGGCACAGTAAGAATTTGTTGAAATCATTTATTTGGTGCACGTTTACATGTATGACAGACACCGCTATGGCTGTCTTGTTTGTGCATTGTTTTTACCCGACTACTTCATCTCGGCAGTTCTTTTAAATTATTATTGGACTTGATACTAGTATATCCATTTTGCTTCAGAAGCGGGGTATTAACGTATTGTTTGCGATCTTCTAAAATCTATGCACTCGCCATTCACTTTGTGCAGGTACTGTGAAGCAGGAACTCCGTCATCATCTTTGAGCCCCGCCTCATCATCATGCCTGCAGAGTCCTGGAAGTTTCACACTAGAATCACCTTCACCTCCACCAACCACTGCAGACTTCTGCGAGTTCTTCAAAGCTTCTGGAAAAATCATGGAGAGAGATTTCTCCAACCTCACTCTTTCAGGTGGGACAAAGGTGGCAGTGCAGATGCAAGTGCAACAATGTGCAGCCTGTTAAAAGTACTCGGGTCACTTTGCATGTGACTAGAGCAGTATTTTTTGTCTGTGCATTTGGCTGCTGCATTGTTAGCTGTACTCAGAAGGTGTAGAAAATGGGAACAAATATTCCTACCACACTGCTTAGAGTCATAAGGAATGCCTTCGGAGCCTTGCTACAGCCTATGATGTCTGCTGTGATCACTCATAAAGTATTCTGAATACTTTGGAAAAAGCCAAGGCTGTGCCTCCCCTTGTTATATAAGCTCTTACTTTTGGCCATGCAGTCTATCATGCCGTTGTATAAAAGGTATGACTGATGGTGAATTCCAATCGCAGGCCCGGAGTGGTCTGCACGCTCTGTTACAGAGCGCCTGAATCTGGCGCAGAGCGCCCCACCCGAAATTGCGATTGGAGTACACTTGCTCTGGCCAGAGCATGCAGGCCAGAGCATGTAGGGCGCCGCTATCGCCGCTGAAAAAGAACGTCACGCAAACTTCCGGTCGGATCCGCCGATTTCGGCGGAGCAGTTCCGACTGCTCCACGGAGCATTCTCGGCTCGGCAACCGCTTCCTGTCTACGATTGGAAGACGCGATCCGTGCCTCAGATCTGCGTTTGGAATACAGTTGCTCCGAAAAGAGCAGGAAACGTTGCTCCAGAAGTGCTCCAACTCTGCGATTAGAAGTCACCATGAATGAAACAACAGCTGTATTGGCAATTTCTTTTTGTACCAGCTGCAGCCACAGTATTGTGCTTCTTGAATTAATTTTTGCTTAGAGTGGCACCTAAACTATGTATGCATGCAGTAAATTGCTCAGTATTTTGGAACATGTGAATTTTCTGGTCACTGTTGAAGCCTGATTACTCACAGCATCATAAGGTATTTATTTTCCTGTCCAAATTTTCGCATGGCAGCAGTGGCAGATGGTTAGACCAGGAAAAGAACAGGCAAGCTTGCGTGGTTCTTGAAACTAACTGTTTATTTGGGTAAACTTATGCCATTAAACAAAAATAAGCTTAGCAACAGTGATAGTGACACATGCTTACTGCAGTCTGTGGTGTCAGAATGGCTAAGACTATCAGGCGTGGTCTATGCAATCTGACCGAAACATTCTGGATGATGTGCACTTTGTGAAAAGTTCTGAATGGCAGAGAATTTCCCACATGTCATCTTGAATCTTTGAGGACACTTTCGCAGCATCTTAAAGCCATACACCTGACAACTCACCCAGTGTGGCAAACAGAATGATAAAGCCATGTGCTGGTAGCAGTAAGCTTTAACTGCTTAAACACATTGCAGTATTCATGCAAAGCGCAAATTTTTGTCAAGTTTTTTTTTGTGAAATTTGCAATACGTTTATATATATTTTTGCAAGCTAGGTCACGTTTGTTATAATGAAGTGCTGTGGATTAGTTTCAGCCATGTGAGGTTCTTTTGCATGCATTTAATTCCTGGTACACAGATGTTTTTACCGGTTGAGAGTGGAAGCATGGGCTAGTGTTTTCTCATCTCGTCTCTACTGAAATGTGCCTGCCACAGCCAGGATTGAACCCACAACGTCATGCTTAATAGCATGGGGCCACAGCTGTAAAACCAATGCAGTATAGTTACCTGCGATGAATGCACACTCCCATGTGTGGCATTTTTGAGAGGCATAGCCATAAGTAGCTTGTGGGGGTTGAACGCCTCCAGCACAACCACAGAGGTTTTGTTTATGTCGTAGACAGTGTGTTTTTTATCGTTCCCGATGTCTGTCATGCTTCCCCTGGCATAATTCATCTGAAAATGCCACCTCCTAAAACCACTAACCCACAATGAAAAAAATACTGGGTTGTATCTTTGTTACTGCATTACTTTTTATAAAAAGCAGCATAGTAAACGAGCAGGTTTAAAGAAAAAGTTACAAGAATGCTTTGGCTTATTTTCCCACTGGCCAGCCAGTCTAATCTTGTCTTTATGCTGTGCCAAGCCTATATATATTATTTTTAGTATTCTTGCGCCATTCTTTTTATTGCCTTGTCTGGTCAGTCTTTAATGCATGTCATCCCACTTTGCTAACCTTTGTTCAGACAAGGAGCAGCGGGAGTTATATGAGGCAGCAAAGATCATCCAGAAGGCATACCGCTCATACAAGGGACGCAAGCGTCAGGAAGAGCAAGAAAAGGAAAGGGCTGCTGCTGTGCTCATCCAGAGCTACTATCGAAGGTACAAGCAGGTATGTGCTGATCTAAGGTACTCCCCTTGCAACGCTTGTTTCCATGTGATGCATCAACAAAATGCAGGTATGACTATACACCCAGTGTACTCACGGAGGCATGAAAAGGTAACTGTAATAAAATTAATCGATCTCACAAAGAGCACCAAATTGATGCAGAGCGTCATGCAAAACACAGCAAAACAATGTCCTGTAGCAAAGAAATGTAACTTTAGTACTAGCAATGCATTCTCACCATGTGACTGCGGGTGTAACTCACCTGCTGGTAAATACATTGTGTTTTTTTTACTCTCAGTTTCATTTTATTAACAATTTCACTCCTTCAAGTGCATCTTTTAACATAAAGTTTTTGTTGAAAAGTGGAACTGCCTTCACATTGATGTAAATGGGCAATATAGTACCAGCCCTCACAACAGATATTCTGCATATCAGTGCATTCTTCATCTTGTATGGATGTAGGCATAGAAAAAGCATATGCAGGCAATATATATACACCTCAGTATATGTGCCTTGAGTACATCACATTTTCGGACAAAAGATTACGTTTTTGCTGCTGGTATTTTCCTTCTGTTTCTCAGTTTTAATGGAATGCAATCACTGTCACACTGACCTATTACTGTCACAAACGCTATGGGGTCACTCTGCGTCCAGCCGGCCGGGAAGGCGAGCTTCCGTGCCAGCTACACGCAGGCATTATTCAAGTACGCAACACGTTTCCCCAACCCGTGGCGCAGAGTCGCAGCCACGGCAGGTTTGGACGAAATAGGCAAAGGCAGTGCACGCTAGGAAATAGTTTATTATCCTAACGCAAAGCAAAGCACACTGCGGAAGAATGTTCTATCCGTAAAATAGATGTTCAGTAGCTCACCAAGTTGTTGACGTCGACCGGCGTTGGGTTCGGGGGCCGGCGGGCAGCGAAAGGGTTCCTCGGGGCACTCAGGTCAGGTCCAGCAGCGAGAGAGCATTTCCCGCCGCGAGTTCCTGCTTTTATCCCGTCGGGCATTGCCTCCTTAGCAGCAAATCGTTGCCGTCATGCTCAGGCATGCAACCCTCTCCGCAGTAGGCAGCGCGCTGCCGTGGCGTCACGTCAGTGCTGGGGCGGAAATGAGCAGAGTCGCAGGTGTGCCTTCTCTCCACATTCCTGGTGGCCAGCGCGCACGTAGAAGTCACGGTCGCCGCTGGCGCAGGGGACGAGGGGAGAGGGGGATACCAGTGTATCCCACAACGCCAGAGTAAAGACCATTCCAGAAGCATCACGTTTTAGACTGGAAGCTCCTTGTTGTGATTAAAAAAATTAGGATTGCAAAAATAATTTGTCAATTCCTTTACCGAATTGCAGATTCCCCATTCCTGATAGCTTATCTAGTGAATGAACATCGTGGTTTTGGCGATTGTTATGCCCGAACCTTCGACAATATTGACTTCACCAAAATTCTCGTAAAACATAGGTGAAACCTAGGCCTAGGTTCTGTGGGATGATGCCAGTGTGACGAATGTTCTAGAGCCTTGGCTGTTGCTGGTTGATATGGTTCTTAATATTTGTTGAGGCAGATTCTATTCTTACCAATAATCTACTAGTACCTTGAGAACAACTATAATAACTTGATTTATAAAGTTCCACTTGGGAATTTATACAAGTTGCCAGGTTGACTCCTGCCTAACTTCAGCCTTCATGTAAGATTATGCTTGCTCTTGCTTTCTGGTTTTTTTAATGCTTTGTATCAAATCATGTGCTACAAAGCAGACATTATAAGAAGACCTTCTTTAAGCATCGACCTAATTAGGCTTCACACACACACAAAAAAAAAGAGCCCATTTGTACAATTGTTCATATACCTGCCTAGAGCGCTCAAACAGTGCACTCTGTTGTGCATTTTCTGGTGGGCCCAATTTAACATTAAAAGATGTAAGGAGCTAAACACGATCCATCTGATTATGCATGCACCCCATGTCTGGTTACGAGCCCTAGGTCACTCGTAAATGATGAAAGTGCACTCCCCGATGTGCCGTTCGAGTGTTCTAGACAGGAGTGTGGATGACTGTACAGTACACAGCATTACACTGCACTCAACTCACTTCTCGCTAATTCTTTTCACAGTACATGTACTACAAGCAGATGACCAAGGCAGCTGTTGAGAGCTTCCACGGCTGGTGCGAGCAGCACAAGAGGTTCAAGAAGAGTCCAGAAGGGGAGGCAGCCACAGGCAGCCCTGGGCAGGGCTTCTTCCACAGAGGTTACTCCGACGACCGACGGCCATCTTCCCTCTCGAGCCGGGAGGGAACTCCCACCACCTCGGCTTTCAGGTTCATCATTTCATGTGTCATCCCTACACTGCTCAAGTGCAGCGTCGCTTCCCTTCAGTCAACACTGTAATCAACACGTTTTCATCGAGCACAAACTTCGGCGCGTCTCACCCAGAACACTTCACAAACCACTTCAACTTCAAGAGGTCATTAAAACACACCAGGTTGCAGACACCAGGAAGTTTTAGAATATGATAGCCTTACCAGTTAGGGAGATGCGGAAATAGCGGGCACCAGTGCATATGTGCAGAACATTAAAGCACCTTGGGTTAGCATTCCGCGCATGCGCACTAGAGCCCCACTATTCCCTATCCACCTAACCAGTAGGATAGCCCTATTCTAAAACTTACTATATTAGAGAGATTTAGTAGTGTGACCGTATCTTTTATGGGGATAGGGGAGTAGCGGGCACCAGTGCGCATGTACAGAATGCTAATGCCCCTAGGGTTTGCGTTCTGTGTACTTTGGTGGTTCTTGTGTTTCTCTGCATCTATAGGCCAGATTCAAGATTCTAAAACTTTTCCGTTGCCTAAAAAGAAAACACCTTTCTGCTGCAGGGAATGGCTGCACAAATTGTCAAAAAAAAAAGACTTCACCTGAAAAAAGCAGCCTATTCCTTGTGCATTACTGCACCAATTCTTCAACTCACTCATTAATTATGCCAGACATTAGGGAGACAACACAAATTGCTGATGGCTTTGCCAAAGCTGCAACCCAATACAATCAAAGATTGTGCTCAATCTGTGAAGCTTTAGGCTTGTATGAATGTGAGCAATCAGAGCATGCTTTCCCCGATTCTGATCACATCTCGAAAAGGATTGTGAATGCATCAACTTTGGTCAGGCTGCAAGTTCTGGTTAATAGGAGATACCAAACATCTTGCTTAAAAACACACTTAAGGGCGCTGGAATGCATGTAACCTTATAGTCCATGTTAAGTAATAATTGGATGCATTGTTGTTTGTTGCCACTTTTCATTAACGAATGTAGAAGTATTCAGAAGGAACACACCGCAGTGGCATTTCATGCTGTCAGTTATTTTGCAGATTCAGACAGCCTGCTTGGACCAACACTGAACATTCCTCTTCAAGAATATCATTTTTAGCAATACAGTGTAATGGGACAAGGGCAGGACCACTCTATGATGGCTTGAGGAGTCCCTGGCACCCTAAAGACAGTGGCAGCCCTAGCACAAAGAACACATGAGAAATACTTTTAAATGGAAGAAAACTATTGCAACAATATAAAAGTATGCATGTACAGTTGAGGCCAAAATAATACAAAGCACATTCCGCATTCTAAATTCTCTCACGCACTCCTTATGGAGTATATGAAGGTTTCTTAAGTTTACCTGAAAGTGTAACAGTGGCACTTGCTATGATATGTATGAAGTACTTCCTGATCTTCTCTTGATAAGGCATGAGAGGAGTTTGATTGCCGAAGCATGCTCGGTATTATGATCTCAAGTGTACACAACAACATTGGCGTTGGCATGAGTTATGCAAACAGAACTACTTTAAAACTCTTGATAACAAAAACAGGCAAAAAATACACACCAGGTTTAGAGCAATTTATTGTACTCTGTGAGCCTTAATGCGACCCTACCTATATATGTTCACATAGCTACACAACTTGAAGGCTTATTCAGGAGTGACCACAAGCCAGTGACGTCTCATCCCTTACTTTCTTCATATGAAGTGGTTAAAATTCACGTGCAAGTGTATAGAACTGAAGAACTTACAAGAGCAGTGGCTCTTTAGAAACAGCACTGAAAGGCTCTGCACAAAATATGTCTTGTTTTAAAGCTTCCATAATAAACTATAGTGAACTAGGTTTGATTTTGGGTGCAGTGGTAATTGCAGCTTGCTTACTTACTTGTTAAGGTCATGGTGAAGAGAGCAGTATTTTATATTCCCTGTTATCCTCTTCTTGTTGCAGACGAACATATTCCCAGCGGCGTCAGCACCAGGCCGCTAGGAAGATTCAGCAGTTCATGAGACAGTCGAAAAACAAGTGAGTCTATTCTAAGGAGCATATATGCCTTCCATCTTATGAGGTGCAAGCTGTACGTAAATAACCAGAATGAGTAAACAAAATAAGGAATTCAGTCTGGCATCAACATTAAAACTAGTGGACTTGTCTTTATCAAGGCAAGTACGGTCATCTTTAACAAGGTTTACAAGGGCTCTGCCAGAGATTTAAACACATACAGGGTATGCAAAACAGATTTGAGAGGAAGCTTTGGCCTTGCATTGTACACAGAGCATTAGGCTCAGATGCTAAGCCAACAACAACCTCAACCTGAGATATTATTTGGCGAGAGATTAACAATTGGGAGGGTTCAGCAGCCATGTTCAGAAAAGTGTTTCTGGGCCCCTAAACAATGTTACAAGTTCAAGAAAACCCATTGTGCTTTATCTTGACAAGACAGGTTCAGGCACTTGGAAACTATGTTCTCCAGGGTAGCATGGTTGTTTGGGCCAGTTAGTTAGGATCCGTGGTATCGAGCAATCACCGCAAGAAAAAAAAAGAACCACGCTAAAAACAGGAACATAAAAGACCGGACAGGCATAGCGCCTTCTCAGTACTGCTGTGCGTCTAGGACAGCATGTAGAAGACTGGGTAGGTGATATGGTATGTGCTGCCATGGGAAAGAGCAGGGAAAGAGTGAGTGGTGTGCCTCAAGCTGCTGGAGAAAGAAAAGCATTGGGCACCTGACTGTTTCACCTACAGCAGTCCTTTTAGGTGAAACCTCTATCGCTTCCGCAACTCTTTCTGCCTTTTCCTATACCTCCTGAGAGTACAAGTCTTAGTGCTCCTTAGCTCCCTATTGTCAGAAGTATATAAACTCTGCCAAAGATGACAGCAGTTGCTCTTGCAGCAAGAAGTCCGCTAGCTGAGATGCCGGCACCAGGCTTGCATGCTTCTAGTTTTCGTCATCCCCATATGCTGGCTGTCTTCTCTGATGAACTGCCTCTGTCAAAAGTTTGTAGCCCATAGTGTCCATGGCCAGAGCAGGAGTGCTACCAAGCAGCGTTGACATGATCGGCGGCACTCAGCAGTACCAAGGTTGTGCTCGGCAAGAAGGCGTTCCATTCCCTCCACCTCCTGTGCTCTTACTAATATTGAGGTCATTTGAGAGCGAGGAGGATGAACCCCCTAAACCATGCACAGCCTCTGTACTGGTGAGCACTGTCGATAGCATTGCTGCCACTTGCCAGTGAGCTTCAAACTTTTGACAACTACTGTACCTAGGGAGGAGAAATAAAGCTCACTGTGTTAGTTGATTGCATGTATTCTTGCTTCCCTGTGGAATGCACCAATTTCTTTTTTTCCAGAAGAAGTTAGTTACAATGTCTTAATTTTTTTCTGTCCAGCAATTTGCAGGTTTGTTATTGCTAACTGTGATGGTGGGGAGGAGGGGGATTGGAATGGGGCTGCAGTGCAATGTTTTATCTTATGCATACAACTGGGATATCAGTCTAGCCTTGAACAAAGCATTGATGCTACAAATGAGGTGACGGAGTGTGCAGATGTAACACAGATGCATGCAAATGAAAATGGTTTCATGAAATCATCCATATTTTGCTTGATGACATTCGTGCACTGTTTCACGTGTGCAGTTTAAAGGGCCACAGAAAGGGGTGTTTGAGCTTGGCTTTAACATGCTTGCACTGTGTAGAGTACAGGCCACCGAGTGTTAATGCCACCTATGAAACCTCAAAAGCAAGCGGGAAATTTACAACACATTCTTTAAGATTCCCGCTTTCGCACCTCGCGGTGATGCGCGGTGCCGGGCTTTCGCACGAAACCTGGCATACGACGTCACATCGTGCAAGTGACATCAGCAGCCGGAGGTTATCATTGGTTCACAGCGCCAAATTCTTTCAGATGTCACATGCTACCATGGCCGCGGCCACTCTGCGCGCGCCGCAGCCAGCGGAGGTAGAGGAGGGGCCGAGGGAGTGGGGCCGGCGGAGGAGCACCGCCGTTTTGGCGTGCTAGAAAGGGACAGGCGCGAAGACGCAGAAGTTCAAATTTTGTCTGCATATAACTCAGCTTCCACAAAACGCATTAAAATAATTCTTGCTGGGGGGATAATTATGAAACGGCATCTCTGAACATCACAGATATATCGCAACTTTACTGAGAGCCCCTTTCTGGGGCCTTTTGAGGATTTTGTAGTGCAATTATTGTGCTTGCTATCCTTTTTCCATTACCGTTTCCTGCATTCTATCTCTGTGCTTACTTAGTATGCTGACAGCCTCTCTTTTCCTCAAACTTTTGCACAAAAAGCAGCATGTGGGAGTTTTTACATGGGAAAGTGGTGAGTGGTTTGTTCACTCCTGTCTGTACGATTCCATTTTCTTTGTCCACTTGCACCACTTCCTGTTCTTTTTTTTATGTCTGCATACATCCATTTTCTATTTTGTATCTCAAACATTTAACTTTTTGTTATAGTTGCATACATATAAATGTATGTACCTAACTGATAGCTGCTTTATGAATGTTGTGCATATGTGTCTGTGCATTTTTTCTCTAAGGACATACATGGTGCAAAAATGCGTTGTGAGCAGAACACATTGGATAGTGCCAGCGGTTTGTTACAACATATTTAGCGGCAAGCTTATAGAGGCAAATTAAGCTGTAGCAAAATGATTCACTCTATCAGAGCGCTGTTATTTCAAGGCAGCAGCCCACTTAATTACATAACAATTAAAAAATAAATATGGCTGTTTACAGTATCTGAGAAGAAGGATTTAAATGTGATTCTCCAGCATTAAACAGAACTGGTGCACTGAGGAAGCAGACCCTATGTATCAGTCATATACTTTGGAATGACGTCATTGGGTAATATTGACTCTCACATCGTGACAAGAGGCTGACAATGTCTTGTATGTTTCTGGACAAGAAAGACAGGAAAGGGGTAAACAAAATTCTGAGAGAGTAAGACCAACCTAGATGCAGCTGCCTCTCATATACTTCAGATTAAGGAAGGTCATCACTATATCTCACTGTGTGAATGTGACTGGCGGCTATCTTCACGAGTATTTTCTACATTATATTTAACAGTGCTTAAGCAGTGCAACTCCAGTTATGTGATTCTTACAGTTTCTTCAGCAAAATAAAATTGTATTAGAAAAAAAAAAGATCACCCTGTGTACTTGCTTAAACGTAGCTGCACCTTGTTAGCCTCGTCATGTATACCTTTCCCCCTCACTTGTATCAGATGCTCAAATGCTGAGGGTGCCACAACATGCAGCTTGGATTGTGCTGCTTTTGAGGAGATTTTAGAGCACTGCACCCGTCATTGCTTCTGCTGCCCTTCCAGATTGCAGAGAGAGCGTGCCTTAGCTGCCGAAAGAGAGAGGCCAGCAGTGGTCGTACCGGCACCGCCACGGCTGCCCACAAAATCCCAGGAACTGCCTTCTAGCTTCAAGGAGGCTTGAAAGGTAAGGCCATTCAGCTAAAGCCAGCTGTATAACTTATTGCTGATGAAAGCTAAGCATGTCGATTTTGAACGCAGCCTAGAGGGCTGTCCTCTTATGTAGAACTGCTTCATTCTTTGCAAGACAATAATGCACTGTGACATCTGCAAGATGTTTTTTTTATTTCTCTGAGTGTTATTGTTTCAGTAAAGGTATACCCTAATAGTAATTGAATGAACTTCCCCATTTCAGCTATACTGTGAAGCAGGCAAATATTATGTTCAGGAATAGCTGTCATAAATTAATGCACAATGAGCTTTGAAAAAAATCCATTGCATAGCTTGCTTATTGCTCACTGTTGGCCGTTAGTTTTATTGTTAAATGTTTGCTGTTCTCACCTCCTCTGAAGTTCATTTTCCCTGCTTAGGCATCACTTGACAGCACATCTAGGTGAAGTGCTCATGCCATGCTCATCAGCAAATGACGCTGATGAAGTACCTATGGAGCCACCTGTTTGTAGCTGTCATAGCTATGCTGAGTGCAGGGCATGAATGAAGAAGGTTGGGCAAGTTGGTGTATATTTATGACTCACAAGAACACAGCAAACACAGACAAATGAGAGACCAGACAAAACAAGCACTGTTATGAATCATGAATGCTACAGGACATACGCTTAGGTAATTTTTGAAAGTAGGGAAGATGAACACCAGGAGAAAGACATGAAAATGCTCTGGACACGATAGTCCTTCTGAAAATAGCTGTGCAGAGATGACAAGTTATTACTGTGCAGACTACTCCATTTCATGAATTTCTCAAAATGATCATAATGATACCATGTGCCCGTGACATGTTGGGAAAAATAGTGCTAATCATTTTGTATCACAAGATGCAATTCATTATTAAAAGTGCATGCTCTCTCTCTCTTGTATTGCAGATGTACTATCGGGGACAGAAGTCCCCAGAACACGCGACCAGCAAACAATGCGTATAGCTTTGCTATCAGCTGGTGGTTGCAGATGACACTTGCGGTGGTGAAAGTTGCTCTTGGGATCTTTAGCATGTGATAGCGAAATCAGTGGGGCATTGGCACAGTTGCGGGTCTTGGAGACTTTTGTCCATGATAGTACCTTCTGCACAGTTCTAGACTTATTTCAGCCCCTCTGGCTTAAGTCACTTAATGGCTAGGTGTTCTTTTTTAATTGTAAGAACTGCGACAGACACTAATTCTTAGATTTGTTTTAATTGAGAATTTGAACTTATGCTGAGTAACCGCTGTCGTGAAGTTTCTCTTGTTTTAGTATGAGAGGAAACAAGTTCCAGAATCTTTCCCTTGCCAGCGGCTATTACATCAGTCATAACAACCCACTTCTTCTCTTCTCATTTCAGCAGTGTGAGCTCAAGCAACAAGTGCGTGAGAGGGAAAGCAATGTCTGATGGAGGAGAGACGATGTAGTGCACAGCAGTCAGTTTGCTGCTGCAAGATTTTCTGTTTTACAGCAGTTTTAGCTGTGTCCTTAATTACCTTTTCAGTGGGTGTGTAATTAAAACCCTGCTGGTTGGGTTATCTTACACATTCGCACCTTATGTTCTTCATTTCTTGCCATGTTATTTAGAAATGTTTTATGTGAGCTTGTTTCCATGCCCAGCGAGAAACCCCGTACAGAGCATTCAGTTCCTGTGCTTATGCAGCGGTACTGCTCCATCCATGTGAAGTTGCTGCGTAAAACCCAGACAAGCATGTGACTTAGCTTTCTGGCCTTGCAGCAGAATTTTTTAGCATTGAGGAAAATTGATTTAATTTGCCACTACTTGCACCAACTTTTTTTTTCTCACATTGTGTTTCCCAAGTTCCACTTGTTTTCATCGTCTACACATCAGTTTCTAAGCTTGTAGCTTGCTTCTGTGTGTTGATGACATACACACACACACATACACACATACACAAAAATGCAGTATGGTACAAATGTTTGTAAAACCACGGAAGCCTCCTTCCTCCATTAGACACAAATCTTTTCTCTGCGCCTTTCATCTTCACTGGACACGAGAAAAAAAAAATGGTGGAGAGTAATGAAGAGCATTGTTTGTGACAACTGTTCGTGTTTGTTCATCAGTATAATTTATCTTCATTGTGACTTTTTGAATGTTGTCTGTAAAAAAAAAAGGATACCAAGCTCAGTGTTGCCTTCTTGACACAGGTTCTTATTTTTATGTTTTTTGCGGAAGTGTCAATCACTCCATATTTTGCACTCACAGTATGATAACTGCTATGTAAACCAGGGCGGGATGCAAGCCCTGCAGCGGATGTCCCTGAGTTTCTTTGTTGTTGCTCTGTCACATCGCTGATGCTATATATATATATATATATACACACATATATTCCTGTTGTCAGCAATGTTTGCTTGACTGTATGTTATGAACCATTTTAGCAGCTGAATTAAAAGATTATTTTTGTGTGCCACAGAAATGCAGAGCTGTGTGTGTGTGCAGAACACTTAATAGCTTGTGAGAAGCAAGTCCTAACAGTGTGGTCATAAGAAAAAACAAGCAGTTATTAAACTAACAACACTAGCATGATTACCCAGAGGTACTGCACGCTAAGAAAAAGTTACTAACCATGAAAACTGTCAAAAGGAGGCCATTTATTCAAGGAAATCGGTGCTCTGGGTACCGTGCATGCTCGAGGCACTAATAGTTGCAGTTGCTTAATCTTTTACCACACTGAAGATGGGGCTCACTAAATTTGCTTCTGCGCACACAACGCTTTTTTTTTATTCTTTATTTAATTTGTCCATAGAGATAGTTTTGCTGGTTCATGAATTGAACCTGGATTCCCAGTGCAAAAGGCACTCTGTAATTGTTGGAGAGAAGAAAGAAATTGAATGTTCTAGTCAGAAATTTCCTTCTAGGTTCTTTATAACCAAGGAAAGGGAAGTGGTTAGTAAAGCACCCTTCTGACATGCTTCACCACATTGGTACGTCACTGGCACCTGCGATATTGACACATTTGAGGGAGTGTCATGATGTGCATCTTTGTTGCCCGCTGTTTTTGTTTTTGCCATGCAGTGATGTACACTCCCGCAATGCGCCTTGTCTGTTCTCTCCTGTTGTCACATGTCCGTGCCATAGGTACAAACAACATAGTAAGCTAGAGTGAAGGTTGCGCAGGGATTGTTGCTTCTTAAAGCACGTGCTGTTGGCAGGCGTCAGTGTATTTTGCTTTGCATATAGGCTACCTGGTTGGTTTACTGGGTGGGCACTTACTGAAGACAGATTTTGTAAACATGGCTCTGCAACTCTACTAAACCTGCTTTGGGAAAATGCTCTTGCAGGTAGTCAGAACCGGATGCCACTACATGTTCTGACCACAAGTAAGCACAGCAGCTCATAGCTTCATTTGTCCAAAATAGGTGCTTGCTGCTCTCATGTAGTGCAGTATAGTGCCATCTGTATTCCCAAAACATAAATAACATGAGTGAGTCTGCACCACAGTCTATTCGAAGTGAGACAGGCCAGACAGTGCACCCTGTCAGGCTGTGGTGCAGGCTGTCTGGTTTTATTTCTGTTTTGAGAGTATACATAAAGCTGCCACACTGCACTCTGCTAACTATATAGCATACATTTGCCCTTTCACAGTAATTTGGATGAAAACTGAAGCATACTGTCATGTTGCATGAGTTTGAGCGAGCAGCAGAAGACATCTGTGCCGCTGTGCTTACTTGGTGGTGAACAGTACTGGAGTGGTCTTATCTTATGCTGCCACATTGAATAAAAGTGTGCCAGGTGTTGTTGTTGGCAAGTGGTAGCATTTTTCAGGCCCTGCATGTACTTCTGTGAAGCACGACCTGAGAAGAATGCCTTGGTATACTCCACGTCCCCTATTGCCAAATCTACAGTTAACAAGGAGCATCACTAGTATTTTGTCTAATGTTGTGAGGCATGATGTTAAGGCTAAAGTGGCGATGTTCTGGGAGCTTGGTCAAACTCGTTTCAGCTTTTGTATTACTTCTGAATAGTCCTGCATAGTTCATGCCCCCCTCATTCTGTGCAGATGTTGAATGTCTGCACTCTTGGGGCTAGCACCATTCTTTTAGGAGACTGGCACTTGCACATGCAGATAAGTGACCCTTCCATGTACATGACACAAGATGGCAACTGGAGGTGCAGAGATTTCCTTCCACTATTGCAGTTAGCTCGTTTAAGTTATATATTGGTAATCAAGCTTCTCGGAGCACATATGGTTAGTAATCTATCCAAGGGACCTGCTAGATCTGTAGAAGAGTCGGCACGATTTCTTTCACTCGCGTGAATGCAAACTTCTTAGGAGCAGTACAAGGCAGCATAGGGATTCAAAGCAAAATAGGCCAGCAGGTGTGAGAAGAGGCATTGGCAGAAGTAGTGAATAAAAAGCATAAGTCTCCCAAGTGTTGAATGCCAATGAAAAAGGATGCGTGACATACGCATAGGAGTTGGTGATTCTTTTTGAGTGTCCTCGATGCCGGAAACTGTCCACATCCCAGGCTGCTTGTCATATGTACCCCCACCCACTCCAGCGTCTGTGTGCGCACCTGTGTTATTCTGGTCATGTTGTCTTGAGGCAGTCGCGCAACATTGGCGTGCGCCTGTGAGCAGAGTTCGCTGTGTGTACATACACTTCATGTAGTTATGCTGTACCCCCAGCAGTGCAGTCTTAATGTACTGAGGAAAGGTTACGAAAAATGAGCAACATACGAGACATGGTAGTGTGCTGTCTTTTTCTTAAAGCTTTCACTTGTAAGCGCTACCCAACTATAACTACTCTCTAGTTTCTTCTCTCACCGTCTCTACTTCAAGTGAAGTATACCAGTACAAATACCACCCCCAAGTCCAAGTGTGATGGGCGTCTGTGAGCGCCGTTAGATGTGGAGGAACCCAGAATCGTCGTTGCTGTCACTCTTGCTTTGCAGAGGGAGAGAGAGAAAAATTTTTTGGTCTGCTTGCGAGTACGCCATGTCTTCTGCATTGAGCTACAAATTTGGAGACATAGATTTATTATGTACCTATAATTCACCTTGTCCAGTTCCAGAATAAGCCCAACTCAAGTGATGCCTCATTGTGTCAACCTCCACATGAGACCAGCTATTCTCATATGCATCTTTCAAATTAAAGGCACCACATGCCTTTGTGTCTGAATCCACACGACACAAATAATGCAACAAGCCAAACACTCACTGTCAGTCCTGGCAGAACTTGGGTAGCATATATTTCAAGTTGACTCAGATTTTGTGTACTCCTTTCCATGCAAAATAAAAATAAACATGCTTGAGGCATAACTTCCCACATTTGCAAAAAAAGGTGGTGGTACACTAGAGGCACACTTACTTCAAACATCATGGCTAGAATGCCTTCTGTAAACAAGCAATGTAGCATTAGGTTTGATTAACTGCATTCCCATATTGCTATTATAGTCTCTACACATTTGTGACAGAGCAGAGAGATGTGTCCACTTGGGGAAGTGGCTGTGGACACAGTCGTTACAGTGATTTCCATGTTTGTTTAGAAATGCACGTGAAAAGCATCATAAATATCAGAATTGGCAGCTTTTTATTCCAACTACCTTCCATTAACATTTAAATTTGTATTTGCTCATGCCATGATTTCTACTTGCCTGCCTTTTCGAAGAGTGCACCGAAAAGAGCATGCTTGTTTTTTAATTTCCATGCTACAGCCATGACTTCACACAAGAGCTTCAAGAACAATGCTGGAAATATTTGCTGGGTTTCTTCAGTGCAAAATTTTAGTACACTACACATGCCAACAAGTAAAAAGAAAAAAAAAGGAATGCTTTTGGAAGTACTGCAGCAGTGGTACGGCCAGTACAACATGCAGCCTGTATTGTTGACTAGTCTTCGGGAATCTCAGTGAGCAGTGAATCTCATAGCTGCAGAAGTGCAGGCTCCCAATGGAGAGGTAATGGATTATGTCAAGCTGATTGGGGAAGCAGCATTCAAGCTGACACATCAGTCTAATCGGTGACAGCTGAACCAAGACAGACAAGGAAAGCGTGAAAGCACATCCGAAGGAAAAGCGAGCATAGTCAAACACTTCTCTCTCTCTCTCTCTCGCCGTCTTTCTGTCACTCTCTAGTACCACTCCTATATACACATATATAACTATATTTGTGCTCAGACCTTCATCGCGAGATGTGAATAATCGTGATAGCACAAGATGTCGCCATGTTATGTTCTTCTTTCTTAGTGCTGTTCATGTATGGCTGGATCGTCCAGCGCCAATACAGGGCCGTCAGTGCAGACGTTGCCACGGCTATTACCTGAGCCCTCTTGGAAGGGAAAATTCGAAGATTTCTTATTTTTCATGTGGAAACTGTTTTTCTACTGTTGGCCCCATGTCCTTCCCTTGTCTCCTTTCCTCCGTTCTGCTCGATAAATATGTGGTGTCCATAGCTGTTTTGTAATTTCTACCTAGGAGTCACTTGTAGAGTTTGTTAAGAGCCTCGTGTTAACGATTTTTTACATATATATAATATATAAATATATATATAATATATATATTTACTGCCAGTTCCTTGGTATTTTTGACGACTGAATATTTTTGCAACAGTTGCAGTTTTCTTGTTTTTTGGTTCATGTTTTTCACCAGTCTAGCCAAGACGTCTTGATAGCGAGTGAAGAAAAACTGCACGATCGATGCCGGTCAAAAGAAGGTGATGCAGTCGGAGTGTTGAAGAGGATAGCGTTGAAAAGGACAGACATGTTAAACAGCTGTTGAGAGCAAGAAGTGCTGGCTCGGAGGTGGAGCTAGTAAAGTCGTCGTAAGTTCTGTGAACATTTTCTTTTTCTTTCTCCCCCTTTCTCTTAAATTGTGGGGCAGAGGAATGTGTGATAGTTGAAGGACGCTTCAGTTATACCACAGTGCTAGTAGACATTGTCTTGAGTTGCTGTTCTTCTTGTGCCGCAATGACTTTTTCTTGATCTCATCTGTTACCCCCAATGCCATCATTATCACTGATTTCTCATGCGTGTTTCTCGCTGTGTAAAAACCACAAAAACAAATAAAAACTATTCTTCCTTTGAATGTCCTCAATTCCTTTTATTTTGTCATTGCATCGTGACTGCACCATAAGATATAAAGAAAGGCAACACGTTTCTCTTTTATAATCACTCCAACGATAAGAAGAATCACATGCTGAAATAATGGTCTTGTGGTTCTCTAGAGCAGGCAAGCATACCATAGCAGCACCTTGCTTAAGGAATGCACTCTCGTGCTAGTTCAAGCATTATGAGCCAGCGCGGTAGTACAGCAGCACTTAGAGTCATACTACAGCATTTTAAGAACAAGAACAAAACGCATTTTTTTTAGTATGTTCACGCTTTTGAGTACTTGAACGGGAGAGAAATGAGTGACTAAGGTTGTTACACAAAAAAATTTAAGGCCTTATCTAAAACTGTCGTCTGCAACTAATTAAAGTTCGCTGCCAAACTAAAATATTTTGCAAAGCAAAAAAGGGAGACATTTTTACCAGTATCATTACAAGAGACAATAATATTTTTTGGCAATTAGCGGTTTCAACCTCAATGTGACGTACCAACTATTCAGCAGTAAAGCAACAGTATATGATTGTGTTAATTTCTAATCACGGATTTGTAATCTTGAAATAAGGACATCATGATGGTCACCAGGAGCAAGTATAAAAGTTAATATAACATAGGATCTCCTAGTCAACATACCCTAAGATTTTTTTTTTTAAAATGTGCATTCTTCAACTACACAACCAAAAAAATTATTTTACATTTGGGGTACAACAGCTTATTGGATACTGCCTTCAGAGCTCGGACACTAATAAGAAAGATTTAGAGCATTGTGAGAGACATCTGGTTTGAGTGTTTGCAACCAGATACCTTTACTGTATTCCAGTAACATGCGTTGTGGGGCTAGTTGGTGAGCATTTTCCATCTTTTTTGCCCTGCATGTGCCAATCTGATTATCCCTTCCCTTTTTGGGTATAAAAGTCATCTTCTTTTTCTGAATAAATAGTTGCAAGTTGCACCCTGTCCTGTCCTTCTCGTCCTTATTATTGTGTCTGTGTGCAGAAAAAAGAATTCTGACCTTTAATGTACTTTTTCCAGAAAAAAGAATAAATTGAAGCCGATAAAATATAATACCAGATAACAGTACCAACAGTACCATCTGTGCCTGGGCCTGCTATATCAACAATGGTTTCAACTAAGCTCTAATGAAAATAAGACTATTTCGAGTTGCTTCTCAGCGAACTGGGCAGTTGAGTTTTGCATCGGTGCTGGCACTGTGATAAGAGCCAATAACTGCAAGCCGACAGCATACAATCAGCAGCAAGTCACTGGTGCTTGTCTATGGCTGAGGCATCCATTTTTGTTTCACTAGAGCAATATGCAATCGAGAGACACATATTGTCACTGGTATTTTTAAAATTTCGCTAACTTTCCTTACATTTCCATTTTCTGTATTTGTACATAGTGTATATTACCCCCTACCCCCATCCTTTCTTACTATCACTCACGCCCTTTCTTTCCCTCTCCCTGTCCTTTTATTCCCGCTAGTCACAGCTCAGGTGCTTCAGGTTTCGATGGCAGATGCAGATGCCCAGGCTAGCAACACCTTTTCCTCCTATTGTTATTTTAATAATAAATAGCCACTAACAGCTACTACTACTTTCCTTCTTGATAAAAAAGAAAGGCACGCATTAAAAAGATAGCCTATAACTTCAGTGGTCCAAACATATATACAACAGATAAAGACAACTTACAAATTAATGTTGCACGATTAATAAGAGAGCACAGTGAAATAATGCCAACTATCAATTACTGTGCCTCACAAATTCACTAAAGTCCGTAGTGCTATGCCTTTCTTTACACCTTGGTGCATACTGCCTGGCGCACATAAGAATTATTGTACCCTCCATCTTGCAAAACATCTTCATTGCTGCTGTTACAGTACTAACACCAACTTCAGCACAGCTCAGTGCAAAGGCAGCCTATGCTATAGACATGGATCTCGTGCTATAACTGGCTAACATAGACGTACAGGGCCTGCAATGGTTCACTACTACAACACAGTATACACAAAGTTGTTTAATTGCATACCTACATGAAGGATAAACATAAAATGCTGGGCTTTTATTAAACTATGCAAAATATCTGAAAGATAACACGGCTGTTCAAGCCTTCTCTACTAAAATGAAGCAGACACTTGGGGATTACTCATATCAAATTTTTTTTAACCAAGAATTTCATTTTCGAGATGGTGCACCGACCTCGCACAGTACATGGATCTTCAGCATTTCACCTCCGTCGAAACCTGACCGCCACAGCCAGGACCGAGCCTGCGTCTTTTGGGTCAGCAGGTAAGCACCATAACCACTGAGTCACCGTGGCAGCTGTTCATGGATGGCATCATCCATCATTTTGTAGGCGTCATTAAAACTGAATGCAGATGTGCCCTTTTGTTGCTTTCACACACAGTAAATCTGACCGAATGGCACACATATGTGGGTGGCACCGGAGTGTTCCAACATCATGTAAACAATATTCTCATATCTTGAAAACGAGCCACTGTGGTGGCTCAGTGGTTATGGTGCTCGGCTGCTAAACCTAAAGACATGGGTTCAATCCTGGCCATGGCAGTTGATGTTAATGGAGACGAAATGCTAGAGGCTCGTGTACAGTGCAACGTCAGTGCACGTTAAAGAACCACAGATGGTCAGAATTATCCAGAGCCCTCCACTACGGTATCCCTCATAGCCCAAGTTGCTTTGGGACAATAAACCCCATTAAACCAAGCCAAACCAAACTATCCGTGACACGTCATTTATACAAAAAAAAATGTATGCTGTTTTCAATACAGTGTACACCCCAGCCTCAGCTCCTGTGCAGAGCTAGCATAGTTATCACACACACTAGTGTGAGATCTATACATTTTTGTTCAATTCTGATGGGACTTTCGCTTTGGGATGGCCTTTTCCAGTTCACTCTTGCAACTACACATGCCACTCATTAACACGACCACTTCGTCACTTCCATGCCAACTTTGTACGAAAATGCATGAAAAAGAAAGAATGTACAATCTCTACGGAGTAAATAGCATTTTATTGATGACAAATCTATTCACACCTCCAAGATGGCCTACAAGCAACTTCAAGTAATTACCTTCGAAATACAATCAATCAAACTTTGGCTTGATATACTGAACATTGCTCCTGTGCTTGCGCATCAGTTCAAGCAGCTTTTCCCTTTTCTCTTCAGGAGTCTCTGGCCTCGGCCTGTTGCGCAACTTCTCCAGCACTCCTGTTACAAACTTCTCAGCATCAAAAGCCTGTGCCTCGTGAATCTGAGCCAGAAGCTCTGCCCTGAAAGCTTGCTCCTTAAGCTTTTCACGGCGATACCTTCGCTTTGCCCACAGAGCGTACATCCTTTTGCGCAGCTTCCTAAGCTTGTGCTTCTTCATTTTTTTCCGCCGAATGATCAGCATGTTCACAGCACGCTTTTCAGTGACACTGCCCGTTGGCTGCGGGTCTGTTTTTTCTGCTAGGTCATTAGAGTTTGTGTCACTTGATGGGGCTATGACCTTTCGATCCCCAATGGCAACTGTTGGCTTCAAGAAGGATGGAAGAGTGTAGTCCCATGGTGTTCTCAGCATTGGTAGGATAACAGGGTTCTTGACACTTGGTGGGACATACACAACACTGCGATTGACAGATGGGGTTGCTGGCGAACACTCTGCTGTGACTTTTACCTGACAGCTCACAGGCAGACATGTGGTGCTGCTTTGAGCAAGCTGGTTCAGGCTTCCTGAAAAAAAGAAATCATTCACTTGCTGTAGCAGGAAGCAGACCTTCCCACAAGCAGTTTCACTTGACAGCTACACTACATATTACATCACAAAAAAGCATTTAAGCATCACCTAAGGTAGCATTCTTATTTGATAAAAAAGGAAAGCAATGACTCCCTTGTGAAGCAAAGGTCAAATAGGTCTAAGTGGTCTGTGCCCCAGAATAGAATTAGAATGCATGAGTTGCCCGAGAGGAAAAGCAAGGGTATTCATTAAAGATACATAGGCAGCATGATGGACAAACCTTACTTTTTCGCATAGATAGCAGGGAAAGATGGGCAAGTTGGTGGTTCAAACTTGTATGCATAATGTAACCACACGAACGACAATCGGCGACAATCCAATTCCACAACCCGCGCTCTGTCCTGTCCGTTTCCCTCTTCGTTCCTTGTCGTTCGCGTGGTTACAATAAGCTTACTTTTTAAAATGTAAAACTTACCATTTTGTGTTTACTGCATGACTCAACTATCAGTAGCACTGATATCGATTTACCAGCTACCTCGTTGCGCGCTAGTAATTGTTCCCTATGGGATAGGCTCTAGAAATAGCAGGGGAGAGTTATTAGTCGAATTCGCGGATAGAAATAATTTACGGATCATGAATACCTTCTTCCGCAAACGAGAAAACAGGAAGTGGACCTGGAAGAGCCCCAATGGTGAGATTAAAAATGAAATCGACTTCATACTATGCGCTAAACCTGGCATCATTAAGGATGTGGCCGTCCTCGGAAGGGTGCGTTGCAGCGACCATAGAATGGTAAGGTCTAGAATTAGCTTAGACTTGAAGAGGGAACGGAAGAAGCTAGCGAAGAAGAAGCCCATTAACGAGTTAGCCGTAAGAGGGAAAGCACAGGAGTTTAGGATAGCGCTGCAAAACAGATACTCGGCTTTAACTGAGGAAGATGATCTTGATGTTCATTCAATGCACGATAACCTGACATCAATAATTACGGAGTGCGCAGTAGAAGTAGGCGGTAGGACAGTTCGAAAAGATACCGGGAAGCTATCTCAGGTGACGAAAGATCTGATTAAGAAGCGCCAAAACATGAAGGCATCTAACACTACCGATAGAATAGAACTAACGGAGCTATCAAAGTTAATAAATAAGCGCAAGGTAGCCGACATAAGGAAGTTTAATATGGAGAGAATCGAGCATGCTATAAAGAACGGAGGTAGCCTAAAAACAGTGAAGAGGAAACTAGGCATAGGCAAAAACCAGATGTATGCATTAAGAGACAAGCAGGGCAATGTCATTAGCAATATGGATAAGATAGTTAACGTAGCCGAAGAGTTCTACACAGACCTGTACAGTAGCCAATGTAATCAGAGCACTAATGAGAAAGACAGCAGTGCACAGCAATGCGTCATCCCGCCAGTAACGAAAGATGAAGTAAAGAAAGCCTTAGAAGCAATGAAAAGAGGAAAAGCAGCTGGGGAGGATCAGGTAACAGCAGATCTGTTGAAGGATGGAGGGGACATCGTGCTAGAGAAACTAGCCACCCTGTATACGCAATGCCTTATGACCTCGACTGTACCAGAAGCTTGGAAGAATGCAAACATTATCTTAATTCATAAGAAGGGAGACGCCAAGGACTTGAAAAATTACAGGCCGATCAGCTTACTATCCGTTGCCTACAAAGTATTCACTAAGGTAATCGCTAATAGAGTCAGGGCAACGTTAGACTTTAATCAACCAAATGATCAGGCAGGCTTTCGTAAAGGATATTCCACAATAGATCATATTCACACTATCAATCAGGTGATAGAGAAATGCGCAGAATATAACCAACCTCTATATATAGCTTTCATTGATTACGAGAAAGCATTCGACTCAGTGGAAACCTCAGCAGTCATACAGGCATTGCGTAATCAGGGGGTAGAAGAGCCTTATGTCAAAATACTGGAAGATATATATAGCAACTGCACAGCTACTATAGTCCTACATAAAGTCAGCAATAAAATTCCAATAAGGAAGGGCGTCAGGCAAGGAGACACTATCTCGCCAATGCTGTTCACCGCATGTTTGCAGGAGGTATTTCGAGGCCTGAATTGGGAACAGTTGGGAATAAGAATAAATGGAGAATACCTAAATAATCTGAGATTTGCTGATGACATTGCCTTGCTGAGTCACTCAGGAGGTGAACTGCAAATCATGATCAACGAGTTAGACAGGCAGAGCAGATCGATGGGTCTAAAAATTAACATGCAGAAAACCAAGGTAATGTTCAACAGCCTAGCAAGGGAACAACAGTTCACAATTGGCAGCGAGAGCCTAGAAATGGTGCCGGAATACGTCTACTTAGGGCAGGTAGTGACAGCTGATCCGGATCATGAGAGGGAGATAACTAGAAGGATAAGAATGGGGTGGAGCGCATATGGCAAATTCTCGCAGATCATGAGTGGCAGTTTACCAATTTCCCTCAAGAGGAAAGTGTACAACAGCATAATCTTACCGGTACTCACCTACGGGGCAGAAACGTGGAGGCTAACGAAAAGAGTTCAGCTTAAGTTAAGGACAACGCAGCGAGCCATGGAAAGAAAAATGATAGGTGTAACGTTAAGAGATCGGAAGCGGGCAGAGTGGGTGAGGGAACAAACTCGGGTTAATGACATCCTAGTCGAAATCAAGAGAAAGAAATGGGCTTGGGCAGGGCATGTAATGCGAAGGCAAGATAACCGCTGGTCTTTAAGGGTAACGGAGTGGGTTCCAAGAGAAAGTAAACGTAGCAGGGGGCGGCAGAAGGTTAGATGGGTGGATGAGATTAAGAAGTTTGCAGGCAAAGGGTGGATGCAGCTGGCAAAGGATAGGGTTAATTGGAGAGACATGGGAGAGGCCTTTGCCCTGCAGTGGGTGTAGTAGGGCTGATGATGATGATGATGATGAATTGTTCCCTGACAAGCCTGGTTTAGCCCTGTCACCTCTTGCACATGATGATTTTGTGTACATCAGTACAAATATTGTTCAACCAACATTTCACGATTTAAATATACAGTTGACATTAGTATGCATAGCTAAAGACAATGACATAATATTGTGCAAATCAAACAATCCAAAACTGGTCTCTGTTACACAAGCTGCAACAGCAAGCACGAATGAACCGGTTTGCAGCAAACTTAACCGTAATCAGTGATTTTGAATGTTGCTCATATGCTTCCACAAACCTTTGATAAATGTTCCTCTTAGTTACCAACTACTTTACATATGATCAAAAGTTCTCCTTGCACATGCAAACTTGCTAAGTATACGTCCTCTATGAAATACCTTGCTTAACCTTTGATGGCACCTCACTTGCATGTAACGGAAGTGTGTCAGAAGTTTTGGGGACTCTCGTTTGTCATGCTCCCTAAAGTATTTTTGCTAATACCCAAACACATGCCTTAGAACAAAGCATAATGCATTATGCAATAAAGTGTGCAGTATAATGGCAAAACAGAAGAAATTATGCTCCACGTTCTTCTCTGAATGTTGCATGTGATTTTAACTTGCCTGGTGCCACCGTTGTGTTCAAAGCCCCAAGGTTGACAAATTTACTACAAGTTGCAGCCATCCTTTAACGAATTACCTTTTAGTATCTTTGGTGTTAAAATAAACTGCAAATTGAAATAACCATTTAAATCAGCTTGTACCCCAGAAAACCATACTTGCAAAGGCTTTTGTTCCACGTTTGTTTGCTTTTTTTTTTCATTGCACGGCTTTTTAGTTCTTTGTGATAACTATATGAATGTCTGCTCCGGTGGTAATGCGCGTCACTCAATTCGCCTGTTTTGCATTACTGTTTTCATTCTGTGCCACTTCCCTGCCATCTGTTATGAGTTGCTCTGATACGCTTCACCGTCTACTGTGCGCGGCTAATACATTATTAACTGAAACCAACTTCACTTATAGTGTCCACGAAGCTTAACAAGTTGTAGCGTTCTTCAAAAAGCTGCGTTGCGAAACTTACTTCTTGGCGCAGAGATGAGACAAGCATTCTTTGCAGCGCAACCAAGTTCAGTCGCTGCTCGCTTAAAAGCCCGTACGAAAGCCATGGCCAGGCTCGTTTAGGCGCTGCAAAAAGCACGACGACGTGAAGCACTCGACCGGCCACAATAACTACACCATACACCCGGCTCCACACCACAGCGTGGAGCAAGTGCATCGCATCGTTTACTTAAAAGTGACACTACGCATTTGCTGGAAACAGAGAACCACATGAAAAAAAAATCCGCTGTGAAAACTTACCTTTCGTACGGCGATCACATCTACAACTCTACAGACTACAACTAAAGGCTCATTTCAAGGGTCGCAGCTCGCACGAACATAGAGCGCACGAGGACCATGATCGGCTAGGCTTCGCTTTTGTCTTAGTTTTGAGCGGTTTGAAAACATTGAACCGTTACTTGAAAAACTAACAGCAGTATTTGTAAAACTACGGAATCATAAAAAATATTGACGAAGCATACGAAATGTAAGTTGAGTATTCAAGCACATTGTAATTATACGGCGTAAAGCAAACTAACTAGCGCCAAAATTTTGGCCGTTACTGTTTTCTTGCAAGGTACCCTGAAAAGTGAAACTGGCGCCGTCTGTTCCTTTATCTACGTTACCAGAAACGACGCTGTGCAACAGGCAGTGCCCTCCGGAGAGTGTTTTTCGTGACGGAAAAATAATAATTCGTCATGCGATAGCACTGTCGTAACTTATCGGTCTTTTCTCTGAGACAGAGTTCAGTGAGCTGCGTGAATCTTTCTGGTTTCCCGCGTTCAGCTAGCCTGTGTAGAAAGATGATTTCTATCCAGAACCCGCAGCTCAAGGTAAGCACCCGCCTACTTTTTTCTGCAGCGCGCGTGAAACTACGCAGTGGAAAAAATCTGCAGATCTCCGTGTTACAAATAATTACGCAAACAAATATAGCACAAGGCAGCAGTACTGATGCATGGAGGCAAGCTATCCTACCTACCCTTCAGTTCCAGCCTCGGTGTATTGTATTAATAAGCAGTATGAGCGCACCTCGCAGGTCTTGAAGATATGTTTTTGAAATTAATAGGTTGTATACCTTTTCAGCTTATCATTGAGAGGTCTTAAAGCGCGCTCTTTGTTAACGCGCGTTTCCTGCTCACTGACGTCCGTAAACTGTGTTGGAACTTGTACCGTTAACTTGACTCGCATTTCGATCATATGTGTTTTTGTCGTTTCAGGCCATATTCCTCGTTCATATGCTTCTGACAGTGTGGTGAGCATCCTTTAAATACATACATTGCCTGCGTTTTGTGCTTCCTGAATGCTGTCCTGATAATTTTACTTTTTAGGCCGTTACAGGAATCATGGGCTCCGCCGTCGTATCTCTACTACAACCTTATTTATCTCTTGACGTTGGCTTGGGCCATACATCACAAGGATTCTGAAGAGCCCGTGTTTATGGCGAGTGTCAAAGCCCTTCCTTTAGAGTGCAGACAGCTTTTACTTGAGACTTTTAAGTCTACTTTTGGGCCAACAGGTAGGAAATTATCATCTGTCCAGGTCATTGGATGCTTAAAGCATTGCAGGGCTCCAGTACAAAAGGCACAGCTCAGTAAAGAGGTACAGTAAAGAGCGAGTGTTATAAAATTGGTCGCTCGGCACTTTCAGCATGACAAACCGTGGGTTTCGGCCAGTCTCTGGCATGCTGGCCATGGCATTTTGCTTAGGGTCATTTAAAGCACCGCATTTTTTCAATAGCTTTATCTTTATATTTGTTGAGTAGACGAGGCAGTTTGTTTCTCTTGCCAAAACTTAAAAGGCTCGGAGCTTTGTTTGCCATGTTTTTTGAATTCTCAACAGGAGCATTTCAGCTTGAAACAAAAAAGTGATCAGTTTGAGCTGTGGATTAGGCGCTAGAAGTAAAATGCAGCAATTTCAACTTGAAATTACCACAAGCCGTGAAGGAGCATGCGTAACCTGGACTGATTTCAGGAACTTAATTCAGCCATGCGATTTCGGAGAGGGTACGTAAAGTCTCACAATTCTTCAAAAATGTAACTTTCGCTTTTGCATGGACCTTTGGTGTTTGTTTGTTTGTTATTACCTAGTTATGATGTTGCTTTCCCTACAGAAAATGTTGTTTGAGCCAGCATATTCGCAGGCTTATTCAATGTTAGGAAAGCATTTTTCACATTTGCCAAATTTATTGTATGGAATTTTATGTAAATTTTGTATCTTTTTATAATATGAAAGTTGCACACAGCCCTCTAACTGGAAATGTGCATTCGAGTATTAATCTTGCACTCTTTCCTTACAGGCACTAGCCATAAACCTTGGAACAATACTAATGGACATTGTAACTCTGGGAATGCACTTCCCACATCAGTTCACATTTTGTGCTGGGTATCCTCTTTGGGTTGTTGTTTCTTGATTATCTTCTCATCTAAGGACCTGAAAGTTGCCCAACTTTCCTTTCTGCGGCCTTTGTTATGTGCCCATAGCAGTGCATTTGGTTGTATATTTGTGTTTCCATTACGCGATTTATCGCTGAACTTCTGTGCAGCAGGGGTGTTGTAGAAAGCATTCGCAGTATATGGAATGAGGTTGAATGAAAAGAATCAGTAGACAAAAGCATTGAAGCCTTTCAATAAAAAAAAAAAAGTTAAGGGGAGGGCTTATCGTTACCATGTGTGCTGCTCACATTGTTTAGTTGCAGCACCTCAGATTTTGCCTGGAAGTTTTCCAACCTTCAAGAAGGCAGTTTTTATATTCACGTTGTTAGATGTTTGCCCAAAATTTAACCAGGTCTCCCAAAGCTTGCATCATGCAGCAGAGGACAGTGGACTGCTCTGTACATAACATGTACAGACTACTCACCAACTTTAGGGGTGAATTTAGCAGAAGGGGGCTACAAAATCCTAGCCTTATACTTTATTAGCTGTACAGCTTGTTATCTGTTAACCCTTACTCTACAGGTCTTGCTATCACTTTTTTTGCCTATTTGGGGAGCCTGGAAATTTTTCTGTTTCCGTCACGTTGCGTGCCGTAAGCCTTGTTTTCCTTAATGCCATGAACCACCCAGCATCGCCATCGTTAATCTTCTGTTTAGGCCAGTGTCATGCGTGTTTCTGCTGCGCATTTTCAACGAGCGAGGAGGCAGATATGCAGATCTGGGCATTCCCAATTTCACTGGAGGTATGTTGCATCCTTTATTTGCTTACCAGTGATGTTTCATCTAGTGATGGATATTTTGTGGTGCTGCACAACACGGCTATGTCAGCACTATGCTTGAGTGCTGCAACAATGACATGTTCATTCCAAACTCAACTGTAGTGCTGTGTAAAGAATAAGTGTGTTCTGTTCAATGCATGCATCCAGAACTTCAGGATAATGCTAGTCTTGCATACTACTTCTACAGTTTCCTCGTGCTGCCAAATCCGATTAGTATACTTTTTAAGCATTGTACACGCTGTGCTAACATGGTAGTTTTCCTGTCTCCCTTGAAATATTGATTGCTGAATGCTGTTTTAATCAGAATTACATCTTTCTGCTAACTAGAAGTGTAGTTGTGATATGCACTGTTGTTAATTTATGCTTTATTGATGAGTTTTGGCTGAACAGAACTGTTTTGTGACATTAGCCTGCAGTAGTTTTTCAGAGTGCCACAAAGACACATTTCATTGGTTACGCTGTAGCAAAACATGACTGGATTATACCTTGCAGAAGTTAGCAAAAAAAATGGGATGTACAGAAAAGGCAACACAAGCGTTACGAGCAGGACAACACGAGCAAGTTGTTAGTAATGCTTGTGTTGTCTCTTCTGTAAGTCACATTTTTTGCACTACAGTCTGTAAGACATGGGAAACCAACTAGCCCAGCATCACGCTCTGACCATTGAATCACTCTAGCAGGTGCTGGCGCCGGCCGAGGCCAGTATGATGACATCGACCAGACCACCACACAGAGTGTGCCAAAGACCGGATTAGACACTGGTAGCCCGAGCCATGGCTACTCCTCGGGAGGCGACGGGCTGCCACCGTACTCCCAGCAGCCATAGTCACCCTTCCCCACCAAGTTGATTTTGATCAGTGCCGTCTTCAATGGCCAAAATTGATGTGATCATGGCTGTGCCTAGACCAGAGTTTTATTGTGGCTTTTCCTTGAAGGCTTGCACGCAATCAATATTGCAGTTGGCCTTTTGACTCTGAAGTGAAGATGTGCTTTTTAGGATAGTACCTGACATTTTGTAGGAGCTGCGGGGCTCAGAATTGGGCTTGCAAAGTCAGTTTAGTGGATGTGAAGACTCCATACTCTGTTACACTAATTTGTCTCAATCTTTTGAGCACCTAGGTGGGTTATAATGTCTGCAGTTTACTTATTTACATGGTAATGTGCTCTAAGCAGCTCTTAGTTCCAGGCTGTATGCCTAGGCTGTAAAGAAATTAATTTTCTCGTTGCACCCATGATCTGCAACTTTGCAGCTAGCTGTGCAGTGCAGTTCAGCACAAAAGGAATTAAGGCAATTTGTATTCTGCTAATAATTACACCAAATCTGGTCATTATACCAAAGTTCAGTCGTTTATTCTCCGACTGGATATGGTTGCCTGTCATGTATGACATAGCACATCTCTCATGGGCTTGAAGTACTGTGGTATTTTGTTTTTCCATGTGATGCAGAATCTGCAAAGGTTTTTTTTTATGGCTACATGGAATGGCTTCAGTGGCTGAACTGTTTGCTAATAGTACTTTTTTTTTTGTAAACTGAGAAAATTGTTCTTGGATATCAGCCCGGTTATTAGCTCTGTTATTTGATGCATGCTGGCCATGCTTGAGCCTCTTCTCTTGGCCAAGCAACAACTGGATAGCACATAACTTCACCTGCGAAAGTACAAGAACACCTGGAGAAGATGAACGCAGTCCAGCGTTGTCCTATGTTCTTCTCGTGGTGTTATCGTACTATCGCTGGTGAAGTTGTGTCTGAAACACACCAACTAACCTTGCCTTGTTGGATAGCACATTTTCTCGGCATTCATATGAAGACCTTAGCATTCGAGAATAGCATTTGCTACAAACAAAAATTTATGTTGCAAGGTTTCTTTCTGAAGTATAGAGGGATGTTCAGTGATCACTCATGCTTGGCCATTGAAGACGACCTGCCAGTTCTGTTGTGGAGAATCGGCTCAGTACGAGGACAAAGGCTTCAAAGGTTAATTCAGTGCAGGCTGCAGGCACCAAGTAGGCAGCGTTGCTCGCACAATAAATGCCACGCATGCTGTCATGCAAGATTTAGTAGTTGAGAAAGACACTTTGTTCAGCACCTGCTTTGCGATTTACTCTTGGAAAATTTGAGTTTTGTTGTGTGTGAAACCAACATGTCTGTAAGTCATCAGAAGCAGCAGTTCTGGTTACTAAAAGACAGCGGCCCCCATTCTTGCATTTTCTGCAGCTAATTCTGTTGCAAGAGATTGGAAAGCTTTGCCTTCCTCCCCTTTACCAGTTCTGCAACTGACTGTCGTGAAAGCATTATTACATACATTTTTTTTTCTAGTCATTATTGTTGTGGCCCTTGTTCACTCGTTGGACAAGCCAGTTCCTTCCTTCTTGCAGCCCCTTTAATGCAGACTGGAACACCTCAGGAGCTCATCATTCCCATGTTGTTGCATTTTTTGCCAGCTTAAAACTGAAAACTTCTGTATCTTGCAGCATTTGCATCTCTGGCTATGTTTCTACACGAGCTCATCTTTTTGCTGCATGCTGCCTTGTTTCTTTGCTGCGTGTACTTGTCCAAAGATTCTGGTTTTTCAGAGTATTTTTTTCTGTTGAGTACCGAAACTTGTTATTGAATTTTAAGTTGTACAGGTGCAGCCGTAAGTAAACGGAGCATGCTATTCTGTTTTGAGTGTAATCGCGCTTTCCCTGTCGGAGGTAAAGAAACATTGTTTATCCATGGTGAAACACACTAGCGTCCACTAACAGCATGCATATACCATAGTTTGCAATTTAAATTAGGCAACGCATGAAAAGTATTAGAAGCCAGTAGCGTGCTCCATTTACTTTTGTCCGCACCTGCACATTGCAGCTCAGCGATGTGATTGTTGGGACATTCTTTCCCATTGCATTCCTCTTCTTGATAGTAACAGACTCCAGTAAAGCAAGGTACTTACTTTGTCTTAAGTTATGTACATGCCAGGTTCCTGCCCGTTTGTACTGTGCAGTTTCTGTGCACTGATATTTGTGTGTCTAAATCAGAACATTTTCATTTAATTTCGGCTACGTTCTAAAGCTGTGAGTGCTTTATGCACAGTCCAAAGCATTGCAGTAGTGATTACTCGAATTATTATTGTTACTGACACATTCACATATAGAAAGCTGTGCTCAAGATTGTTTCATATTTGACTCATGATCTGAATTTGAAAAGAGTAGCACAGCGAGATGCTGTAGATAATTGTTTAAGCTCACGTTTTTGTTAATCTTCTGTTTTTCCCGTGTTTTTTGCACTTTTAAATGTTTTCACCGTGAGGTAATGGAACATTCCTTTTTTTTTTTTTCGTTTGCCTTTAGTCTTTTGAGAGGTTGTCACTTTTTGGCAAGTATACCAGCCCCCCGTGAAGGCAGACGATTTTACGAATTAAATGTGTTGTGCAGCTTTTTGTGTGGCGGCTGACAGTGCGCAGTGTGTGTGTGTGTGTGCTCTGAATTTGAATTTGCAGGAACATCTTGAAAGTCTGCAAAGATGCTTCACTTCTCTATGAGAAGCGATATTAAAGCAGCTGCTGGAGGTCATCTAACGACGTAGCTGTGAGTGGTTAAAAGAACTAAAGGTTACGAGCACTTCTACTGTTAAGGTGTTTACCTTGCTCTATCACTCATTATCCACTGAAGACAATAGTAATGTGTTTTGAATATCATGTTAATGGTGTTGCACAGCAGTCGAGGCACACGTACTGCTGGGCAATGTGTGCAGCTGCTGTGCACTTGTGCTGTTTGTTAAAAAGTTTGTTCACTTGAGCTTTTTCAGGGGCTACTAGGCTTACGGGAGCCAATCTGAACCTGCATTGACCCATTTAGTCCTGCAGTAAATTGCAGCTGCTTTTAAAATGTACGGCCAAAGCAGATAGTTATAAAATTGACTCAAGTTTTATTTTCTGCGACTGTGCGCACAAATGTTGCTGTGTTAAACTTTGATGACCCTTTCACAGCAGTTTTGCTTTTGGTAAGCTGCAAGCCAAATGTTATGCACGTGCAGCCACTCAGTACAGTCTTGTCAGGGTCCCTGTCTGCTTTTGACAGGGACTGTACGTATGTACTATACACCACTGCTTTTCTTTTTGGCCTGGTGTCTTTATTTTTACTGTGAGTGTATTGCACAGAGGGCATTACTGGGCTACCCTGTCGACCATTTTGTCTTGCACTTGCCCGCATAGTGGGAAAGAGCACCGTGTCGCCCCACCTGCCTCTATAATGTGTGTTTGTGCTGCGTATGTTTAACCGGAAGTTCGGTGCATGTACTTGCTTGAGTTTCAAGAAGCTAAACATTGCCCAATAAACCTTTTATTCTCCTACAATTTACACGACATGCTGACTTGCAATGATACACACACACACACACACACTACTTTGCAATCATCCTTTTGCAAATTTTGGGGTGGCTAATATAAAAAAAAAAAAACAGTTCTGAATCTCCAAGCATGTGTTAGCCCGAAGGCTTGAAGTTGTTTCCCAATCATGGAGTTACCTTTTGACTTTCCTGTCCAAGCATATTAAACATCACCGAGATAAGGTTGAATCAGTTTGATGCACCCTTGTTTGACACTGCATCAAAAGTTGCTGCAGCTCAGTGTTGATGGTGACACTAGCTGCTAGCAATTACAGACTTCTGAAAATACATGATGGAACTTGGGCTCTCACTTCTGGATACTTAATACTTTTACAAGTATAGCTACATCCATTGCACAAAGGAAATTTAATCACTTTTTCAGTTACACTGCCCTCAATATCTATTCTTTCACAGTGGGAGGCCTTTACTACATCCTCTTCAATGTACAGGAACGGTAAAAAGAAATGCGAACAGCGTGGCGCCTAAATGCTTTGCTCTTTTAATTTCTTTTCATTGTGCTTGCACATGAATGGTAACAAAAAGATAATACAGTGGTCTATGATACAATCCTGGATGACTATAGCGTACTTTTCATCACGCTTGTACATATGTGAATGGAAAAAAAAAATGAGCAAGCATGTAGGTGCCACGCTGTTCTTTTTATCGTGAATGTATATATAGTCCTGTGCACAGGTTGCTTTCTCCCAGTAATGCCACCGGGGCACACACCGGAAACGGTGTTGTTATTCCGAAAGTTTGAAGCGTGTGCTCGCAGATGGACATGATGGTGATTTGGAGTTTAAGCAAGACTCCGGAAGTCCAATATAGTAGCAGCACTCGCAGAGCACTTCGTCGGAGTGTAGTCACGAGTCGACGCCAAACTCCCTGTTCAGGTGGGCCAAGTCCCTCTGGTCAGCCACCTTGTACAGGTCAGGCCGGTTGAGAAGCGTAAGCACCATGCGTAGCGTCGACCAAATGTTCTCAGATACCGCACTATTGATGGACTGCATTCCTGCTGGACCCCTTCCAGCCGACTGCATGTTCAGTGCCGTCAGGAAGTGTTCCGCAGCTTCCCTACACAGATCAGAGTGCAACTCAACGCCTTGATGCAATGAGGAAACTGCATGTTACAGCAAATGTTACAAGGAAACAAACAAGCCTCCTCGAGCCCTCACCTGGACATGGCTCCAGTTTTGCTTGCGTGAAATCTGTTACAAGAACAAGCTTTGGCAAGTAGTGAAAACGTGTATTGGCATGTATTGTCTCGTACAGGGGGTAGATTATTTTACCCTTTGGAGAACCCTAATTGTTTTTTAAAAGGAGCCCTGTGTGTGTTGTCTTCTGTTTATTCCTGCCTATAATATGCACTCAAAAAAAGGAAAGCGCGGAAGCACAGCCCCTCATAAAATTGTACAATGTAAATGCTTGGCTGTATTGTGAAACAGTTTGCTTCAATCGATTGCAGTATGACCAATTAGCCTTAAACTAAAGTCTGTGAAAAAAAGGAAAGGTGGTAGTTTGGGCTAACAGGGATTAAGGTACTCGGGAAATCTAAAAAAGCACTCAGAGAAACCTAGTTTGAGAACCTCTGGTATAGTGAAAAAGTTAGAAATGAGAATGGATATCGCAAATGAACTGCCTCTCTATGCCACATGTGACAGATGACCCACTCAACCAGAAGCAAGACTCCACTACTGCGCCGTTACTTTTCGACCACCACTGCCACTGCACTTCTGGTGGAGCAGCAAAACTGGGCTTGTTTAGTAAAGTATTCGGCAGCATGCCCTCCGCCAAACGTTTAGGCACAGAGCCCTCGCGGAGCTCTCCACAAAAATGCTCTTCAACCCCGTGCTCTCGCAAGCTCATAAATGTGACGGAAAAGATTTCTGAAGTCGCATGAAAGTGGCAAGTTGCTGAATGACTACAAGAACAATTCGCATCCATCGTGGAGTTTTAGAAAGAAAGCTGTTAGCACATGCTCTCAATCCTAATTAAAGCCGCACTTGGGAACACTGTCAAGGAACCATACAAAATTTTGTTGCTTAAATGTTGAGGCAGATAAAGCATTTCTATCTTATTCCCTTCAAAGCAATGCACAAAAGCCAGTGTGTCACTTTTACAGGACACCACAGAGCTAGTTTTGCCTTCATAACAATTTTCTGAATGACCTCTAAAAAGCATGCAGGAAGTACTTTTTTGTGTGTTGTACTTCAAGGAAATGCATTAATTCTTTCTTTCCCCTTAGCCTACTAAGACAAGATGGAATTTTCTCCACAAACAGAAGTTCCTGGACAATGTCAAAGGACACTGCAGCCAAATCAATGAGCCACGTATTGCACACCGAACACACACATACCTGTAAGATCCCAAGTTTATACAGCTGATGCCAAGGTTGAACCTAGAACGAATAAATCCAGGAGAAAGGTGCAGAGCTTGACGGTATGCATCAACGGCCTCCTCAGACCGGCTGCCATTAGCGAGTGTGGCGCCGAGCTTGTTCCACAGCTGGCTATCCTGCGCACCCAAAAACCGACGGATTCATTATAAGCCAACGGTCTCTTACCAATGGTGCACCAGTTAAGAAGTTTGCACATTTATTCCAAAGATGCGCCATACCATCACCACCCGATTTCGCAAGTGAACTCTCTGCACCGGCACAGTTTACTAAAAAATTTATACTCTGTCACTAGTACACTGCACGACTGTTTCTCAATTTGCCAACACTGGTGTGAAGCTATGATGCATACACAGACATTCAAAACTGTGCACGAGAAAATTAGGAACTTTCTTGCACTCCACACTTTTCACCTTTCAGTAGGAGTGTGTAAATATTCTAAAGTTTCTAATAGCGAATCGAATTTTGTCCTATTTGATTCATTGAACAAATCACTGCACAACCGCACTCCATGCTGCTACGATTGTTCTGTGTGGGGTGGAGGGTCCAGCACCACGACGAAACCAGTTCATGTGGAAGTGTTCATAATGTTCATACATGGCTTCGACGAATGTGCAGTGTGGCAGGTATAGCAAACCTCATCTTGATGCCCGATCTCGGAGCCCATGGCTCATACATGGCTCTGAACTACTGAGATATGGCACTACTAGTTCATTCACTCCCGTCATCAGTAGCAAAAGATACCTAATTTGCATTTCGGTCACAGGATTAATAAACAGACTGTTGCGTACCCCCTAATGGAGATCAGTGTGGCGTCTTTCGAACGCTGTAGCTATAACTCCATGATTACTGAGTTCGTGAAATATACGTCATTTGCAAAGGTACAATACTCTTCAAAGTAGCCAATAATTGTAAGAATATTAGAATCATATTTCATCCAGATTTTAGCTCATTTTTCATATCTGGTTCAGTTTTCGAAGAGTACTATTCACGCATCCCTACTTTTCAGTACATAGCCTTATTGTCTTATACTGATCACTGAGCTTTGTTTTCATGCCATGCAATACTACACCATAAAAGACATGGCACATACGACCTGATGGCAGCTATAGCTTCAACTTCAGAGCCAGTGAACTGCGATATGCAGTCTGACATAGCAAACAGCAACTGCGCAATGGTGTTTTGCAGATGTAACAGCAGGAAGTTGGGGGTTTAATGGCGCAAGGGCAGCTTGGAACTGTCTCCTGGCAACATACATTATGCAAGTGAAATGAACAAGTGCAGCAAACCACAGCACACGCCACTTCCTACCATTCTTACCAAGTTTGCAATATTGCGCCTCCACAAGGCATAACTTGCTCCAGAGAGCACAGGTATCGAGATCAGAGATGTTTCTCGCAACCACTCACATTTGGTCGCACAGTGAGTGCTGCGCGGAAGCAGTCGGCTGCCTTGTCGTACTCGCCAGACAAATTGAACAGCACACCCAAGCCGCATTGGACATCCGGGTCAGGGTCATTGGGTGACATTCGGGCTGCCGCAATGAACAGATCTCGAGTCCTGCCATGCTGTTCGCTGCATGGTTAAACATGAAAAATTGTGAAGTGTTTGCTCTCTGCTGCCTAACACTCTAAACTCAAAGCAAGTTGTCAATCAATGTGCTGCCCGTCTTTTGCTAGTGCCCAAGACCTACAGACTTCGCGGCAAGCTGAGCTGACACAACAATTGCAATGGGTGGAAGGTCAGGTGCCTGGAACTAGTCACATGACAGTAAATCCATGAGTGTCATGTGACCAGTCACTTGACCTGATGTTAGTGGTCTACTCTCTGAATCCACCAGGGAGGGCTCCATACAACAGTTTTCGGTGTCAAATGGCTGCCTCTGTCTGCTGTGAAATGCAATCTTCACCTGGGACCCTTCCACAAATGCCTGTAGCAAAACTTGTGCACATAGAGAAAATATACTTCAAGTCACTGAACATAGAGGTTACACTGCTGGTAAATATGTCTTATGGCTCACCACTCATGCTTTACACCAGTCACTTTTAGGCCACATCTGAAGTGGCAGGCATATGAAACATATTTCAGATACAAATTCAGAGCATACATTACATAGTATTCTCACTGTGACGCACAGCTGTTGTCAGGCGGGCTATCAGCCAGGAAGTATGGCAGTGCCCACTGAAGCAAGAGCAACCCACCTGAACTAAAACTTTCCACAGTTCCAGCTCTAGCCCTCACAATCACCAACTAATGCTGTCATAAATTTTGCCCCATTTAACTAACCATCTGGTAAACATACAGTTTCGTATCCTTGTTTTCTTTTACTTGTATTAGTTTTCATTATGTTTGTATTAGATATTTGCCATTTTGTGCCTTGAACTTGAACAGCCAACTCCCGATATAAAAGGACTATAGACGCCAAATTTTTTCTTGAGTGTTTTCTTCTTTCAAATGATGCGTTAGACATTCGTATACATGGAGCACCCTGTGGTATTCGTGTATGACCACTAAATAATTTATAATTGAATTTCTTCTTCACACGGTTTCGGTTTCATCGACCGAATGACGACTGTGACGTCAAGTTGATGTTCTGATCACGTGATACACTAGAAAAACTGCAATATAATCGCTGACAGGTCATTTTTTGTCATTCCAGGTCTTGGAAGAGGCTGGATTAAATGTCGTAGTGAATTAAAACTACATATTAGCCATTACATTACATTTTTTCTAGTAGATCACGTGACCAAAACATCAACTTGACATCACAGTCGTCGTTCAGTCGATGAAACCTAAACATGAGAGAAGAAGTTAAATTATAAATTATTTAACGGTTGTAGATAAATACCACCCAGTAATCCATGCATTCTAATGTCTAACGCATCATTTGACAGAAGAAAACGCGCAATAAAATTAGGTGTGTATAGTCTTTTAAAACTCAATGGGAACCCAAAATTAGTGCAAATTATACAAAGTTCAAATTAGAGAAAGCCCATTTAATACAATGGATATTCACAGAAATAAGTACGAGTTCGAATTAACGAGCGTCCACAGTATTTCTTCATGTTTGTATTTTTGTGTCTTTTTGTTGTCTTTACCCCACTCTGAGTGCAAAACGGCTGGCACTGCACAGATGGAAACAATGAAGCGAGACCTAGCAGAACTAAGCCGAGAGTCCACCGACCACCACCAGCATTTTTCTACAAACCTGGACATGATTGAAGACACAGGGAAGGCCATCTCTGTGGTGGGTATGTCAGCCGACGAGAGGAGGGACTGATAACGAGGATTGCACTTGAGCCACTGCAGCAGGGATTCGCACGCCTGCAGCTGTAAGGATTCGTTGGTGTAACTCACACCTATGGCCATGAGAGCAGTCAGGTTCTGCGGGCTGAGCTGCAGACACCTGTAGAGGATAACTGGAATCAAACACTGGTGCGACAACAGTCGTTTACCCAAATTCACCCATTTCATGCAAAGCCCTGCTGTTGAAGGGACACCAAGTACAACTCCACACATTTTTTGTTCTCAGTAAGAATCCTTCGTCTGGCTTTTTTTGGCCATGTGGATGTTTATTTGTCAGAAAAAGATGCATCAGACATTGAGAAAATTGAATTCAAAAATTACCTTCTGCCTTTGCTTTTTTTTGGCCTCCATTAGATTCAAACCAATGGCATCAGAAATGAAAAGGACTTTGTGTTCAACATTTGGAAGTGAATGGCAGTGCAACCTAGCCTCAGAGATTGATGTAAAAAGACGAACCTTCACATCATCACAGTTTGATAGTGAAATGCCCGTGGCGGCGATACTTTTTTTTTTTTCCACCTTATAAAGGCTCATTTCCCAGTGCAAGTAGCTTCTAAAAATACACTGTAGTAATCTATCTAATAATCTAATAACGGGGTAATCTATCAATACAGGCAAACTTCAATTTTAACCCAGTTGCTAGTGCCATTTGTCCGTAAGGGCATAGCATGACCTGGATTGCTGGAAAGAATTGGCAATAACTAGCACTGAAAAGGCAGCATGCGAGTTTTTATTTTATTCGGTTCTTAAGACAATCTGAAATCTAGACCAAGTAGATTTTTTCTTGTTTGTGAAAAATGTTGAAGCATTCAGGTGTGTGAAGTACGAAGTGGCACTTGTCACACTCCTGACAGCTCTTGTTTTTTTTTATGGCCTTTGCACACTAAATGTTTGCATAATGCTTTCTGCTATGCCTTCATTCAGAGGTATTCCGTTACCAAAATGGTGCCATTGACAAGCTCTCAGGTGCAGCTGAGATGGAGCTACAGCTGGTTTCTGATGCTCTTGCATCGGGGCAAGCCACAGGAACGATCATTTCGACTAGACAAACTTTGCTCTCAGTGTAGCATATTCTTTACCAGTCACTTTTTGGTACTATGTGTGGATGATGTAAACAACCAAATACATCACACTGGTTAACATTTCCTTTCTAGCATTCATAATTCATTTCCAAGGCGGGGCTCGAGCTACACCTGAAGTGGCAGGCTCAGAGTCTATTAATAATCCTCACCTTGCGGATGAAGTCACGCACACTGCTTTCAATATCACCTGAAAGTTTAGGGTATATGCAGTCCACATCCCCCTCAATGCAAGAAAGCAGCACATGAATTCCTGCGCCCCTTAAACTTCAGCCTAGTGAGAAACTGGTGTCATCTGGCGACATCTATTGATGCTTACTTAAAGTGAGGATGGCAAAGTGCCATTTTTGAAAGCGAAGGGGTTAATAACAAGCACCATATTTTTCCAGGCATACAAAAAATAAAGACCAACATCAGGTTCAAGATTTTTCAGATGCAGTTAAGCTTTCGCGCCGAACACTGCAATAAGCACAGAAGAGGACAATGGTGGTCACAATCAAGCAAAACTGTTGCTTCTAGCCAAACAAGAACAGCTCATAACAGACTGGTCTGAAACCATTACATGTATATACAATCTGCGTACGCCAATTAATTTGCCCTTTGCTCTACGCTTCAAGGCAAGTCCTGCATTCTGTCACATGGGCTCACGATACAAACACGGCAGAACACCCTTACTTCTTCAGAGCCGCAATGGCAGCTGGGTCTTGCTCATTTTCGGCTTGTGTTGTGCCCAAGTATTGCCATGCCTGTAAAATTGAAGAAACAAGCAGTTAAGACAACAGCAGTGCAGTATGCATTTCTTCAGTGACCCACCCATATGAGCACATGCACATAATTATCATATGCTATTATATTTCTTTATCAATCAGCTTAGCAACATAGTTTTTTCTTTGTATTTTGTTTCTTTTTTTATATATCATAAAAAACATCTGGACCAACAGCCACGAGGGCTAGTACTGTTACCAATACACATCTTTAACACCTGCACTTCAGTGTACACTATATTTGAATTCTCTATTAACCCATATATGTCTAGTGCCCTACATACTGTATGCCATCTTTTTATTGTGTAAAAGCTTGTGTCTGCTAGCATAAAAGTTCAAGAGGCTCTGAACTTTAACTCTGCAAGCGTTATGTTGTCTGCTTTTATTCTTGTATGTTGTGTGCGTTGAGAAGGATCTGCCGGTCTTCTCTGGACGCCATTTTTCAGATTTGACCCCACTGACTACATTGTGATTCTGCAAGAAAAACACAACTTTTGCGCACTGTCAAAAGAAAACCACCACACGGGGTGAGAAATGTGACCCTACAGTTGATGTGAGATGTTTAAAGCCTTACTAAATGTAACAGGTACCTAATTTGCCTAATATCCTACATTGTAGAATGACGCAAAAGTCATCGTTGAGAAAAACATTTCCACCAATAAAATAATGATTCTGAATTCTTAAGTTAAATTAACATTTTATATAAAAACTAAATTTTTTTAAACTTTTGAACTTTCGGCATATATGGGTGAAAGTTAGCATCACACAGTGATTTGATGTGCCGCTTAGCTAAGATATACTGCCAAGTAAGCTAGATGAGCGCTACTGAGTATATATTACACATGAAGACAAAACTTATCTTCTATTTGAATATTAAACAAATTTTTGGGCTGAGGGTGGAAGAGAGAAAAAAAACTCCTCACTGGAAAGCTGAAATTACATGGACATGGTGTTCTTTAAGTTAACTTCTTGCTGCCATGATGGGCTTCTTTGGTGGCTCTGCAAAATCCTGCAATTAAACTTTTTCTAAACTTTTTCTGACCCCATAAATTTTCCTGCAATTAAGCGCATGCACTTCTCAAACATAATTAAATGCAGCAATGCCCCATTAGAATGCACCTTCCTTTAAAAAAGATCAGCTAAGCTTCAAAAGCCAGACTACCCTCTTACAAGGCAGGTTGTGCAGTAACAAGTGAAGTTATACGCTCTAAATATTAACGCCAACAAAAGTAAGGAATACCGCTGGTTTGGTTTGTTGGTTTATGGGGTTTAACGTCCCAAACCGACTCAAGACTATGAGGGACGTCGTAGTGGAGGGCTCCAAATAATTTCGACCACTTGGAGTTCTTCAACCAGCAAACACATTGCACAGTACACAAGCCTCTATCATTTCAACTCCATCGAAATACTGCTGTCACACAAATGAAATCAGCTTAATCACCTCAACATGCTGCGGATTTTTCTGCACAGCTGCTTCAAAAAGCAACACTGCACTGGGAATGTCATTCTCCTGAAGCTTCTTGAGACCTTCTTCAAAAGGGTGCTCCACATTTTCCAAAGGATTGACATCGGCAAACTTGTACTCCTAGTTTCAATATAGAGAGGAAATAATGTAAAAAATGAGACGTTCAAGAAAGATAAAAAGGCAAGACACCAAACAGCAGCACTTGAGTATAACGTGCACACTTACGCGGTAAGGTTCAGAGATGTTCTCATAATCCGAAAGCCAAGGATGTGACTGGGGTGTCTCCCTACAAGGTATCCAAGAACAATGAAAAAGAAAAGGCTTTGAAGAGGTGCACACGGACAGCAAGGTGGCTTTATATTTGCAGTAGTGTCTGTCTCTCTAAATCAAAATCATGTACACAAATATTACACCACATATTAACGAAACGAAAGAAAATTGTAAGTGTACGTTACAAGAAGCGAACAACAGTACGAGTGATCAAAAATCCGTCCTAAACTTTTCACGGCAAAATTGGCCAATGTTATTCTGATGACCTCTGATGGCTGTGATCATGGATCAGCACATATTTGATCGTTTTAATCGTTTTAATCACAAAAGCACATTCACACAGAAGCCCTGAATATTTGTTTTGTGAGCTATGGTTCCCAGAACGGACACACATACACGTGAGAATGTTCCCGTAAAGAATGGAGAAACACAAAAGTCATCCATTCCCAACCTTGTCACGTGGTCCCACTCCTTCTGTAAGCTCTCCCAGAAGTCGGTGTCACTTTTTTTTTCCCTGCTTTCCGCCACAAAACCTTCGGCCCACTGGTTTGCCAGGGCTTGTGTAGCTGTCGATTCCTGGACAAAAAATAAGAATCCATAACAGCAATAAAGTAAGATCCATAAAGCATTCCACATGTGACATCTAGCACGAAATACTTGCATCTTTTCAAAACAACCACCAATATCTAAGGTACGATGGCTCCAACACAAAGATTAGCACCAAATCACTGCACACTGGTAGAAAATGTGTATTATTTTCCCTCATCTCACTAACTCAATAAGAGTAGCCCACATCAACATGACCGGTTAGCTTCTGGTTCTTTCAAAAACTAAAGTTTCATTGCGAAAAAAACACACTTTTCAACACTCAGATCTTTGTAGCTTTGGCAGCAGACTGCCTGTGGGCATTAGCTGACATTGAAATTTCAAACTGGCATCCAAACTAATTACATTTGGCCACCCCTAGCCTAACCTCCAAAGCCGCAGTAACTATTATATCAACATGGCTTCAGGTCTTTACCTGCGTCTGCAGTACATGTTGCTGCTGCTGCTGCGGCCGGCCATATTCCCGCGTAAAGTCTTCGGCCCAGCCTGCAGCTTGCTCGTCTAAGTGTGTGTCGCCGTCTCTTAGCCTCTTCACAAACTGCATAAACTAGCGCACGGAGTGGGCGCCAAGCACACAGCTCAATGTACTTCAGTGTGTCCAAACTTGGGGTGCTTCAGCTGCCACTTTCCACAGATGCATCACACTGTTCAAAGTAACTCTGTGCAACCTAATTCAGCGTTTCAGTTATATAGCTGCTAATTTGCAAGGAAAGTGGGTCACTCCTGTGTTCAGGGGAAAAAAATATTCTGTAACAGCAAGTAGGTCCTTCCACGGCACACAGCCTCCCACAATCATGCACATTTCATGCAATAGTTTTTATTTTTACACATTCACACACTCGGCACATAACGCTGCAACCTTATTCCCAACACCGTGGTGCTCAACAAGCATGCTACACACGCATCATTTCTATTTCTCCCGAAAGTAGAAAATGCAGTAGTACCTCTGTCTCCATCAATGCATCATCGTTGACTCCTTTCAGAAGCTCATCAGCCACCTGAGCCATGTTTTGACAGCCTTCTGAAGCCTGTGCACTGCATATGTTCAACAGCAATCAGGCATGCACATCAACATGTGTGGAAAGTTCACAATACAGCTTTGAGCCTTAATAACCGTTTTCGATTTCTTTTGGCATTTCAATATAGCCCTGTGAAATCACATTACTCCTCAAGTAACAACAGGTACAAATTCATTAAACAGCCATTTACTATGACGACATATTGCCTACCAGTGACAGGTCCTCTTGGGAATTAAAACTCTGGTTACAAATGTTACACTACTGAATGCATTTGTAGATGCTACAATAATACAGCGCTTTCTTACAGTGAATTAGGATGTGACCAACGTCGCAGTACACCTCACGCTGATGTCACTGAGGTTAAAGGGACGTGTCTTGAGTTTATGATGAAAATGAAAAGATCTTGCCTAATATTGTAAGAACTGAGCACTGTAATATCAAAGAAACGAGGATTTATCATTTTGGCACTGAAAATCGCATGGAAATCAACTTAAGTGCCTTACTGCGGTGAAACCGTGCCATTACTGGTGTAGCGCCCCACATGGCCACATTTCGGTAAAATATCACCAAATTTGTTCTATATGAGCAGTGATTTTTCTTTCAGGAGTTGTCCTCACGTTTTATTGAAGTTTTCGCTCTCTTCAGTGCGTCCTTCACAAAAAAGCAACGCGCTCTACTCATTGCCCAAAATGTGCTCTTAGCTTCTGTCACTAAATGGCACCACTGTGTGTTGAATTTCTTGGATAAAGCAGCAGCTACGGTCCACTCGTCGTCAAGACATACGCCGCTGTGTCTTAACCAATTTGGGTGTGGAAACTGAAATGAATGCAACTCTATATTAAAAATGTCTAATTACTGTCTTGGGGGTGAGATTTATATTAGGCTTCGGTACGTCACTTCTGCCAACGTGCAATTGCCACCTATCCTCTCTTCCTGTCCCCTCACCTCTTTCATTTCATTTCTCAATTCTGCCTGCTATCCTTTATTTCCGCTGCCTCAGCTCAGGTGCTTCAGTATCCATGGCAGATGCCGGGGCTAGCAAAATCATTTCCTTCCTTTTTATTATGATTTCAATAAAAACCACTTACTACTATTACTGATAGTGGTTTCCAGTATTGGCCTACATAAAAACGGGTGCATGCGCTGTTAAAAAAATTATCAGTAAAAATCGTCTATGGCATTTCTAACAAAAATGTTACGGAGTCAAGCACTTCAGACAACAAGCTCTGTGTTGTGCCGAAAATAATTGGGTGCTTAAAATTCCGTGTTCTGTCCCTTTAGAATAGAGTGAGCCAGTGTAGGCGCATTACTTGTTCACTGAAGTAAGACATGCCAGCAATAACCCTCACTGTGAAAAAAAGCATCAATGAGCATCAACATAAAGATATGAAACAAAATAGCTTCCTGTGTTGTTGCTTCTCACATATTTGAGTTTTTTTTACAAAGTTTCTTCTCTAAAACTGGAAACAGTGATAAACTTTCGATCCAATGTCACCACTAAGTCAATCCATAGGCATAGAACATGAGCAGAAAGACAAATGCCAGTGCAAACTGCTTGTAAAAGACACTATGGCAGTCACAATGTGCCGCCACAAGCTGTGTGATGCACTTTCCATTTCATTCAGTTTCATATGAACCATGATACCATCAACCTTATTATTTCTCATCAACCTATTTGTCTACCACAGCAGCCTACTCAGATCACAGATCATCGGCCACAGCATCTAAGTCAGAATTGTACAGTTACACAGGTAATGTGCCCTGACACAGGAGCTAACTACACTCAAGCAACTTATTCAAATACAGTAGAACCTGAGTGGTACAAATCTCACAGGATGGTGAAAAATGGTACCATCAAGAAAAAACAAAATCCACATGTTGAAGTAAGGGAAGTGCATTAATGCAAATCTATTTATGGCTGACAGGGTTTGTTTACAGCTGCTCGCCACCACTTAGTGCTCGCAATGTATGCTGTGCAACTGGCAATCACGATGCTAGCAATGTGAGAGTAACGCTTAGTGCTCGTGAAAGTTGTCGAAACTACCGTGTGTTATCATCTTATCATCCACAGTGGTGCGAGAGCGTGTTCCGAACGCCCAAAATTCTGCGCATTGTACACAATGCACTGGCTGGGTATTTTCGGAATCTCTATCACACTGAAATTATATCAGGTGCGATAGTATCATCGAGATGCTGCTTATTACTGGCTAAAGCGGCCCCACAAACAATGGTGTCCAAAACTCACCCTGTGTGCTGTTCACCTTCTAACAGATACTCTGCAGCCCACTTGATGGGTGTTGCCTGAGATGTTGAAGGGACCCCAACAGCGGCTGCTGCATACTCCCGAGACCAGGATGCTGCAACCAGAGCCGGTTCTTCTTTCACATCGAGCATGGTGGGGACAAACTCATTCGCCCATGCTTTAGACAACCCCATGTCAGCGACTCCAGGAACTGAAAAAAAAAAAAAGGAAAGAGCGCCATGAAAAGCGGGTACCCCAAACATATTTAGTTAGAAAATTTTGATACTGGCTGATGGTTCCAAGGCACTCACTGTTCCTGGAATGTTCTTTAGCAAAAATTTCCCAAGAAGGCAAACTAATGACTTATGAGTGTGAAGTAGAGAATCTCTGCTCTTTTCTCATCACTTTTCCCTTTATTCACCGTTTGATCTCACCATTCAACTAGCTTTTGCAGGCCTTTTAGACTGGTGCAAATAACAATGATGTTCATTTTTTTGTTCTTGCGGCACAGCGGATCACTGCTCCCAGGTTCGGTACTTTCATATGCACCACGTGTCTACTACCACTACCAGCTTGCCACTGAGTAGTCTCTAAATGCCAAAGGAAGCATGCTCAAAGAATCATGGTACAACAAACTCTGGACATCATCAGCAGCAGAGCTTGGCACCCAAGAACAGATAGCACAAGGCTTTTTGCATCGCACAGTGTACCACAGCAATAGTGGGTTCGGATCCCACCGGCAGCATGTGTTTGTTTTTGTTCTGCTCTCTAAATAATTAACATGATTATTCTCCCATTGATGATAGCCACAAATTAAGAAGAAAAAAGAAACATCCCCTATGCTCCTTGGTTTCGGTGACTGTTGGCTTCCGTCATGTATGTCACAATGAGCTCCTCTTTTTCATTCCCTTGTCCATTCAGTAAAAAAGTATCAGATCGGTCACACTTGGCGTACTAACCTTACCAAAACAAAAAACCATACAGGCACAGTCCATCATTTACCCAGTGTTAACACTTGATTTTCATCACACCCATTAAATTAATGTCTGTGGCAGCCAAACAACATGTGGGAAATGCTGCAAGGAAACTGAGATCAAGGTAGAGTTTTCCACAATCAAAGGCAAATTCACAAAATACTTGATGCTGTGTCAAAGATGCCAACAGCGATGTAGCATACCTGGCAGTGGAGGCTGGTACATCTTTTCAATATCGCACATCTCCTGAAGGAGGCCAGCCATGTGGAAGGTCTGAGGGGCCATCCTCTCCTGTCCATGCCTCTCGGCCATAAATTCGTCGACGAGCTGTGTTTGGAATGTAGCACGAATGACAGCACTGTCTCGAGGCTGTGCTAAGTACAAGAATATGGCGAAATGAGGGCCTGAGTGAGTAAATGAATGAGTAAATGAAAGAGATGAGCAACCTCTGGAAACGAGAGTTCACGGGAGAAGAGCACAACTCCTGTGTGCCTTACACCTTTCAGTTTCAATGGTGGCTGGCTTCTTCAGTTTCAGCACACGGATGTTGTGAGTAAAACAATAACCTAGCTACACTCAGCACAATGTAAAATGATGCACTGCTGCCTGTGTACACAAAAATCACAAGCCTCAGATTGTTATGGTATGTTAAGACGGGTTTAATGTCCCTAAGCTGCACACTAATGGCGATAGCGATGTGTTAATAAGGTGAAATGTTTAGCTAGTTGCTACATAATCAATTAAAAACAGCAGCAGATAGAAACAAAGACAAAGAAGTAACACACACACAACGAGGACAATGCTGCAGCATCATCCGTGTCATGTGTGTGTTACTTCTTGGTCTTTGTTTCTATTTGCTGTTGTTTTTAATTGGTGGTGGTGTAGCTGTGCTTGATGGGTCACCGCTTCGTGGATCGCGCAGCAGAGCCAGAAAACAAGGCAGTGGTCATGAGAGGCACCATAGTGCAGGGCACCCGATTAATTTAAGCCAAGTGACATGAGGTTCTGTAAAGTTTATTGACTCCACAGCAAAACGGCGTTTTTTCATTTCATCGGCAACGAAATATCAGCGCTGTGGCCAGAATTCAAACTTCCAAACTTGGGCCCAGTAGCTGAATGCCACTGCCACTCAAATTGTTGAGATCAATAACTGCACTGTTAAAACAGGTGCACGAGTTAGTGGATTAGTGATCTGTGAATGCTATTTTGCAATAATTAAATGACGAAAAATAGGCATCTATGTCTCAACCCCTGTATACAAGCATTATATAAACAGCTCATGGACAAGCTGATGTACAGGCCAAAGCAGACCTGTCTAACCAAGCAAATGGAGAGCTCTAGCGGCCATCAACAATGTCCACGCTTACCTCCACAACTAAACGCAATTTCATGACGTGCACATGACGACGCGCAATGTCCATATTGCAGTGCAAGCTTTAACGAACTGTCTCAAGCTTTAGGTTGCTTGTAGACGGCACTACTACTCATCAGGACAAACTATTTGTGTGCACTAGACAAGCGTGCCGGGTGATGCAGAAGTGTGTACTGCAAAAACTATATGCAGGATTGTGTAGTCAGCATTTAGGTATTCAGGAGAAACAATTCAGCAAAACATTTTTTTAAGGAAAACATTTTTGAAGGTTCTCAGAATACGCACCTCTGTTGATGTTCCAGCCTAAAAGAAAAATGAAAGGTGCACTGTTACTGCTTGACATTTAGTTCATAAACAGCACATCTGTTGCTTCTGTAACATGGCATATTATGTGCAGTATCGGTGCATGCCTAGCTAAACAAGTACCAGCAATGATCAGACTGCCAGTGGTCTACAGCAAGGTTAATTACATAGAGAGGGGAACTAAGACATGTAAAGTCTACATCAAAGGTTACAAGACCTGCTGCGTTAGAATGATACTATGCAGTGCCAATTATATAAAATCGCAAAAAAAAAAATAGGTACGCAATCATTTGACTAAAAACTAAAGCATAAATGTGCATATCTGCAAAAACAGCAAATACGAAGGAGTGAGGTCAATGAAAAGCTTACTATTTTTCCTATTATTTTTGGGATCTAACATAGAACGGAAAACGATTCGACGCAACGAAGAACAACTGATCATACCGCTCCGAGTGGTCCATGGTGACTTTGCCGCAGAAGTCCTTCCTGTAAAATGCAAACAAGGCAAAGATGTATTAAATTTCTGCGATGAATGGTGTTGAACAAGCGGTTGTTCGAATAGAAGAAAACTTACCTGCTGCCGCGCACTGTCCTGGATAGCATGACTTGAGAGTTTCACGAGTGGGTTTGGCGTGCCGCATTCGGCTTCCACTATGTTCCGAATAGACATGCCGCCACAAAGACACGGTCTTCGGAATCACTGCTGCAGGAATCTTGATCTCCGCCTGTCAAGCGCTTATTTGCTAGCTTAATTTTGTCGCTCGATAAGCCAAGACGCGAGCTGTGATCTTCGGCGGAAGCGTTGTCTTCAACGTCATTTTGTGAGCCAAGCTGCAGTACAAAAAAAAAAGCGAAAAACATTTCAGTCACAGGTATGACAGCAGTTTCTCTCGATGAACATTAATGCGCATTCCAAGCCCCCCCATAAACCAGGAAAAAAAAAAATGTTAACAGGAGAGTGCCGTGCACCACGGGTTTTACGACTATTCAGCGACATTACGCAGAAACAAAATTAAACAGCTACCGACCGTATGGGCCAAGGCGTCCTAAAGAATCTGGCGTTTATTTGTAAACAGCGTCGCTCCCATGTTCGTACGCGATCGAAAGTAACTTTTTTCTCTTTAGTTTCACAGCTGGTTCGCTGGTTACCGTATCACGGCCGACTACCTATAATCTCAGACCAGGCTAAAAAGTGGAATAATAAAATTAACCTAAGCTTAACGCATTCAGTGTACAGTAGCTTTTGAATTTTGTTGTACACAGGTAAAGACTAGCGTAAGTCAGTCTTCTTGAGTCGACACACTATTAATATTATTACTGAGTACTGGGTCCGTAGCTAACCTTGTAAACATCGGCAGCTACTCGTGTTGCTGTGGCTGCTGTGGCACTGTAGCCCTGTGGCTCCGCCGGTTACCGCGTGAAATTAATTTGCTTGTGGAGCGATTGGTTTCTGTGCTGAACGGTGCTCTTAAATGCCTTCGAAAGGCGAAGACATACTGAATGGATTTAAGCTGTATCCTTTTTTTACATTTCCCATCGCGCAACTGAATCGCACGCTCGATGCAAGCGCATGTGGGGCGCTCATTGATTGCGGTGGGGCCATGGCCCCTCCGAGTCGCTCATCGCTTCTCATTTGTGTAGCATGACCAGATATTTTCCATGACTCCTTCACCACTTCAGGAACTGGATGAATTTGAGAGATGCTGACACCGGCAAGATGCTTTGGCAAGGGACCGATGATCTGTAAGTGCCGGCACCAAATGCAATTCCTTGTCGGGATTTTATTTCGCATGGGGTTAATCGAAACTTGATTTGTCGTTTCAGCTCAAAGCCAGACGTTGAACACGAAGGTAAAACCCCTGCGATGATTCGCTTTATTATTTTCTAGGTTTAGGAATGTGCGCGATTTCCGTCTAATTGTTCTCGCAATTTCGAACCCTCTTTTTCTCACATCTGCAGCTAGGGTACCAAAGAAGATACTGAAATGTCGAGCCGTGTCTCGAGAGATCAATTTCTCCTCCGTAGAGTCTATGGAAAAATTTCGTCTGGAGCAGAAGGTCCTGTTCAAAGGGCGGTGCCTGGAAGGTAGGCAGCCCTTCGTGCTCCACAAAATGCTTCGTCGGAATGTCTCTGCTTGACATCTGCGCTTTATGCTCGTATATCGCTGCTGCCCTGCAGTTATCCCGTCAACTTGGCTTCAAGCTTGTTCAAGGCAATGTCTGCCGGTTAGCGATGCAGTGCTCTTCGTGTCCAGTTAGTGATAACCAAGTATTCTGCTCGCTTCCGCGTTTGTTTGTTTGTTTATTGATTTATTTGCTAAGTTTTGTTACGCAATTTCATGCTGCGCAGTGCTTAGGTGTTATCTGTGTATCAGTCTGGGCATTTGGTAGTAATTTTAAAATATGAAAAGTTTATTTATTTTTTCATTTGTGTCCACATTTTTAAAAAGGTCATGGATAATGTGTTTGGTTAGCTTAGGTTTATGCATAATCTGTTTAACTTGTGTGGTACTTACTATAAGGTGTGAGAAAGTGCAGGAAAATGAAGGACACAAGATCGCAGAATATTACAAGCGTGATGTCTGCACCACTTTGCCATGGTGTTTTGCTTTTTTTTCTTTTTCTTTTTTGTACGCGCTTCTGCATGTGCGTTTTGCTGAGAAACCACACTTCTGTAGAAATTGTGTAGCCTGTGCTACCCACAGAAACCTGAATTACTTTGCACTGGATATGTTGTGGCTTCACTTTAGCAGTCGTGCAGTGTTCTCTCCTCTGAATAATGTTTTCACTTTTTCTTTCAGAATGGTTCTTTGAGTTTGGCTTCGTCATCCCCAATTCCACCAATACGTGGCAGTCATTAATAGAGGCAGCGCCCGAATCTCAGATGATGCCTGCCAACGTATTGAAGTGAGTTGCGCTGCCTATATATCCTGTAATCGCTGCACGTCCGAGTCATCAAGACTGGAACCTGTTTAATGGGCCTCTAGACAAGTATTGATATCTTGTATGAGGTGGAATAGAAAGGAAAGAGAATTTGGTTCTGTGGAAACAGCAGAAGCTCTGCAGGAGCCTGGGAGGAAATATCTACTCTAGTGTGAGGCAGGGAGACAAGCTCTTTGTTGTTACTGGCCACGTGTCAGCAGGGAATGCTCAAGTGAAAGTGAAAAGAGTTAAGCGTTAGGATTAATGGTGAGTAGAGTTAGATGTAAGGATTAACAGAGAGTGCCTAAGCAAACTCAGATTTTCTTACAATGCTGGCCTTGTAAGCAGTTCAGAGGATGAATTGCAGCAAAATATTGAGGACCTAGACATGGAAAATGCCATGGTGGTCCTATCAATAAAGCCAGAATTGTTTTGAGCTGTTTATTTATTTATTTATCTGTTTATTTATTTATTTCCTCAAGGGTCCAAAAAGGACATTACATGAGGGGTGGGCAAACAAAAGGGTTTTAAATGGATGAATACAGATGGTCTTCGATGGCGGATTTGAAGCGAACGGGATTGATGATGGTTGCCACTTGGACGGAAGGTCATTCCAGTCTTTGGCTGTTCTAAGGAAAAAAGATTGATATGTTTCGGTGCGGGCTTGTTCAGGGTAGACGGCATTAGGATGACTGTGACGAGAAATTTGATGGGCGCGTGTGACAGGGGGAGGTTCGTGGTGGAAAGTGTGATAAAATTTATAATATAAAGAAAGACGGGCGATTTTACGGCGACAGGCCAGAGTAGGAAGATGGAGCTGTGATTTTAGTGCTGATACGCTAGCAAAGAAACAACATTTTATGGCTGGTGATAAGGTACTGGAATCGGTTAAGTGGCACGGCTATCTGGATCAGGTATTAAAGGAATAGTCGGGTCACAGGCAGGAGATTGGCAGGCAGATAAGAATGGTGTGAAGTGCCGTTGGCTGTTACTCCCAAATTATGGCCAACAGCTTGTCCATATCCCTGTAGAGGAATGTTGTAGAAAAATAAAAGTACACTCGCCACAAATGAAAGGGAATAAAAGAGAAAAGACAAGGTGTCTGCCCATACAGGTCCCTTGTTTACAAAGCATACATTTAGTTTTCTGCAACGTCCCCCCATCACCGGATCGTACCCTGACATCACCAGATGGTATCCTCTTCTCGTTCGTCGTCTTTTGTGCTGTTTTTCAATGTGGCAATGGTATCCTATCGAACCCTGGATTATATGAAAAAGAAAATGTACAACAAATGTGTGTTGCCAATACTCGCCTAATGGGCCAAAACAAAAATCCTAGGAAAACAGCTAAGAGCAATTGAATGAGTGGTGGAGAGGATGATGTGTTACATTAAGAGGCAGAAACAGGCTAAGCGAATGAGGCACTAGCAGTATGCATGCCTAGTAGAGCTCCATTCAGACCTTTGCGGAACACCTTGGCTGGCTTGCACGAAGCAAATAAGGTGGACTAGGTCCCAGTCTTTTCTTATTCCCAGTCTAAACCCTCTATTAGTTTTGAGGCAAGGAAAGACATATAACTGGCTCACTTTGCAGGTGGATACCTCAACTGCACTGTGAGAGGGAAAAAATACAAACACCCGAACAAAAGCCTCAGTTCCCAACTCTCATTTGTGTCTTTTTCTTACATGACTTAAGTGTCCACCTACTCAGTGTGCCAGTTATGTGCCTTTCCTTTCCTCAAATGCAGCGCAGGGTCTAGACTGCAAATAAGACTACACTGGGAACAAGGCTAATTTTTTTGTGCTAGTGGGCGTGCTCTAGAGTGACAAGTGCGGGCGCCGTGCCTGACGCCACTGATTGAGAATGTGCACAGCCGTTTCAAATGGTCCATTACAAAATTATTTAACATTGTTTAGGGCCCCTTTATTGCCAAGCCTGCTTTGATTTAATGTCACTTTTTTTTTGCCTTCTCCGAGTTTATATGTGCAAAAGAAGCTACCACCTATTGTCCCTGTACTGTGCGATGTCAGTGCACGTTAAAGAACTCCAGGTGGTCGAAATTTCCGTAGCCCTTCACTATGGCGTCCCTCATAGCCTGAGTCGCTTTCGAACATTAAACCCCCATAAACCATAAACCTATTGTATGGTATTACTACAGAGCAAAGAAACTCTATATTGGTATCTCTGTCCATAAAAAAATACAGAAACATGGTGCAGGCTAACTCAAGGAAACAAAGCACTTTGTTGCATGGAAAATTGTGTAAATAAAGTTGCTGTTATGAATGCACTTATAATACTGCCAAGTTTCGTGCACTCAATAAATGAGTACAAAAGAAATTGCCCCTTAAGTTCCTCTTTTAGATATTTCGCAACAAAACCAGCATTGCAAGGAAACATACTTACACAGGCCTCATTAGGTCTCTTTTCATACTAACCATCGTTAAGTTTTTGGAATACTGCACCAGAGCTAATGTGCATGCCAGTTCCTTTTTTGTTTGCTCCATTAAATGGAATCGCCTTTCAGGTCAGCAAGTGTGCTGTATCAATGCAGATGTGTTTTTATTTTTTCACCACTGTAACCCCCTGCTGCTGCACCTTTAGGCTAAGCAGGGTTATGATTGAATAAAAAAAAATAAAGCACAGGAGGGAAATAAACAAACAAATGAGAGCAAAAGATGTCAAAATGATGCTGAGGCTTGTTTACACTCGTGATACTCGGTTAGTGCCAGCTTATTGTGAAGTTTTTCCAAATGGACACTATGCCACTAACTTTTGCTTATGCTCTCTGGCTGCACATTTGTGGCATTCAGTTGTAAAAAAGAAAAATCCTGCTGTTTAAATTGCACTAAGTCTGCCTTGATTGTTCTTGCTCCACTTATTTTCCTTTTCAGTGGGAATGTTGTAATAGAGACGAAGTTCTTCGACGATAACCTGCTTGTGAGCACATCCAAGGTTCGTCTCTATTACATCTGAGCCAAGGCCCCAGAGTTGCCACCGCCAACGCAGCACCCACAGTGGCGTCTCACTGCTTCCTCTACGAGTGCTCACATTTGCACCATCTCGAACAAACGACAGCCTTTCCACATATTTGCATTTCCTTCTACACATTGCCAAACGCCAGCCTGCCTGCCAGCATCTTTCTTTGCGTATCTTTATCCTGTTTCGACCACTTGTGAAGGCTGCGGTGACATCCACATGAGAGCATTGTGCGAACCGGTTGGTAACTTTTTTTCTTCTTGGTAGCTTTTTTCTTTTCATTTGTAAATATTTTGTTAACGAGCTGCGAGTCACCCGACTCACAACTATTTAATGGTGTTTGTTTTGTTTTGTCAGTTCTTGTTGTCTAAGTGTTATTGCTGCTCCCCTTGAAAACACAGACCAATGTTGACTAAGAGGAGATAAGCAGCTGTTGTGTGCAAGTGTTCACCATGCTATTTTGCCTGCTGTAGCGGCTGTTGTGGTATTTTGTTGTGTATTTTAGCAGCTTGAACTGGCTGCACTAGTCCAGACAAAAGTCCAAAAGCGTCGTACGAGCCCGTTTTAACCTGAAGCCATGTCGTATGCTTACTGTCACTATTCCAAAGCTCCTTTCATCACTCTGGACAGCAAGCATCTGAGGATCATCGACCTTACTGGTGCATTGTAGAACTGTTTACTGACTACTTGCTTTGCATTGTTTTTAACCATCATTAATGAGAATACTGGCTAGGAAATGATGGGACATGAATGTTCGTGCTTTGCATTATAAAGTTCGCTACTTCAACATCATTGTGAATGATGTGTTCAAGCATTTTCACCACAAAAAGAAACGGCTTTGAGTCATGGCTTCGCTGTACTGTGCAGGTCCATTGGCTGATTGCCAGTACCTAAAAGTAATCTTATGTGTATCAGCTCTCAGATTAGTGCATCCCTTATGAAAGTTTTTATAACACAAGCAATCTGTTACTGAGAAAGGGAGGGCCCACCTTGTACAGGATGCTTGTGCTTAGTTCCTCCAGGTATTCTCAGTTCTTGTGATATGGTGTAGTAAAACCTCGATCATTTGAACTCTATTGAAATCCCGAATAATTTGAAGGATTTTTTCAGCCCCATAATTTCTAATGTAAATTTTACCACATAATTCGAACCAGCAACCTTTACCAGCTTGTCATAGCCGCCGCGGTGGCTGAATGGTTATGGCGCTTGGCTGCTGGCCCGAAAGACGCGGGTTCGATCCCGGCCGCGGCGGTCGAATTTCGATGGAGGCGAAATTCTAGAGGCCTGTGCACTGTGCGATGTCAGTGCACATTAAAGAACACCAGATTGTCGAAATTCCCGGAGCCCTTCACTACGGCGTCTCTCATAGCCTAAGTCGCTTTGGGACGTTAAACCCCCATAAACCAAACCAAACCTTTACCAGCTTGTCGCAGACACAGTGCAGCAACGGCCTTTTGGAGCTGCCTCGTAGCTCTGCAGTGCAATGCTGATGCTTGATATGCGAAGCACCCTAGCCCCAGTACTCCCGGTACCAAAACTGGTTCATGGTATGGCTCGCAGACACCAAAGCGCACACCTGCAGAGGAAATGATGTCCTTGACTGCAGCACAGCAGGGGATAAGTGTTTTTAGCCCTTTTCGGTCACGTGTACTTTCCCCAGCAACTACTGCACTGGTCAGCATTCTTTTATGCCTTCTGACCCCTCACAAAGGGAGGGAGCGTAACGTCATGATTTGCTTAAAAACACCTGCTTCAAGCATTTTTCTTCAGCTCTGCTAGGGCTTCAGCAGAACTACTTTGGAGTGTGGTACCTCTTCAAGCACTCTCCTGGGTGAAGGTCAGCCTTCCTCTCGTATGTCTTGCAAAAAAATACCACGTCCCTTCTGCCACCTTTTATCGTACTCTCACTGCAGACAGCGCCCAATCGTTGTCAAAGTAGGCACGTAGTTGTGTTCGTCACTAAAGTCAACCATTAGAAAACGACGCACCTCCTGGAATGGAAGTCATGCCGCAATATATTGACGCCAAATCAGGCCCTTAAACCACGTGACCAGAAAATATTTTTGTGTCAGTATGGTGCTGCTATCCTCAGTAGGAAAGCCAAATTTCCAATTTGCAGGCTACAACAGTTCCCATGAGCTGCCGCGCAATTTTTGTTTACTGGAATAGCAGGCAAAACGCTGTGTCGGGCCATGCCCGACAGCTGACTGGACGTGCACTTTTGTACTGGCGGGCAATGCTCAACAGATGACCGGAAAGGGTTAAATGTCACATGCTTTCTGCTGGCTGTGAAAGCAGTGCTTAGCGGAGGTGATCGCATTGGAGGACCTCACACCCGTAGCAGCATTGGCGCTTGTCCTGTGAAGTGACTATTCTTGTGCCCTGCCCGCGATGCACACCACACAGGAGTGCACCATTTCTTGTGTGGTATGTCGTAGTTAGAGTGTTCGGTTACCAGCATCCTAGATTAAACCTGCTTAATTAGAATATTTTTCGCGGTCCCAGTGACATCGAATCAGTGAGGTCTTACTGTTCATTGCTGCTTTCAGGACAGCGAGTGTTGCTGTTGTGTCTTGATGGGGGAAAAAAAAACTTGCACAACCTTCTTATCCTCAAGTGAATCTGTTGTTGAGACCCATTGTCTACTTACACACGCACATTCCACCTATGTTGCACCTAGACTTTGTTTGTCCATATATTATTGCTCTCGTGTTCACGTGGCATGAACCTCAAATTTTTGGTCGCCGGTGTGATCTGCATCTTGTTCATGTCACTTTGATATGAAGCGAGCAAAACTTGTCAGATTTCAAGGTGAATGCCGTTTTGGGCTTCTATAGTTTTTTGTAGTAACAGCTGCATGGGAGCTATTTTCCAGTGTTTACAGGAACGGTGATGAGTCTTAGAAACAATACAACACCACACCTCACATGGTATGCAGAAGGTGCCAGTCAATTGTGCAAGCATTGTCACACGCACCAGAAACCAGCCACGCGACCCTCTTTGTGCAAAGATTGCAAAGCGATAGTTGTCATTTTGCCCAATTAGAGTGATAGGGCATGGATTTTTTTTCTTACTTAGGCTTGTTATTGGCTTTTATTGCTGCCTTTAAGCAGCAAGTTGTTTTTCGGGCAGAAAGCTAGGTTTAAACTGTTGGACTGAATGTAAATTTTTCACCACCAGAATGCAATCCAGTACAGACCAGCACTTCTTTCCTTTAGTGAATCCTTTTCCTTACAGAAAAAAAAAAAAAAGACATTTTCACGTCAGGTCAACCACTATAAGTGTGCTACACATAGTTTGCACCGACGTTGTAGCGGCTGCAGACTTTGGGTCCAAAAAGCATGCCGAAGGCCTGGGAGTTTTCCTAATCCACTTATTGCCAACTGGTCATCACACACACTATGGAAGCTAGCCTGTGCACCCAAAAATGGCACCCGTGACGTCATGTGAAAACTATCTATACGAAATTAAATGCTGCCCATTTTCTGGATGGAAAAATAGTATTGTTTGAAACTGGCAGTAGCTTGTTTCACACCTGGCTTTTTCCTACAGTTTTGCGAGATATGAAATGCACACTGTGATAATTGGTGCACAAAAGAGAGCAATAAATTTCGTTTCCACCAATGCTGTCTCGTTTTTTTCTTTGCAAAATGAAGAAGGTTCATGATTACGAAAATGATTAGCAGAAATTTCGAATTTTATTGAGGATATTTTTTCTGTTCAGAACAACTACCGGCTTGTGTATTTATAGATATTTTTTTCAATGGCTGCACTACTTTGTGGTGCATATAAAGGGCGGCGTAAAAATGTGCGACCACCCAAAAATGCCATGCCTTCTTAATCTTAGTTACTCATTCCTTCTTAAATACAAGGTTTTAGTGTGTCACTTTTTTTCCCCTGAAAGGCCTACATGCCTAGTGGTAATTAAAATGAGCTCAAAACACTTTGTTGCAAAAAAAAATTTGCAATAGTAGTTTCGGTATTTGTGCCAGCGCTGAAGTGCACCTTGACGTCGCTGCCGACCGGCCAACCTGGATTACCACATTTTCGATGACATTGGCATCGCTGGCGAGCACCGATTATTCCTGTGAAATACTGGGTTCGGTGATATCGCAGTAATTTGGGCGAGTGCACCTCGTTGCACCAAAGAAGGAAATACAGTTGAACCTCGTTATAACGAAGGAAGGACGATTCTCCTTAGAAGCATGGTCAGCACGGGCTATAATGAAGTTACGGCTATAACGAAGGAATTGCCGGGCCCTTTCAACTCCGTGACGAGGTTAAACTGTAGTTTGTTTGTATTTGAAAATTTGTGTCTACCCATTTAAAGGGACTGACCACTGACCAAAACTTGTCGCAAGATTATAGTGGAAATCATCATTGAGCACTGCAGTATCGAAGAAACGAGTATTCATAATTTTAATTCAGCTTTAATTCAGCATTTAAAATCACACAATTAACTGAACTGCCATTTTGCAGTGAAACCCTTCCACAGTCTGTGTGTCCCACATGACCACATCTCTGTAAAATACCGCTGATTTGTTTGAAGTGCACAGTGTTGTAGTAGTTTTGTATAAGCAAATTAGGGGCTACAACAGCAGCTGTGTAATGTGTTGAGCGGACACCACCACTTACCTCAAAGCGCGATTGCGATGTCCAGTGACTGAGAGAGCCAGTTATGTGCCTTTCCTTTCCTCAAAACCAACAGAGGGTTCACATTGCGAATGAGACAACACTAGGAACTAGACTACTTGCTACGTGCAAGCGGGCCCTGGAGTCTGTGAAGTGTGCCGAAGACCACAGAGAAGGCAGAGTACGCATGTGAGCATATAGACGCCAAAATGGGCCTGTGAGATGCCCAACCGAGCAGTCGCCTGTAAAACGCTAAAATGAGCCTGCCACTACAGACCTCTCGGCTGATAATTCCTATCAGCTTTTGCTGATCAATGCACTAAGCTGATAAGTTTGGATCTAATAATTTTTTCTTCTTTCAGGAGTGTTCAAGTTATTTATAGTTCATGCTCTCTCCATTGCACCCTTTGACGAAAACACTCCCTTCGCATACAATATAGCATTTTTCGCTACATGGTACCACAGTGTTCTGCATTTCTTGGGTGAAGCGGCAGCCATAGTACACTAAAACTTGTCGACAAGTCACTCTGCCATGGTAGCTTTGGTTAAAAAACTGAAATGGACACAACTCTATACTAGAAATGTCCAAATGCTGTCTAGCAAATGGGATTTATTAGTTTTTGGTGCATCACTTTTGCCGACGTGCAATCTCTACCATGCTCGTTGATTCTGGTTCCCAGTATTGGGATACATAAAAACAAGCTCATGCCCTGATAAATTCTCGGTAAAAACCTACAGCATTTCTAACATAAACTTAGCAGAATCGAGCACCTTAGACAGCAAGCTTTCTTTTGCGGCGAAAAAAGAGTGCTTAAAATTCAGTGGTCGATTGCTTTAATATAAACCATGCCATTAAACTTGCAACCTTTCGTACAATAAATACTGATACAAAATACACAATTTTTTATATGAAGTACTTCAGCATTTTATTTACTGTTCGTACATAAAACTGTGCATATAAGCCCCTAATCCAACCAAGCTAGTGCTCGGGACTGAACAAACATGTTACCGAAATGGCCATTAGTGAGATCCCTTGACATCACTTAAAACAGCTTCTAGGCTAAGTGGCCCCTGTATTCAGTCCAGTTCCAGTTGGCTGTACTGATGATATCCAGTGGTTATTTATGGTTATAGTGCAGCTTTAAATTATAATAAGCTTTTTAACAGCATATTCTGTTTATTTCAGACAAAAATTTTACTGCTCCAAAAAAAAAAAAAAACCAGAAAACCTCTGTTCTTGCGAACCAAAAGTTTTAATTTTTCTCTACTGTACAATATAGGCCATTTTATTAGCACAAACTTCTGGCAATCAGACCGTCTTGCTATAGAAGTCGATTTCTCTCGCCTTCTCTTGGTAGTACTTCGTGTACTTGCTGTCATACGGTACAAAGTACCAGGCCTGGTAGTCGCCACGTTCCTTAATCAATTTCTCAACTTTAGCTTGGAGTTTCCTATAAAAACAAGTATAAAATGATTGCGGCACAATGAAAACAGATGAAAAAGCAACAATACATTGCTTCCATGTGTAGCACACTGGCTTAATAAAGGCATCACTGGCCATCATTAATATGAAGATACATCTGAACACACATCACTGTTTCACAGATGCATGCAGCATTGTCAAAAGAACCACGCTGACGTACTCTACTTTATAAATACGAACTTTAACAATTTACTGCTCTGGCATTAAAGTAACATTCAACCTCAAAGAGAATCCAGTTTAACATTCATAAAAGCGGCCCATTGCATTCACCTTTCCATGACAAGATTTGGAGCAAATGAAACAACTCCAAAGAGAAGACGGACTCGAGCACACATGGAACAAGTGAAGTAACTTGGACACAATAAAAATTGATGCAGTGGATACAGTACACCGTCATGCCTTGTTAATTTCGACAATTTTTCTGGGGACCAAACTTTTTTTTCTAATGCATTTACGCTTCATTCATATGGAAACTTGCTGTCCAGATAACGGACGGGGTGAAAATGCGCAGGGCCCATTGGCACCCATGTATTTTTGTCCCATTAATAAGGACAGTGATGAGAACAAATCCAGAGTTCCTCTGCCATCTAAATGTTCTGCCCCTTGCATTTTTAGTGCAAAACAGCAGCGAAAAGCCTTGCAAAAGTGCAAATGTCATAGTAGTGACTCTCTCTTTCTCTCTGTGTGCGGCTGCACTGCATGAATCTGCGTGCTATGTTGAAAATAACATTCAGCGGCTGCCAGCAGAGTGAGTACAGAGTTCTCAGTCGTAGTTGGAGGTACTTCCACACACCAAGAGGTGCCATCATACGTTTGTATAGGTGCTTCAAACGCGCTCCAACTTGCCCTGCATATTTTAAAAGTAAATGGCAACCCGAATAATGCACCTGCAGCTTAAAAGATTGTTCCACTCCACTGCCTGTCACTCTCCGTCCGTAAGCAGTCCATAGTCATGAGAAGGTTTCTTTTCTCAGACTATTTCTTTGTTTTTCTGCATTATTCACTATTATGGCCAACTCTTTTTATGGACACTTTTGCATGGGAGCCAAAGAGTGCATATTAACGAGGCACAACTGCACTAACATACCAATACTCTTCATGTGCCACTGAGATAGGCTCAGCATACTGGAAGGCCAAAAGAAGGCACGCTGTGGAAATAACTACACTAATAAAATGGCCGTAATGTGCGCCTCATTCAAAGCAAATATACCCTTCTGTGACGACTGCCTGAAAAATATACTTTGGTCACAGTTTATTACAGAGCGTTATTAGCATGTGGCGTACCACTGCTACCGACAGCATTCAGCAGCCCAAAAATAAGAAACAAGGAAGATATTAAGGAACCATGACCCAGAATCACCACACACTTATGTAATTTGTAAAGCTTCCCTGACATATCTCCACTGAAAGTTGTATCTGCTGCCATCGCCAATGCATATGATAACTCGCTTGTGTGCTGTGAGGATACAGAACATGCCTTCAGCAAGGAAGACTAAATTCTCACGCAATGCCAAAACACTGAAATGAAGTTGAAAAACTACAAAGCATTTAAAATTGGCCACAGACATTTCTGCGAGCATTATGGATAAACAACAACAAAAGGAATATGCCAGCCTACTTTCTCGCTGCGAGTATATATGTACTGCAGCCTGCGAACTTGGCATGAATGCTTGAGCGTATGTGGCTTAGACTGCATTAACGCCATGGAGCACTGGCCACTGGGTCTAAGACCATGTTGGACAGTGTGTTTTGGGTGGCTGACGATGGTGGGTGCCGTGGAGCCACACTAGCATGGTGTCGGACCCAGCGACCAAAGCTTCGTGCCATATATGTCAGACCGCCATGTGCTCAAGCATTCGTACGAAGTTTGCAGGCAGCAGTAAGCAGGGAGTACACTTTTGTGATGCAAGGTTTCCTTCCCTTTAATCAGACTGGATCTTTACAGAGCTACAAAACATTTCCTACAAACATTTCATTTCACACTTAATGCTGTAGTTGCTGCATCCAGAGCTGGAACCTAACATGCAAATTCCCTTGCAAAAGCAAAACAGAAGCTTCAAGTTACCCGCCGCGGTGGCTCAGTGGTTAGGGCACTCTGCTACTGATCCGGAGTTAACGGGTTCGAACCCGACCGCGGCGGCTGCGTTTTTATGGAGGAAAAACGCTAAGGCGCCCGTGTGATGTGCGATGTCAGTGCACGTTAAAGATCCACAGGTGGTCGAAATTATTCCAGAGCCCTCCACTACGGCACCTCTTTCTTCCTTTCTTCTTTCACTCCCTCCTTTATCCCTTCTCTTACCACGCAGTTCAACTATATTATGAGACAGATACTGCACCATTTCCTTTCTCCAAAAACCAATTAAATTAAGATGAAGCTTCAAGTTCTTATTGATGTGTGCTGTGCATTGGAGCTTGCAGAAAAACAAAGCTTGTGGCTCACCTCAGCTGAACCTTCTCATGTTCGATCTGCAGAATATGCATCCTCTTCTCGTATACCTGCTGCGGGTTTTCCATGAAGTACTTGGCGAAGAATTGCTTGATTGGGTGCTAGCGATGAGAAAAAGAAAGGCACAAGTACTCAGGCTACAAGTTCAATCTGGCTGCCACAACTTTTGAGAGCATATTCGAATGAAGCCCAGCAACGGAAACAAAAGCCTAGTGAAGCGCTAGCTATACAGATAGAGTGATACCAACAACTATACAAAAAGGAATGCAGATCGAAGTTCAGAACACAACTGCTTTTAGTAATCTCTTCACAGCTTTCAATTAAAAGAACAAAGCACGGCAGCTTGCACAAGAATTTGTTTTTCTTAAGCAACAACAATGAAATGCTTCTTACACTTACTACAGCAAAAAAAAAAAAATCGTGTCATAGCTGACACCAAGAGGCCCTGCAGACAACTAAGTACTGTATAATTAGGCGTCGGACTTTTTGATTTAAACAATGGTATACCCGACATGCACGCCAAAACCAGCTGGCTGTTGAGTAGGAGAAAAATTAAAGTATACAGGACAGGCGTGGTGAGACGGAGGTAGTGATGGGTAAAGTAGCCCTATCATGCATCTTGAGACATTGACCTGCTACGTTACATGCCTCTGAAGATCAGGCGGCTCAAAATCCTTGCCACATGAGGTCTCCTAATGTAGTGCCATTCACTGTCATCACCCATCTAGGGCAGTTACTTGGTTAAGTTCGTTTCTCCCCTGCATGTGAGGGCACAGACATGAAAACATACATAAACATCATAAAAAATGTTATGTTCTGGCTCAAAACGATTAAGCAGCAGTTCCATCGCTGCCATCAACATGCAGACCATGTGATGCCCCGTCCTCGCCCAACCCAATGCAACAACCCAACCATGACATTACTGCCCACCTTTCAGTAGTAAACTTGCACTACAGTTTTTGTTCAACGGTTCCATCATTAAACTTCATTACTTTTTTATACGGCGAGAAAACTTCCTCCCGCAAGCACAGCTCTAAATACGACCATTTGTGCATTAAGTATAAATTGAATGCTCGGGCTGACAAAAAGGACAAGAAAAAATTTAAGCAACTTTCCACCGCACAGGAAACATTACATCACCGAAAGAAATAAAAAATGAAAGTAGAAAACAATATTCACCAAAGAAAACTGTGTTCACAAATAAGCAATGATTAAAGTATGCCAAATTCTCAAAAAATAAGAACCGAAAAGTCTAACCCCTCTGTATATTACACAAACAGAGGCAGTCTTTAACAAAGTATGAAAAAGAAAGTGCTTGTCTCAGGAAAAAAAGAAAAGACGGTTCAATTGATCTGATTTCATAACGGTGCAAAGAGGCTTAAATTGAAAAGCTACAGCCAAACAAACACGTTTGTTTTTGAACAATTTTCCCATTTATGAGATTCGTATTCTCTGGAGACAAGTAAATATCACTTTATGCATATCATACTAAGCATAAGTAGCAGCTTAAAAAGTAATGGTAAAAAACTTTACATACAGTTATGGCCTTCTTTGTGTGCAGAAAATATTTTTCTGCACAGTAAAAGTAAATTTTCCAAACAGGACTGTAAATTCCTTTCCTGAACATTTTATTCACTGACTGCGCTAGAATAATCAGGCCCCTCACAACTACTGTACCCATTTGTTCAGTGTCGAAAGCTGTTTTTAAGCCAAGAAACTTGACACTGGATTAAAAAATCTGTATTTCATGCGGAGTGATCAAACTAGTTAAGCAACATCATAAACAATGAATCGCTATCACACCAGCCACGTGCAAAAGCACCACTGCAGTGCCCATTTATTCCTATTACAGTTTTGATAGTTTTCATGCTGTGCACTCAATTATTCACGCATTGCTCTCAAAAACCATTCCAAGCCATAAAGCATCCCATTTGATCAAACTCCCAGTGCCATTACTTCTTGGAGCCAATTTGCGAGTCACAGGAAACTAACCTGCGTGTCCCAAAATCATCACAACGATGCAAAAATGTATACGGTGAGTCACCACGAATACCTGAAATTTATGTTAATTTCTCTCTTCAAGAAAGCCCCACTTTAAGTGAAATCTGTATGCTTCACTGCCTTGAAATGTAATCTATAAATTTAGATAGATTATATTGCGGTTTCTATTCATTTTAAGCAGCCCATACATTTGATTAAAACCCGGCAAGATTCAAAATAAGCAAAAAAGCATTACAAAGCTGCTCACATCATAGTATTCCCAGTGTTTCGGTTCATAGTCTTCTGGTATATCGGCAAGTTTTGGTGGTCCGATGAACACGTTGACATACAGGACCAAGAGGCTGAGTGGGATGATACCAAGGAGAAAGTAGAAGTGCGCATGATCCTTCCACAGGTTCCAAGCAAACCTAGAAGGCGTGATGGCCATGTGCTCCGAATGCCTCACTGGAAGCATAAACCAAACATGAAAATGCTTAGCTTGTGTCAATGCCAACAGTCTCCTCACACGCACGGCACATGAAGTGCTTGAGCACATGGTCTTAGCGTTCTATAATCTAACCAAAGCATACCAAATTCAAGACGCCAGGTTCCAATATCACATGAGAACAAAAGACGTGCAAACATTTCAGCTTGCAATGCTGTCCTTAGCAAAGAGGAAATAGCAACCTCCTTACACTGCTCACTTCATATTTAGCCAGCAGAAGACCACGCACTCGAACCTGTCATTGCAAGGATACAAATGCGAGGCCCGACACAGCCACACGTGTCATCAGTTAGATTTATTGCCAGACATCATATAAGCACAACCTCAATGTGCAGTCTCCCCGTTACTTTGCTAGTGAAGTTGTAGTTATGCGACATTTGTTTGGCAATAAAACCAATCGATAGCACTTTTGGTTCTGTGGTGTACCATGTCTAGCGTTGTCCAGTTGCACAATATATTAAACGAGTCTACCCAACTAACAGAATTCAGAACAGGTACAGAAGTCCACACACTTACCTGGAGCACTTAAAGAGCACGCCATGTCTCCTGTTTGTGACATTCGTCACTGCTTCTTGGGCTCGATACGACTTTTTGAGGCATAAGAAATAGACTACGATCCATGCGAATTGGAATGCAAGGTAAGGTCGTGCTTTGAGATTAGGCCACGAGCAAATGATGCCAGTGCACTTTCCTGTGCATTGTTCGGGCACTCTGGACAAGTGTGGGGACATCTGTACTTAAAATCAAAACATAAAAAGGAGGCTATCATAGGGATTCAAGCAAGCCCCCCTGAAGTATCCGCAAATTATGCACGCGCAATTTCCAGATACCATGAAGGCATTCACGGTAAGGGTAGTGTTATACAGGTTCAGCAAAGCTCTAGAAGTTTAAACCAGCACGCGAAGGACAACATGGTCAGTACCAAGCAATGTCTTCTGTGTACATGCCTATTGTCTACTTCAAAACTTCAGCACAAAGGACCACATCATGCCACTTCACAACTTCCTGCGTGCATGATTTTCGGAATTATGCAACATCGAATTTGGCTACGGCTAAACAGCTCTCAATAAAATGAGCTGCTCTGAAAGGACTGTTGCATAAGCAGAGCTGTGCTCCATCTAAAACTGTTTTCGCCATTGAAGTGTAGCTGACTGAGAATTCGCAGTAATGTAACATCTTGAAGACGATCTCGTGTCGGTTCAAATCTGCATCACATACTTTGTTACTGAGACAACGACTAAGTGACAGTCGCACTACATGCATCACGTGGCTACCACAACAAGTATGGGTGCGGAAAGCTTGATCCAAGCCTTCATCCAATCCTTGATGCTCCATTTGGTCTCGTACTAACATACATGTGGTTCCTATTAGAGTCACCTTCCAAAACATGAATGCGAGGGAATCTGTACAAAGCTTCAAGCAAACACATTCATTTCCATCTCTGCATAAGCGAAAGGTCAGACAAAGCACGCTTCTGCAGGATTTGAGCAGTGCGACGGCCAAGCGAGGCCCGGGAGCCTGCGAGCTCGGCCGTCGCCTTAAACGGCCTTTTGATCATCACACCTTTCACTCTGCTCGTGAACTGCTGCGCATCAGGCATATCGCAAAAAAACTGAGCATTACGACTGGCGCAAGGCGCCTGCCATTCATATTCTCAGCCGTGTGTCATCACGCGCAGCGAACGAGCTGCAACACTGCATGTTCTCGGGCAGCAGAGAGAGGTTGTTACACAGAGTGCCTCAACACATTCAAGCAACTAATGCTACTCAACGCGTCTCCGCAAAAGGAATATGCATTTGCCTGAACATAGCTGCCCAGTCTGGGCTGGCTTTCTCGTCAGAAGAGGGACAGAATTTCTCGCAACTCGCAGAACACTCAGCACAGCCATTTTCACCAAAGGGCAAACAGTACGCCCATGGTCGCTTCATTATTTTATTTTGCCGCCAAAGTTAGAGAGCCTAAATTAAGTATGATTGCAAAAAATAAAACGAAAATAGCCAGTATTAAAAAATATTGCTGAAAAAACAACATTAAATAATTTAGGCAATCCTTCTAGCTGCCTTTTTTCTCTTAGGATAGTAACAGGAGCTGTTTTTCTTTCGTTCACGCACGCGACAACAGGTTCAGGCTTCAGACGGCGCTGCGGTCTAAAAGAGAAATAACAATGGCGGATCTCCTAGGTTCGATTTTGAATTCTATGGACAAACCACCAACTGTGGGCGACAAACAAAAAAAGCTTTTGCAGAGTATGTATCTGTCTAATAACCGCGGTACTGTTCGTGCTAGCTGGTACGTGTTTTTACTGTGCCTTTGCTCTTGCTACGCAGAACAGCGTGATGAGCACCTGAAGCGCGAAGCCGAAGAGAAAGAGAAGTTGAGAAAGTTCCGAGATCAGGTGGGTTGCTGTTTAATAGAAGCAGTGTCATCTTTATTGGTTCATAGCTGTGGACTCAAAACGCTTCGATAGAGCATATTTTGCTAATCTACTATGTGTCTGAATAGTGATTCTGAGCTGTTGCGACGTAAGGCTTGGAGCGTCGTTGGCGTATTCTGCGCGCTATAGAGTCGTCAATTTCAGCTTACCATTTTATGTGCCGCCCTCATCCACTGCCTATGGGTAGAGCTAGTTTTTGAGGTTCTTAAGATACTTGCCTAACGCGCCTGTTACCGTAAATGCTTCCTGTGTTATTACTTTCAGGTCGAGGACAAGATCAACAAGTTTATTCAAGACCCAGAGAAACAAAAACACAAGTTCGCGCCAATGTCAAAAGTTCACCGAACAATCATGTAGGTGCAGCATTTATATGGGCTGGTAAACACAACACACTATGAAGTTATTCTGCGTTTATCAAAAGCGCACTCAAGATTTAAGCACAGTGTAACAGCACCGTGGGTGTAGCCAATTCTAGCTGTACCACAACGAAATGATGGAAAGTGCACTGAAAGTGCCTTGTTCTCGTCTAGCCGCTTCCTATGTAGAAGTGTCATTTTTTTCCATTTAAATATTTTGGCAGGGAGCTTGCCTATTTATCCGGGGTTTACGAGAGACGGCATGACCTCTTTTCATGACATTATCAACCATTACATCTTGGGCGAGCAAGTTTGTCCCCCTCCGGCTAAAACGCTGTCCAAAGCACAAGAAACCACGTGGAGACTGCTTCAAATGCGCTCCCTCACGAACCCCGCTCAACTGTCTCTCATGTACCCCTCGCAATACGAACCCCAATGTTTCCACTGTGGCAAACGCACCACTTACAACCACATCTCATGGGATCGTCAGGAAGAACTGCCTCCGGCGGAGCTAGTACAAATCCCTTCTCTCGAGCGATGGGAGGCTGTGCTGGCCAGCTCAGACCTGAAGACGCAAGTCCGGGCCGTCGAGTGGGCCAACCAGGTCGCCAACAGTCATTGACTAACGCACACCTAACACGGCCCTCCGATCAGCGAGCTCTTCTTGACGAAATAAAATTTTTTCCAATTCAATGCAGCACTGTAGCCACGCTCGGAGCAAGTGTAAAATGAGTGGTTTACTTTCATACTTTATTTTCTTTTTGCAGCCATGATGTTGCAGACATTGCCGGCCTAACAGCCTTTTCATTTGGGGAGGAAGAAGTGGATCGTTACGTAATGATATTCAAGAAGGTGAGCTACCGTGTGGTGATCAGGCAAAGCAGCCTCTGCATGTCAGGGGCTTCCTTTTTCGGTTTATTCCTTGAAGGAGTTTGCACCATCGGATGATGAGCTGGCAGCCTACCGGAAAGGAGAAGAGTGGAATCCCGAAAAGGCCAAAGTTGCTGCCAGGGAAAGGGTGAGGACTTGTCTTGCAGTACTTGCCTGTAAATGTTCTGTTCTGCTACTCTGCCTGATGAAGTACTATCATTTAGACTCTATTAAAAAAAAAAATTAACAACCCAGATGCAGATTGCTTAAGTCTTTGCATTAGTGAGCTAACAGTTGCGTTTGTTTATAAAATTTATTTTCTGAAATGTAACAAACGACCCTCACTGAGGTCTATCAAAAGTTGAGCTTTTAAAGGTGGCAGTCAGTTGAAACCCCTTGCTGTGCCCCCAAAAGAAAGCTGTGCTTCTGCTTGAGAAAAGAAGCTCTGTCATACAGTTGATACATTAATAGAAATGGAGGATGATGCTAAGCGTGCTAAATTGAAATTAGTCTGTTTTAATTTTTGTGCTTCTCTAGTAAGCCACCATCATTATTATTTTATTTACTTGTATTATCATGCAGGGAGCCGATGTACATCTTTTCTAATCTTTTGTTGGCCTTTAATTAAATTAACATGTTTGCCTGAAACTAAAGCTGCCAAGTCGCTGCCAAGGGTCTCTGCCTTGACTTGCGGCGAAAAAGTTCGGGGATGGGGCTAGCAGTGTTAACAGCAGGCCTTCGGAACTTGTCAGTATTCATCCCTCTGCAGAAGTTCTGCTGAATGCTTTGAGGCACCTGCTAGGCTTATTCTTAAAATTTTTGGCGTTTACTTGAAGTCTCTTACTCGGCTTATGTCGTAATTTTGCATGTGTTCGACTTCTCTCTAAAAATAATACCCATATAGGGAGCTCTCTGTACAATAAAAAAAAAAACTGAACTTGTCCGTTATTGCCCGTACTTCTCTCCAGGAGCAAGTGTGATAAGTATCCAGCAAATAGATATGCAGTGTAAGGCTGTGTCAGGGTTCCCTTTATGCATGAGGGCTCTTGTAAGACAAAGTGCAGACTGTGCTTCTACATTTTTGTAATAGATTTGCTGGTGAGCCTTGACCTGTCATCGTAGAGTTACTTAATACTTAGCTTTTCAGATTTGAAGCAACAAGCTTTTTCATTCTCTGAAATTCTTATTTCTTGATCACTCTAGGTAAATATAGCTACTTTCCTTTAGACAAAAACAGTGAAATAATGGGAAAAACTCTCGAGCTGCTGTTGAAATGTGGAAGTCATTTTTCTTCATTCATGCAAATATGACTTCTGTGGATTCAAATTTTTGTTTGTTTCTTTATTCCCTTTTTTTTTTTGTGAATGGTATGAATGTTTGAGGGAAACACTAGGTGGGCCAATGTAACGCAAGGCTTATAATGGCTCTTCAGAACCCAGGCTTGTTGCTTTGACTGTGCTGCTTGAACTTAGAGTGAAAGCCCTTCTGCAATTTTTTTTAGACTGCATAATGACATTGTAGGATGCTGTTTGTCGAATAATTTAAGAACTGACTGTTGCTCCTTTTTGGCCTTCATAGTCAGCACAGCTGCATATGTAAAGTCTTAATAGTTGACAAGGAAAGGGAAAAATCGTTGGAAAAGGTGGCAGATGGCAGCTCTTGGAAACAAGCAATGGCTCAGAAAGGCTATCTAACAAGCTGTTTCAACACTGATGCAGTGTGGCAGGACTGTTAGCTGGCACATTTCTACATTGTTGGTGCACTTGGGTATTCAGTGGGGAAAGACAGAGTTGCCATTCCTACACTAGCCTAACCTAATGTGACCACTTTCGTGCTTTTATAGTGCACAGAGGCTTCGTACTGGGGTTACATCAGTTTTGTATGTGTGTGCAGGAGCTTGCCGCTGCAGCACTAGCAGAACAGGCCAAGCAGTCGGGCCAGGAAAGTACACCCCAGAATGACTACCACGAGAAGTATGAGAAACTGCTTGGCCGAGAAAGTGGGAAGGAAGCAGCGAAGATCACTACCCCCAACAAGCAGTTTGGCTTTGGTAATGACTTTTCACATCATTTTGTTCTGAGCTGGAGTGCTCATCCAGACTAGAGCGTGAACCACGAGTGTGCAGTCACATGAGTACAGACCCGAAGCTAAGAAACTATCATATCTTCTCTAAGGAATGCGTCAGATAATTCCAAATGCCGAAGTGTGCTCTGTAATATTTTGGCTGCACCTGTACATGTGATTTCTCATGCACAGTGTGGACACTGGAATGTTTCACATAACTTAAACCAGAATTTTAAATAGTGTGTCAGATCCTTTAAGGATACTTGTGGCTCAATGATTTCATTTGAACTGTCGGAGATGCATGACATGGGTCAGCTGGAAATTTTTTGAGCCTTACGAGACACCACAAGGGACATCATTCTTGTAATTGCAACTTCATTAACAACATGATAAAGGTGTCAATGGGGCAATGGGGGCAATTCCACATAATTTTTGTTCTCAGTAAACATCGATTCTGTGGCTTCTTCTGCCTATAGTCATGTTTGGTTGGCAACAATTGACACATTTATTGCCGAGAAAATATATCGTAATATCTTCATTCATGACATAGCAAAGTATGTGTCGCGGGCCTGTGAAAGCCAAACAGGGGATTGAATGGCAGTGCCCAGTCTTTGAGAGGAGAAAAAAATGCTAACAACAACAGAATACAGAGTTCAATAAGAATCTGGCATTAAGCTCTACATTGACAAATGCAAATAAGACAACCTTTCTTTCATTTGTTCGCGAGATTGGAATTGGAAATTCTCATGCGGAAGTATATTAAAAGGGTAGCTCCAGGGGTGTTTCAAGGTTGCCATACTTTAATGAAACTTATACTGTATGTTTTTCTCTCTTTCCTGATTAATTCTACCATGTTTGGCAGCCATGCAACATTTCATTTTTATTTCTGTGCAAATCGATGTTAAAGTTTACTGAAAGACTGTTTCTGTGGTCTCAGTTCAGGTGATTTCTATGGGCAACACTGCATTTTCAACTTCACAAATATTCCCCACACATTAAATCTGCACCCCACTTTGATAACAAATTTTGAGGCGTTTATTACGTTGTCTCAGACATTTTATGAAAGGGTTTATCGTTTTCAGTCGCTACTTCAGCTATTAAATGCACACACATCTTTCTTCATTGTGATGTCACCGCAGCATCACACTAAGCATCATCCCTACCCATAGACTGTGTTTCGGTTTCGGTTTGTTATCTTCGCTGTTTTATAATGGTTCCACTCGGTACTTTGAAAAAACAATTTGTTGTGGTGGCACGAGGAGGCTCTAAGGAATGTGATCCGACTGTGAATTGCCCTTTAAAGAGAGACTGAAAAAAAATTTAATGAGGTGAAGTAAAGCAGAGGCTTGGTAAGCATTCCATCACTCAACACCCCGCTGCAAGAATTTTTGAGCTAGCTTCGTTAGCACCAAAAATATCAGCCATTAAAAATAACGTTCCCTCTCTCCCCTCTCAACACATACACTCCGGGGTCCAAAAAAAAAATTGGCGATGGTTTAGCTCTGGTTAAACCTGGAGTGACGCCATAGCTACAGCTGGCCGAGTGGAACTTGCTCAGCTGAATTGCAAAGTCAGTCTTTCCCCACTCCGTTTCGCTGGGCGTTCCTTCCTTCATCATCTTCGTCCCACTTGACACGCCACATGCGCACAGCTGTTGCAGCTCAGTTTCGCCGCCGCGCTGCGCCGCCAGCAGCAGCAGCTGCTCCGCACCACATAGCTGGACATGTGATCAGCCACGGCACCGCGCTGCCAGCAGCTGCTCCACACCACGTGACCAATTACGTGACAGGGTGACGAGCCGCCACGCTGAAGGCTCGAAATTCTACCGTAATGTAGCTATCGCTAAAAAAATAAATCAGGTTGATACTGCAGCGCGCCCGTGAATATGTCACGCGTCAACACCTGGTTTGCTCATGCGCCCGTCGGTGCAAAAGCTTGCATACCTTTCACCGCTGTTGTTGCAAGCGCATCGTGGACTCTGGTTCAAGGCGTGACTGCTGCAAGTGCCCACCATGATAGGCTCCAAACGCTAAGAGTATGCCCTATGTAGAAACTGGCTGCCGAATGCCGGTGTAGGCAGCAACGATTCTTCGGCAGACTCACGGGACCCACCAGCTCGCGGGCTGACTACAGGTGACGATGCAGAGACATCATTGCCCCTCCCTTTTAGTCCGACCACTCGTGTCATGCTTGCAGCGAATGACAGCTCTGGGCTCCCTGTTGCTCACCATGATGTCATCATAGTCGTGACATATACAGTTCCAAAAACTGTCACATGCACATCAATTGGCCTGCTAATTTTGTAGAACGCAGTTTTTAAAAATTTATATTGAATCGCTGGCTTCATTCCAAGGACTCGTACGTAGTGTGAATGTTTAAAAGCATTCATTCTACACATTGGCTGCATTTACCAGCAACTCTGAACCCATTTCATCGTCCCTTTAAGGGTAAGTGGCACATAGAAGTTTCGAGCGCATTGTTTCAAGCACTTTCATCTTATTTAGCATGCTGCCAACAACAGTAAACCACTCAAACGGATGTAAAGTTTGCCCAGATACATGTAAAAGACTAAAACGTTTGGCTCATGCATATTTAAGTACAGCAGTCTCAGTGAACAAGGAAAAATTATTTAAGATATGGAAGTATGTCAGCATTATCTTTTCGTTCCACACTGTGCATGATAGAGACTAAAATATATTTTAGAATGTTAATGACTTTGTTGCATCAAAAGGCAGAACAAAAATGGAAACTGTATATGCCAGGTTAAACACTGAAGATCATTGCATAGAATATCTGTTTGTAAATCTTAATGAACAGAGGGCTTTGACAGAATACGTTAAGAGTGCAATTTTAGAGTAAAAAATATTTTTTTCTGCCACTTTATTCAAGTTTGGATGTCAAAAAGTACTTTGCGGTCTTCATTTGGAAGCGAGTGGTCATGTAGCCTTTCATGAGAGATCTGCACACAAAGAATCCTCTCAATATTGCCGTAGCTTGCTTGCAAAAATTGCTGGTGATGATGATACTTGCATTTCATTGTTTGGCCTTTTTTAACTTATAAATGCTCCATTGTTTTCAGTGAAAGTAGCCTTTTGTCATCAGAACATGGTGCAGGCCAATTTCAACTTGTCTTCAATGTCCTTTTAAGAACAATACTTGCGTAAATGGGAAATTACGTGAGATGAGAACCTATGCTGAAAAAACGCGCTTTGCAGGACACATATACTGGCCGCTGTCATTGCTGTGAGCAAGTTTTTGAAAACTTTGGTGCCGTCTTAGTTTTCTCGCAGCTGGTACAGTTTTTAAATTACTACTTATCTGAGTTATCTCAGCAACATTGTGAATGTTTCCGAAAGGCAGCATTAGCACTGGTGGCGTGCCTGTGTTACTGGACAAACAAGAGTGCAGTAGAAGTTTTTTGTTCTTTTCTGGCATGATCCAGAGTTTTCATCTAGTTGATAACCCATTAAAAAAAGGCAGGCTGCAAGCTCATCTTCATCAGTGGGGTGATGAGGTTCGTGAATGCCAGTTTCGTCTGATTGCCTACAACATTTCTAACCAAACCAAACATATCTCAGCTGTTAAAAGCCTAGACGACCTAAACTATGTAATTACATAATGAAGAAATAGCAAGTGCTCTTGAATGCTCAATGTGTCCACGTAAGGGGTATGCGGGTCTTGAGATTGCAAAAAATGTCAAAAAAGTCGGTTTTTCAAAACAATGTTTTTGTACTCAATATACTTTTTTTTTTCGCCTTTCTTCCTGTCCCCTCACCTCTTTCATTTCACGTCTTCAAACTGCCTGCTATCCTTTAATTCCGCTGCCCCAGTTCAGGTGCCGCTGCCATAGTGATGGCAAATGCCAGGGTCAGCAAAAATCTTTTGCTTTCCTTTATGTTTTTATTTTACATTAAACACTTACTACTACTCAATATACTTCATACTCTCTCCGCAAAATATCCATGCTGAAAAGGATCCCAAAGCTCTAAAAAAAATTTTGAGAGTTGCGCGGCTGAAAAACGAAGTGCTAGCCTCGAAATGACATTCAACTTCACGCAGTCGCAATGCTGAAACCGCTCCCCAACTGCGACTATTTCGCTACTGTTTGAGAGCTCCTTTCACACCCTTTTGTTTGGTACTTTCCAAGATAGTATCATATAAGCGCAGGGGACGCTACAGCCATTTTTCTGCGACTTAGTAAGTGCACACAGTTTTCAAGTCTCTTATCTCTCTTCATGATTTTGCTGATACACACTCTGCCTTATCAGCTTTTTCTTTGTTTTGCATTGGGCGATTGAGTTGACCTTGGTACCAATTTATTCGGCAGGAGTAGAGCTGTGCAGTGATGCTATCTTAATGGGTTTTACCTTAATTTAATTAGTTGCTTTCCTAAATTACCAGCCAAACCATTTGGTACATTCTATTCATAGATTTGTTCACTAATGTATTTTCACTGAGGCAAGTGTAAAAGCAGCATCACCACACAAAGTGCATCTTGTGTGATGCAATTCTCTAAATATTTAAGAATTTATAAACATTTTTTAGCTAGCGGCCTGTAACGAAGAGCCCAGTTAAAACCACAAAACTCCTTATAACTACTATTCTAGTTGAGCTATTTAAAATTTCATTGCATATTTGGTCTCTACATGAAAAAGCACGCTTTCATGATAATTATGATGATTGTGCCAGAAATTAAAAAATATATATATTTTTAAGGCAAGCATCCCCTCTTAATAAAGATTGTTTGCATGCACGCTTTTGTCTCTCGTCAGTGCGTGTATGTGTGTGCGAGAGATAGAAAGGGGGTTGGAGAGGTCTTTTAGACAATAACGCCCCTAGTTTTCTACAACTCCACAAAAAAGTGGCCGATTTGAGTATATTTTGCGGAATTGCATATTAGCAGTCACTTTCTCCCTCTCTTTTTGTGATATTAAGTTTATTAAAATAGATAGTGGGAGTACAGTCGATCCCGATTATTTCGAACTCTGTTAGACCAAATTATTCTTTATATCGAATAATTTCTGAGTGCTGTAAAGGTACATTGTGAATGTATTGGAAAATGTATGGCTATATCGTACAAAAAATAGCCGTTGCATCCGATAGATTGAACTTCGGACAACTCCAGTCGACTCGAGAAGCTAGCTCGTGGACCTGCGGGTGCAGTTGGTGTTAAGGTGCTACGTAACTCGCGCAGACACATGACACGGATTTGGGGCGGTGCGCCAGTTGTGCCCACGTTATCACGCAGTTCGCATGTATGATGCGTCGTGCTGCCATCAGAAATTTCGCATGGTTTTCATTGTCTGTTTGTGCGCGGGAGACAACAGAACCTCCCCTCTTCTGTGAAACTCGAAATTGTGAAGTGAGTTGAAAGAGGGGAGAAGAAATCCGAAGTCGCCACGGCATACAAGATTCCGTGAAGCATGCTAAGCACCACTTTGAAGAACAAGGCTGACGTCGGGCTAAAGCGAAGAAGAGACGTGGTGTAAAAGTCAAGTCTCTGCGATGGTTGCAGAACGCGCTTTCGGTTTCGATAGCTTACAGGTCCAATTTGAGTTTGGTATATGTGGGTTCGACTGTAATGAAACGATTGGAATGTGATATTTAATAGTCTGAATACTTTGGCAAGCCACAATCTGGCAATGAACAAAGTTCTGCTGGTGCTTTGACATACTTGCGTGCCCACCCACTCAAGCAAGCTAGTACATCAATTACTGCAACTCTGGCTTCAATGTGCTCACAAGCCTCTATGGGAAGTCAGAATACTGGCACATATTAAAAGTAGTATTACCCTATTTGTTTGATATAACACGTAATTGTTTTTTTTTTTCCTTAAATCATCTGCTTCAGAATGCTCCTCGTTTTTGGAACCAAGCTGCGAATATAGTTTGATTTTTCTGTTTTAATGCGAGAGCGTAAGGAGGGCCATGAAGGCGAAATGTCTGACGGCGTCTCTGTGAAGCCTCCACCTGAAAACATTTCCCTCTCCACCTCCTCCCCATCTATACTTATAGAAGAGAGGAGAGATGATGGTGGTGAAAACTTTATTTCAAACAGGAAAGTTTAGAGCACGCAGGTCCTTGGGCCCCCACACATCCCCACTGCACTCATTCATGTCCCAGAGGCTCATGGTGCTGGCAGCCCAGGCTGCGGCGATGGCTTGCTTGGCCGGGTCCTCGGAGTGCAGTAGGGTCTCCCAAGCGACGTCAAACGAACAATGACTCGGCAAAACAATTGGGGCGATCATTTGAATTGATATGGAGGAAATGCGATAGCATTCTTCTTTCACGTGCCAATCTATTCCAGTTCTGAGCCCATTATCTTTCACTCCCCAAATCTATTCCAATTTTGATTTTATTCCAATTCTGATTACGCAGATTGCGGCAAGTCTTCATACCACTACAAGCAGTGGCGCAACAGTTTAATGATGCCCCACTGCGCTGGCAGGTGACTGTTTCAAACACAGCAACAAGTGGGGCTTGTGAGACCCAAGTCACTCTTCGCGAGCAATGTGACAAGGAACAGGTCCCGCAAGCCTCATTTTGCACAGAGGGTTCTTCGTGAGTTTGTCAGAGCCATTTTCTTCTTAGTCATTTCCATCTTTTTGGAACCATTCTTTGTCTGGCCTCATCCTCCTCTCCCTTGCAAGTGGAGATGGGGACAGTTGACAGGTGGAGAGAGGCAAATCCCCAAATGCCACAGGCAGGTGGAGGCCTCACATAGATGCCAACATCGCCAGACAGTTTTCACTTTCATGGCCTTCCTAATGGTATTACTTATCGCATTGAATTCTTAGTGGCTCAGACAAGAGCAGACCTAAAATAGACAGCCTCCCAAAGAACTATCTGTGCAAAAATGAGGCTGGCGGGAGCTATTCTTTCTCGCATTGCTCGTGAAGGGCAGCCTGGGTCTCATAAGCCTCACCAGTCGCTGTGTTTGAAACAGCCTCCTGTCGGCACAGTGGGACATCACTTAACCACTGTGCCGGTAGTGGCACAAGGACTCTCCGTAATCTGACAATGTGACACATTTTGTCGAGTTGCATAGTCGGAATTGGAATAGAATCAGAATTAAAATAAATTTAGCTAGTAAATGACAATGGGTTCAGAATTGGAATAGATTGGCGAATGAAAGAAGAATGCCGTTGCATTTCCTCCACATCATCCCAATTGATCACCACTAAATTTTATTGCCCTGTTCTCCGAGATACCCAGACCGAGCTCACCCACCAGGCTGATGAGCTGTGAGGAAAAGTCAACTTCTCGTTGACCATGGGCCATCAAGGCTCATCAAGAATGGAAGGTGGTGAAAGAAGTGTGAGGAGTAAGGAAGAGAGAAAAGGACAAACACAGAACTGTGCAGCACGAAACAGCGAGGCAATAAGTGGCAGCGTAGTGGACGCTACTGACACAAAGGTTGCGTGTGTAAATGGACAGGAGCCTTTATTGCACTCGATCCTGTTGCACATGCTTCTGAAGCGTTGCCTCTTAAATAAAGTGAATAACAAACTGAAGACAATGCAGTGTTCATGCTGGCCTACTTTTTGAGGTCTAGCTATAATTTTTTCTTTTTAATTTTCGTGACGGATGAACTCCCCACTTAAATACATTTGTGCAGACATGGCAGTAGTAGTAACAAAATAAGTTTTAGTTTCAAGTAATGCCCACCATCCATTCTGTAGGCTTCCTTTCATTGTGGTATCTTGTCTCCCAGGAACGAAAATGAGCGGCAGGCTGGTGCAAAACTCTTATGGGCTGTATCCTGCTCATTAGCGTGGTCACCATAGCTGGTACAGAATATGCACCATGCATCTTCAATGAGATCATCTAGTCACTATGATAGGGGAGGGGAGGGTGGTAAAGGATGCACCATTCTTCAAATGAAGTGAAAATAATACTAAGCACTACCCGACGCTGAATTGCAATAGCCACCTTCAATTTTAATCGAGGTACCTTTCGGTGCATGTTATAAAAATGAGGTTGTATATTTATTTTGGTGTGTTATATTTCTTGTTGAATATTGTAGATTTTTGTTCTCAATTCACGGAACTTAAAATTTTCTATAGTAGAAAATTAGAGTCCTTAGTCGTGCTCAAGTGTCAACGATGAATGAGGATGTTCTGCATCGCATGTACCATGCCAGCTTGCGTATTTGCTCCCACGCAGTCTGCCTTTTTTTTTGCCTCGAAAAGATAAAAGTCGGAGGGTACTGACTGTGTTATAAGTGCAGTGCTAAGTTCCAGGCCAAAATTGTCAGTCTGTGATGCAGTCTTCACACTGGTGGGAGCAGCGTGGTATTACCCATGTTCTAAGAGAAAGGCCACCTTCTTTGGCTTGACTCTGAAAGTTTGGTGCTTTTAGTGCAGCCAGAGCGGCGCAGCGACACAGGGTTGAAGAAATCCGGAAAGATTGCGGCTTTTGTGCCTCTGAATGCAGCACTCATCGGCTCATTCACTGAAGTCTTTGATGGGTGCTTGGACCAGTACAAATTCTTATTCAAGTTCAGTTTCCGACAGAGCTGTACAGCTTCCCTTTGTGGCCGTACAGCTGTGCTCAGGTGGATGCTAACCAGTAGTTACTCTCTTGAGTGCGTCTTCAAATACTAAAGCATAGCAAAAGTCATTTTCAGCGCCCACAGCGCCTCAGATTTGTAGCAGTCGTAATATGATGCTCACATAGCTCATCTGCCTGTCTGAATTTTAATTTTTTTGCAACGTGTTGTTTATCTTGTTTCAGTGCCCAGCCAGAACAAAAGGGATGTCAGGACCATCGAACAAGCACTGGCAGACATCCGTGCCAAGAAGAAGCAAAAAACTGATGGCCCTAGTTCAGAAAAATCTGAACAGGAATGATATATTTTTTTTCTAGAGAGCAAAGTGGCATAGGCAGTTAATGCATAGTTTAGCTGGGTTCATGTGTCCTTACCTCTGAGTGCACTGCTGACTGCTTTAAAGCACAGTGCCTGTTTTGTTGCAGGTATATTTTCAACGCACATCGTCATTTGACAGCATAGTTTATTACTCATGTTTTGTGGACTGCACGTAAAAGTATCTCTCTGGCCTTTTATAATTCTCTTTCGGAGCGAAATGTTGCAATGAAAATGCTGAAGACTACACCGCAGTGAGTGGCTAAAGTTAACCAGAAGTTCAGTCGAATTATTGTCGTGAAAGTATGCATTAATGGCTATTTGTATAGGCGATGCACTGCAGAGCACATTTTTCTTTGTTTGTGTTGTGTTCACAACTTCTGCTATTTTTCTTAGGCTATACTGGTCATCATTTGCAGCAGTACAAAAGGCACTAAAAGTAGCCAGCTGGCCGACTTGACTTCAGCACTTGGCTGCAGTTGACCTTTCCTTCATGCGCATTTACTTCAAGCCATAGCATTCTCTCATCAAAAGAAACAGTAAAACGAGCTCTTGGGAGTTACGGAAATTGTGTGTTGCAAGGATGCATGCATGCTTCAGGTGTCACCGAAAACCACGCAAGTAGGTCTAACACTGTTGGAGGCTTTATTCGAAATCATAATTTGAATTGAAACTCTTCTCACAGACTCTGTAGAGCACCAAACTCGCATAAGGCCATGCGTTGGGGGTACCGTGTTTTGTTTGCCAATGGCTGTACAATCCTGCCTCGTTAATATGACCCCCATTAAAGGGGCTCTGAAACACCTTCCGAGGAGAGGACATCAACTTGCTCAATCGCAGCATTGTGTTGTCATTAACACCTGAGCCAAATAATACACTTCTACAAGCAGCAGTGAACTAACAATCACGCGAAAGTTGGCGAGCTCTTCCCGGCGACTTTTCCATGCTCGCACCCTGCTCCGTCGCTCTCATCTACGTATACATGTTGAGCGATGGCTATTGGTTAGATTCTTTCAGACGTCAGGCAGCTACCATGGCCGCGGCCAATAAGCCGCTCAGCTCCGGCAGGTCGGGAAGCTCCCCCCCGGATGTGGGGCCAGCAAAAGAGCGCCGACCTTCCAGCGTGCAAATATTGACGAGAGGAGAGGGAAAGGTGCGAAGACGCTGAAATTCAAATTTTGACTGCAGATAACTCTGTTTCTACAAAGCGCATTAAGAGATTCTTCCTGGACAATATTCGAGAAGCGGCGTGCTTTCACATCCCAGGCATACCGCAACTTTATTAGAGCACCTTTCAGAGCCCCTTTAATATATATATCATATAGGTAATACAATTCCTATACAATTATATATAGAAATTGTGGAGAGTTTGCTTGGGGTTCAAACTTTTTTATTGTATCTGCACCTCGTTAATATGGAAACTCGCTGTCCAGACAGTGGGCAAAAGGAAAATAATCAGAACCCATTGGGGCCCAAGTATTTTTGTCTCGTTAATATGGATGGTGATGAGAACAAGAACTTTATGCTCTAAACAGATGTTTCATTTTCTGCATTTTGAGTGCAAGGTACCATAAAAATGAAGTGAAAAAATGCAAATGACTGAGTGATAGCCTTTTTCTTTTGTGGTTTCATGCCTTACAGTGCAGTGTTGCCATTATCTGAACCATATGAATGGCTGTGAAAGAAAACCCTGCAGCTTGTGCCACGTAGAAAGCCACACACATTCAGCCGTTGTCAACAGGGCAAGCTGATCTGTGGCAGCGATTTGTGCGATGTGGGCAGTCGTGGTAGGAGTTACCGTATTTACACGATTGTAAGTCGATTCGACCCCCCCATATTGCATGTTGGAAAAAAACAAACAAACTTGGAGGTCGTTTAATCTTGGCCTTTAAGAGTATAACGCGATAGCATTATCCGCTATCGGCTGCTGCGTAATCACTGTACTACTCATCCATACTTTCGCCAACACTTGCGCCATCGTCCTCACTAGCGCTGCCGTTGTGATGCTGCTGCGGTCCCACAGCACGTCGTTCAACGTCATAGTGCAGAGAAATCCTGCACTTCGCAAGCATCCGCACCATGACATCGCGTGGAACAGCTGAAAATTTTTGCCTCCCTGTAGCTGCCACACGTATCACCCATTGCAAACGTCCAACTTGCGGCCCAGCACGCAGTTGTTTGCTCCTTCGGCGTAAAGAATGACAGCCATCTTGAATGTAGCCGTGAACAAGCACCAGACGCTTACCGGACCCGGAGCACGACATTAAAAACTTGCAAAACGCAGCTGGTAGTTTTCAGATGTGTCAGAGCCAAAGAGAAACTACGCGTGAGTGCCGTCAGCTACCGACACTCCGCGGCACTGCTGCCGCTCTGAGTGGCGGTGCCGCCGCATTTGGAACAGCAGCCCTTCCATCAGCTATCGACACTATTTTGAGCACCTCGGGCCACGCCACATGTCAGCAGCCATAGTCTGCAGCCACGTCTGGGAAGTGGGGAGGGGGTTGTTGGTTTGCTGCATATCGACAGCCGCCATAGGCCGCATAGGGCAGGCAGGGGGTGCTGGTTCTGCACGTTGAGATAGCAGCCAGCACCAAGAGCGATGTGACAGAGCCACGCAGCAAAAATGCAACCACGCTGTAGCATCTCCAATATCTCGTTTGGCTCTCCTTTATTGAAGCGAAAGCTTCACTATGCTATGTAAAGCTGCTCTTCGCATGTTGCTAAATTTGACTTTCCCAGAGCCAGAGGTCATGCTTTCGCAATATTGAGGTGTCCGCGGAGTTGTGGAGATCTGAGAGCTAATGCGCCCTTTCGTTTCGTCAAAAACATTTCCTTCCCTCAAAACAGATGCTTTCGCATTTCTCCAGGTAAGCAGACTTAAGTGCCCTCAGTTGTGTTTTGCCTCCGTCAAAACACGGCTGCCGCAGTCGGGTTCGAACCCGGGTACTCTGGCTCAGTAGACAAGCGCCTTAACCACTGAGCCACCGTGGCGGGTACTTATTACGATGCCAAGCCGCTGCCACCTGCCAGGGTGGCAGGGTGGGTGCTCTACCTATCCAGTGTGCGGAACACACAGTCTTACAGATGCCAAGCCACGTCTACTTGCCCGATGCACTATAGCTTTCGCCCTATAACCACGTTCAGCAGTAGGTAAAGCGCACCTAATTTTTTATGGTGCCATGCTTTAATTTCGATAGTAAGTCGACTTACAGCCGTGCAAATTCCGTAGGTCTTTTAGCCATAGGGCACCATCAAGTGTATCACGGACTACTGGGCTTGTCAACCTGCAGCACATTAGTGGTTACTATGACGACGGGCTTGTAGTCCCCAAAATTATGTGTATTTGAACTTCACTGCCCACCACTACGCACAGAAGCGGACTTTAATCATAGCACTTCTGGCTGCATTCACGGCGAAATCCGTGGGACGAGTGAACCCTCCTGGCAGGTCACGTGGCAGAAACGCGGCACTGGAGTAATAGGCTGCTGGCGTTCATTAGGTTCAGTGGCGTTGACGTTAAAAATGTTGTAGACTGTTTATTTTGAGGAAAAAAATGGCGCATAACTGGCTCCCTGGGTCAATGGACACTACAGTCTCGCTTTGAGGCATGTGGTGGTGTTGTCTACCTGCAAAAAACTGTGCTTCCACACAATACTTCGTGCTTAGCAATGCTAAACCACCTGCCGTTTCTCTCATTTTTTTTCCTTTCTCGAATCGTTATTACGGAAAACTTGCTTATGGGCAGTTTTACTCTTGAACCAAAGTGTCCATATTAACGAGGCGTAACTGTACATGCTTTTGCAGAGCCTGTCTTAGCCTAGGGCCAGATTCACACTTCTGCATTTTGTATATAGCTCAGTTAGTGACTGGTCATAACATTTGCAGGGCATGATCAGTCCTGAAAGCCAATAATTTTGTTAAGCTGCAGCCAGTCACTAACTGATGTTACAAGCAAAAAGTTTTGTAAATCGAGCCCCTGGTTATTATAGTGAACCTTGCTTAGTGCCCGTAGGGGAGTTTTAAAATTATTGGTGTGCCTCAGAAATTTTGCCACCAACCTAGCAAACACTTGGGAAAGAAAAGCTCGTCAACAACCAGTTATGTTCAGACCTCACCTGATTCTGTTACCAAATAAGACGAAGTGTCTAAACTAATTCTCTTTCTACTGCGATGCCTCTCGTAGCCCATGGGTTGGGAGGGATGCCAATGCAGCTGGTATGACAAGCTGACGTGTAGTGAGCACCTCTAACAAACAGTAGCAGAGAGGGAAGGTGATGGGAGAGTAAACATTTTTGACACAGGTGGCAACTGGCATCATAGCAAATAGAAAGGGGTAGTTGGTTGCATACTTTTTATGTGAACTTGACAGTGCAGCTTAGATTTGCTAGCATGGGCACTTTCATAAATGTTGAATTAAACATTTCGGAACATTAGCTATGCTTATATGTGACATAGTGGAAGAATGTGCTCAGCTAGCTAGCTTGTTAGAAGCAATGCAATATGCCGTAAGCTTTGTTAGCACTTCCTTTTTGTCTGTACATACAGAAAGAAAAGCAGTTATTTGTGCTGGCTAATTATTATGTCAGCAAACATTACAAATGCGCTCTTTTGGAATCCTTTCACAAACTGTTGAAGTGCTGTGGTGTGATCCAGCTTTTATCACAAATCATGTACATTGCACAGAACTCCTGTAAATATACATGTTTGATCTGGCATTGTTCTTGTTTATTTCGCAGTTCATGTACAATTTGAGTGGCTGTCACAACGGGCACAGTTCCCCGAGACACTTGTATTTTGGATGTCTGTGCTTGAAGCCTGTCCCAAAAGTGCCTTCCAAGCATGCATAGACTCAAACCGGAATGAGAAAATCTGATGTTCAGTGTTCTCATTAATATCCAATTTTTCTTGAAAACTTTGTAGTCAGCAACACTAATGAAAACATTTCTGCAGGCCAGGAGAAAAGCTTGAACTAATATTTTGATACCCATCATTCCTATCATGTTGCATAGTATGGGCTTTGCTGATGTGTTTAGTGCAGCATTTACTTGCATTAGTTTAAATGCCTCTGAAAAACTTGTGTAGGTTGTTGCATGCGGGTTGTCACTTTGGGACCAGGGATTTGTGATGTGCATGTTTTTCTGCCATGTCATGTCTTGTTGCAATATTTTTGCGTAAGCCTACAAACAGTTGAAATCAGTGCAGAAATGTGCAGCCCACTCAGGCTTGCAGGCGATGCAGCTGTGTACCCAGTCATTGGCAACATTTGGGTCTAGCATAATTATAGCCCGTGCCTGTATTCTGTGTCCACTGAAGTGGACTTGTTCAAACAGGAATAGCCTAAACTGGACACACTCTCTTGCTCCAAAAATGGAAAATGCTGCTGCTACTGTCTCTGATCATATTACTGCATAAATGTTCCAACCACCTTTAAATCAAGGAGAGCAGAACATCTGCACTTTTGAATGCCTTAACGTAAGGTATGTTTGTCATACAAGTTTTTTAATTATTCCATTTTGCATCACAATTATTGATGCTATGGTAAGTACAGTTTCAACCAAGGTGATGCAATAGGAAAGTCAAGTCTGCTGCAGTCATGCAGCCAGCCATAGCCTTCACATTCGGGGCTCCTGAAAACCGGCACGGATTAATTAAGGGACACTTCAAGAATACAGGCCGAAGCAGCAGCACGCTACAATTACTGCTAGGTTGCAGCGTACTGCGCTGTATGCCGATGTCATGCTGTGAGGAATGCTACCCATGCCATTTGGTAGGTGGTTGTTAAACATTGCACAGCCAGCCAAAAACAAGTCATATGGGGAGGAATAAGAACTCTGTGTGGAAAGTTACAGCATGTGGGCCAGCCTTTGCAAGCCTTGCCCTCTTAAAGACAATACTTTTCCTTTATCCAGGCATGCCAAAGTCTGCCCACACGACAGCTGAGACCTGGCCATAACCAATAAAACTTGCCATAAGCTGTCATGCGGGGGCCGATTTTCTCACTTTTTTATAACTACGCTTCAAAATTGTCATGGGGCATTCTCTCCTGTGCTCTCCTTCACAACGTTGCACTCCAGGCTGCCTTCTAGGGTACTTTGCACTTGTGAAGGGAGCACTAGGTCAGCTAGTACTGTTCATCTTACAGTTTACAGTAGCTGCTTGACGGGCTTTGTCAGGGGTAAGTGGCATCATCTTGTGTCATTAGCGGCAACTACCATGTTCACCTGCTTCCATAAAGCAGATAGCCTGTGTTTGAGCCACAAGCGATGTGTTCGTTCTCAAGAATACAACCTATGGTCATGTAGCCAAGTCAGACACCACAAATGAGCACAAATGCTAGTGATCATCCAGTGGGTGAAAAGAAGTAATGATTTTCTTTTGTAGTCTTGCTTTATTGCATCCACTGATCAGAAGCAATGCAGTATGCCTGCAAAATATTGCCAGAATTTCCTTTGTCTTTTTTTCTTCTGGAGACATTTCACACTTTTTGAATGCAGTTAGTTATTCATGCATGCTGAAAAAGCTCTCATATAAGGAAATGCCTTTGCGTCTTGGTGACTGGCATCATTTCAGCTTTGCAACAGTCAAGTTGTGTGCTGCATGCTAGCATTTCCTTTGAGTCTTTTTTTTTCTTCAAGACTTTTCACACTCTTTGAATGCAGTATTCATGCATGCTGAAAAACCTCTGTCATGTAAGGAAATGCCTTTCTTTGCATTTTGGTTACTGGCATCATTTCAGCTTTGCAGCAGTTAAGTTGGGTGCCCCTTCGTTTTAAAACGAAGTACACAAGTCCTTTTGTTATTGAACCACCTGTACAATACACAAGCTAGGCAACGAAGACACCTATGTATACTTGTGCGTGTGAACACAATTTTTGCAGTTAATTTTTGTAGCATGTGTTTGGTTGTTCACACATTTGCTTTGCTTTTGAGTTCCATTGAATGATGCATGCACTGTATGTGAGCAGTACAGAGGACACCAAATCTCGGAGGGAAATGTGCAAGTGAAGTTGTTGGCTCGAATGTAGAAGCTGATCACAACAGAGAAGTAGATAAGAGCCATTCGCATTTAGCCTATATATGTATATATATACAAATTTGGCCCTCAGGATTGCTCTTAGAAAAAGCTTAATGCAACAGTATGTTCCCGGGATTTCTGTCGCAGGTTTGCCAGTGCTGTGACTGGCGTGTCGAAGTCCTTGCACATCTGGTTGGCACTTGCTCCTGGAAGAGAGCAAAATTTACAATGTTAGGTTAGATGTTTCAGCATTGGTGACTCATGCAAAAAAGCAAAAAGCTGTTTCAAAGCTAAATTGGCATTAGGAGGGGGGGGGGGGGGGTAGTGTTCTTAAGCTGGCAGGCTCCTTGATGGCTTGTGTATGGGTTTTTGGGGGTTTGCCATTCCAAAGCGACTGGGCTATGAGAGACGCCGTAGTGAAGGGCTTCGGAAATTTCGACCACCTGGGGTTCTTAAACGTGAACTGACAGCGCACAGTACAAGGGGCCCCTAGCGTTTCGCCTCTGACCGCCGCACTGGTATTGAATACGAGTCTTTCGGGTCAGTAGCCGGGCACCATAACCACTGAGCCACCGTGGTGGCTTTTCCTTGATGACTTGGTAATTCAGATACTTGGCCTGAAAATCTAGCAATGCAGAATGTCTTTTTGAAGCCTTTACATTTTTTAAAAAAAAGGGAGAACATATGTGGGAAGATTGCTTCTATGTGTAGATTTATGCTGAGTAATATGAGTGCAGTTATCTAAAGTGGCTTACCTGCTGTGAACTGACTTCCATATGGAAATGCCGGCTTTATATCCATGCCCATCGCACCATGCGAGCTGTTGAGGTTGTTGAAAGTGCTTGAAATGAACCCTTCAGTGTTTCCGATCATACCACTGCAAAGAGAATGATGTTCAAGCATTTAACACTGCATGGCTGTTTGAGTGAGACGCGTTTAATTACTGAATGTTTTATGCATACACTGTACCATTCTCTTGCCAGAAGGCAAGTCCCCAGACAAGGCATAAATTCAAGAAATTCACAACTACGTTCCAGTTCATAATCTCCACCTGTAAAGGCATGGCGTCCCGTCGCCACTTGCCATAAACATAACTACTTTGCATAGCCTCTACCATTATCTGCATGGTTAGGCCCATAAACATGGCTTGATGGTGACGTAGCACTCTGCCATATAAAGCCTTTCGTGCTAACGTCTTCGGCTGTTGATCCACGCATTTTAGAGCCACCTCTAGGCGCCCGTTCCCGGGTTAAGCGACGTGCCTCGGCGTAGAAGCGCAACGGAGGGTGAAAGACGGCGAATAGAGCGCGAGGAGGAAAGTGGAGAAGAAGGGTGCGGCGGTAGCGTGGGCAGGTTGCGCGGTGGCTACCCGATGACGTCATCGATAAGGTATGCGTCGCTCGCCACAGATGGCGCCAAAATAGCACGCGCTGGCCTTTGGCCCGAGGCGAGGTTTATCGGCTGCAGAATGCTGTGCGCTGCCGAAGTCTGAATCCAGAGCCGCCTCCGCTCACACTGCGTGTTTCGTATGTGGTCGCCTACGGTTCGAGTACCGCAGCAGGTGCGCTCAAAAATCGCATTACCAAGAAGCGTAATCGTCGGCTAATTTTTCCTATTTGTCTCTCGCTTTCAATCCAGATTAAAACTACCAGACTATTCCTGAAGTACCTTTATCATATGACGACCTCTAACTTCATAATACCGTGTTATTGTTGACCAGGGAGAAGTTTGCAATGTTAATGAGGTGTCAGTCACGTATACGACTACAGATCTGGTTTCATATGTGTCAGTTTGGTTATCTTTTCCTATGTAGAAGGAACTAGAAATGCTTCGCTTTTAAGTTGGCTGGTACCCCTTGCACCTTTCGGCCACGCAAAGTAATCAAAGAAAAAACTTGAGGGGACGCAACCTCCGTCTTAAGGGTGTGACGCGATAGGGTTAATGGCGATATATGTGGAATTGGGATTTAGCTACTTTACATTTATAGATCGCTGGGAGGCCTCATACCACTCCAGGCGCTGTGTTGCAGGAGTTCCTGCCCTGCGATGGCAGATGCTTCCATTGGTGAGACCCATGTTGCTCTTCCCGAGTAACTTCTCACGACCAATCATTAATTTAACTGCCACGGTGGTAAGTATGCTCTCAATCTGGTGGGCAGGTTGTGATGACGTCACGTGGTCTAGGGGGCCCACCTTGGTTGCCGGAGCGGGCGGTTGCTCCGGTCGCGTTGAGGCTTTTTCAAATGGTCGACGGCGCTGACGCTAGACAATTTTTGTAGCGAAAGCTACATTAGCCACGAACTCGCAGTTTCGCCGTACTCTCATCGCGTGACGAACCACGTGACCAGCCACCTCCGCCATCTGGCGTGACGTCAGACGAGAAGTCTCGCCGTTGGCGTGACAACTAGCCAGACAACCAGAATAACCTGGACTTGCAAACAAGATTAACCAAGCTATGCCTTAGCTTTCGCTACGTATATCCTGGCATAGCCGAGCTAAGCCACTGCCAATTTTTTTCCGACATCCGGGTACTAACGCTCTCGCGTTAAAAAGTTTGCTGACAAGAGACGCGAAATGCTGTGTTCAACTACAGCAGAAGCGCAATTCCTCCGATTGTTCAAGGAACCCCACGTATTCGAACCTCTCCCCCTTCTATATATGTGTGGTGAAAATAGAAATGGCTGTAGTTTAGCTCTGGTTAAACCTGGAGTGACGCGATAGCTACGGCTGGCCGAGTGGAACTCGCTCAGTCGAATTGCAAAGTCGGTCTTCCCTAGACGTGAATTCACTCTCCACTCCCCCAAACGCAATTCCGCCGATTGTTCAATGAGCCCTACGTATTCTAACCTCTCCCCCTTCTATATATGTGTGGTGAAAATAGAAATGGCTGTGGTTTAGCTTTGGTTAAACCTGGAGTGACGCGATAGCTACGGCTGGCCTAGTGGAACTCGCTCAGTCGAATTGCTCCGTTTCGCTGGGCGGTCCTTCTTCATCTTCGTCCCTGGAAGTGGATTCACCCTATCCCCCCCCCCCCCCCCCTCGGTTTCGCCGGCAGCTGCTCCACACCACGTGACCGTGGCGGCGGCGCCACGCTGAAGGCTCCAAATGATATAGCGTAATGTAGCTATCGCTACAAAACATTGAGACTTCAGACCATGCAGCAGTAATGCAGTGCGTAAATGAAAAGCTCCTGCTTGGCGAAGCTTAGTGAATTAACAGACGACACCTGGCATTTCTTTTAAAGGGGCTAATTTCTACCACTAGGCAGTTCATCCCCATTCCATTAACCGATGTCACACTTAATTCTCGCTGATGTTTTTTTTTTTGCTAATTCCTCTGCTAAGTGCTAGCATAATCAATACTTCGGTTTGTGCTGACTGGCTCTCATCGAATAGAATGCGGTGCGGCAAGAAAAAGCGCACAGACTGCCTATGGAATCCCATGTTTCTGCGTGCCCTCTGTCCCCGCCGCGTCAACCGTCAAAGGTCCTTCTACCCATATCATAGCACTTTAGTACGCGCGGAGACGTTAAACCGCAGTCGGCCTGCTCTGTTCGCACAACGACACTTGACACCACTGCAGCGAATGGCGGCTGTCCTAGTGGCGCCACCTGTTGTGCATTCCTCACGACTATAAGCATCATGTCCTCACGCGCCTACATCGGCGGTTCTTGTCAACTCGGCCTAATCACCTGTACGCACTCGCACCTCGATCTTATCGTGCTTGTCGCTCACCCGAAGTTGTCCGAGGCCACGCCGAAAGCCGCGTGGTGGCCGAACATGCCAGTGGCCGATGCCGCCGGCGCCTCGGTCCTGGCGGAGAGCGCCGAGCTGACGAGTCCCGCGGCCGGAGACCAGGTTGCCATGTCGTTGGCCGCGCTCAACGCCGGGATGTGGAAGTCCGGCACGCTCAGCGAGGTTGGACCCCCCGTAGTGCCTCCGCTGCCGCTCACTGTGGCCCCGGCGCCGCTCCCGGCCAGAAGACCGTACACCTGCGGGCGAGTCGAGGGAAGCTGGTCAGGAGGCTGCGCGCAACAACAAGCTGCTATTACAAGCCTCAATGACGCCATGAAATCGCAGCACACAAGCGTTTCCGCATTCCGCCTCAATCGAGCCTCGCAGCCGGACTTCGATTCCGTGAGCTTATGTTCGGCAGCAAAAAGTCATCCGCTGGCATCTGCAACGAGTGCAGTCCGTGTTTCTTAGCGATGTGCAACTCAGTAATCTGAGCTTTGTTTCCCGGCATCTCGAAATAAGCGACACCGATCACGTCAAGTGTGTGTGTTCAATAACGTGCTTTGTTCACTTATTCATTTTCGTCATTATAGTTGAGTGCGTATGGAGAAGGCTCATTAAATTCCACGCGATACGGCTCGACGTTACCTAACGAAATCATAAACGAGCTGATATTTTTCGTTAAACTTTGGATCAAGTTAAAGCATACTTTCAATAACTTTGGAAAGGACGACGGTGAAGTTATACATGAGATAGTTGTATATGAAGAGGCGGTGAGATACAGTTACATGGCAATAAAGATCTTTTTTAATAACAAAACAAAAGCACGGGGCCGAACTTGCGGAAAACTTGCTTTGCCAGTTTGATGGGCAGCTACCATGAAGAACCACTGTTTTCACTAATACATTCCCAGGTTATAAAAACAAAGAGCGCATCATTTCTCTTAGAACAGCACACTAGCCCAGTTGTAGACGGGCGCTTGTGCCCGCGTCTCTCGAGGTACAGCAGACCAAAGCGTCTCACCTGTTGCGACAAGGGGCCCCCGTTGATGCACGATTCGGTTGAGTACGAGCTGTATCCTGACTGTGTGACTGGGTTCGACGGCGCCAGTGACTGGTGTGACCGGTGCCACGCTGACGCATCTGCAGTGATTAGATGAGAGAGATCAGATCGGACGGAAATTTGATTAAACACGAAGAAAGGTTAGCAATGGCGCTGACGAGGTAAAGGGCCTAAAATACTTCGCAGAGCCAAGTCTGTGACGCTGCCCTTTTCTTGGCAATTCCGATACTGATGAGGGCTGTCGAATCGAAAGCAATATTTTTTTTTCGTACTGTCAACTAGAGTAAAGGAAAAGGGAAGAACGGAAAGATTAATTTAAAACTGACTTTCTTGTAACAGTACGAGATTTTCCGCGCAAGCGCGGACACCCATAAACTGGCCGAGTCCTTTCTTCGGAGTTCTCAAAGCGAGCTTCGTGTAGCTATCAACTCGAAGTCCTCGAGATTATCTAAGTAATCTTCACGGAGCACACTGAAATACTTCACCAATAGCTAGTTTTTTTTTGTTTCTTTCAGAAAAGGTCCTCATTGGTTAATTGAGATCGATTTAACCAAATACGTCGTCACAGCTTCTGTCCATCCTAACAACTTTTTGACCAAAGATAGGCAGCTTGACTAGAGATGCGTTAGAAAAAAAAAAATGCTGCACATGCACACAGAAGCGCGCAAACTGAGAACACTCCTCTACGCCGCTGCGCTTGTTCCAAGACCGACACGTGTTGGTTTCGCTTCCAGCCTCGAAGGCTGCTGGCTTCTGATTTCTTTTGCACTCTGTCCCCTACTCCTGCCTGCCTCAAATGCCGCACTATTATGCGAGTTCGCCTCAACGAGCGTCACCAACAAGTTTCCCTTCCTTGCTTCATTGCCTGTAAAGGTAGTTTCACTGCATTTGAAGTAGCATTGCTAGAAAGCCCAACCAACGCATTGTAGGCACCGGTTTGGCAGCAGCGGATATGACATTCGGTTGCTTTTGTTTTAAAATTACATAACATTTACACGCATCCGTGCACAATTCCGTCACATTATGACGCGCGTAAATGGGCTAGTTACGCGGGAAACGAGGTGCAAGGAGATGCAACAAGAAAGAAAGACAGGTGGAGCGAGGAGGTGGCAGAGCTTATTCGTGCTCTACCCATGCCACGTACTGAAGGAGCCACCTAAGTATATGGGATTTTTGAGTAAATGAAAGGCGCGGTAACTCTCTCACTTCTCAGTGGACACCTCAATCGAGCTACTCCAGGAAGTGATGTGATAATAACAATAATAATTGGTTTCTTTTGGGGGGAATGAAATGGCGCAGTATCTGTCTCACGTATCGGCGGACACCTGAACCGCGCCGTAAGGGAAGGGATAAAGGAGGGAGTGAAGGAAGAAAGAGGTGCCGTAGTGAAGGGCTCCGGAATAATTTCGACCGCCTGGGGATCATTAACGTACACTAACATCGCACAGCACACGGGCGCCTTAACGTTTTTCCTCCATAAAACGCAGCCGCCGCGGTCGGGTTCGAACCCGGAAGTTATGTGCAGACATGAGTTTGGGGAGAGGTCCTGCCGGTCTGCCAGCTCACTGGCGTGTGCATCATGCTCGACAGGCGGACGAAGGAGTCGCCAGGGGTATAAAAAAGAAGACGTAGGTAAAGCGCGAAGCAGAAGCAGAATTGCGACGACAAGCAATACAAAGCTCAGAAGGATCTCAGGCAGCGGGAGCAGGAGGACCTGAAGAAACTGCGGCAGTGGAAACCCAAGAGCGTGAATGGCGGAGTTCTAACGAGCAGCTACAAGGAGAAAGCCGGGGTGCGCCAAAGAGAATGCATGCGTGAGTGGCGTGTACGGGAACGTGTGAACCGCCGCACGAACGACACAATGCAATGCTGTAGGATGAAGTATTATCTGAGCCCGCGAGAAGCGTCAAGCACTTGTAGGGTGTTCGGAAGCAATCGCATTGTACCCATGTGACTGGAGTGAAATACACATATACTTTCCACTCGTGTTGGTTTAAAGGACGGCTTGAGTGATTTCTGGAGTTGCATGTAACTCATTTTAAGAGCGTCTTTTTCGTTATCTTGCCGTGATGTGTGCGCCTAGAGGACAACAGTGCTCACGGGACTACTTGTAGGCGCTGACAACGCGCGAGAAATTTGTGCTCATGATCACAACTCGCGCTTTTTTCTGTTCATCCTTTTCCATATTTTCCTGACTTCTCCAACGCCTGTTATGACGAAACATAATTCTCCTGTCCATGCTCAATATGCTGGAAAGACTGCGGCATGAAAAGTATGTGAGGGCACTGTTTCTTTAACACGTGGTTAGGGCCAGAGAATATGTGCAGTGCGAACTACATATAAGATAAAGTTGAGCGACCAACCCATTTTCCGTTCTCGGCAGTGATCCTATGCTACTTAGTATAAACCACTGTGTAACTCAATGAGACCATTATCTTTGATGATAAATTGTATAAAATCTCTTGAATTTTTATGGTTCAGAAATGTTTGTCTCAGAAACGTCAATTTTTTTTATGCGGCGTTTTAAATTCATTCAGCAGTTTAAGCAGGTACCAAAATGTTTTTATAGAGTTGTATTTCCGTGAAGGCACGTGTTCGTCTCTTGCTGTTGCAATGTCACCTTGCTGCTCAAACGCGCGTTAAAGGTTTTTTGTGCAGCAACAAAGCTGACTTTATCGGCTGGCGTACTGCGAGAAATCTGCTTCCTCGAAGTTCACAGAACTAAGCGAAAGAAACATGACGTGATGCCTAATGAGCCAACTCTGAGCCGCGCAGAAAGTGCGCTCACCGTGGTGCTGTAGTCCCGCGGAGCCCATGGCGGAGTCCAGGTGGTGATGATGAGTCTGGGCGGCGCTGACCACGGCGGGTGCCGCGGCTGCGGCAGCCTGCGCGTAGCCCAGCAGCTGGCTGCTGTACGCGGGACCCACAGGCTGGCTGCCCAGCTGCTTGCGCCAACGGGCACGCCGGTTACTGAACCACACCTGCGGACGGGAGCGATTAAATGGGGGACTAAAGGAGACGTCACTTAAAAAATCAGTCAGTCAGTGAATGAAGCAATCAATCAGTCAGTGAATGAAGCAATCAATCAGTCAGTGAACGAACCGATCAGTCAGTCAGTGAATGCACCAATCAGTAGTCAGTGAATGCACCAATCGGTCAGTCAGTGAATGAACCGGTCAGTCAGTCAGCGAAATAACCAATCAGTCAGTCAATCACTGAGTGAATGAACCAGTCATTGAGTAAATTCATGGTCAACTCACAGTCACCGTCAATCAATTCAATTACTGGTGGGCGCTTAGATAATCTCAAAGCAGTCAAAAAAGAGAAAGGCGGGAGAGTAAAAACGGCTAGAAAAACTTCGTGGTGATATTTTTGTAGGCTGCAAGTCAAGTGTTTTCTGCTAACCGCTACAGCTGTACTCTGCACATAAAGGTATTGTGAATGTCGCCTACTATAAGTTAGCGATGTTAACGATGACGAGACAGAACTCTTGGCGAAGAAATTTCGATTCTCCTCCTTTTTGCGACGCGGTTCAGCGGCAGTAAAAAAGCCCTTGCCTGCACCCTGGCCTCGGTGAGCCTGGTCCTCTGAGCGAGCTCCTCGCGCGTGTACACATCCGGGTACTGGGTGCGCTCGAAGGCCCGCTCCAGCGCTTCCAGCTGGTCGGCCGAGAAGGTGGTGCGCGAGCGACGCGTCTTGCGCTTGAGCAGCAGGCCGGGCTCCGAGTCGCAGTCAGAGTCCTCGTCCAGACCGCTCAGGCGGCCTGCAGCAGCAAATAGGCGCGTTTAAGGTCACGTGTATGTGCACAGTCGCCACTGAGCTTGCATTTCACACTGTCAGCATGAGGGGGACAGTTGGGGGAACAAAGGGAAGAAAAGGGGAAAAGATGAAAGATGAGAGGGCAACAAGGCCGAAAGAAAAAACAACGAAAAAGGAAGTGAGAAAGAAAAGGGAAAAGAGAAACGAAGAAAGGAAAAACGGGAAAGATAAGAAGGAATAGAGAATGAGCAGGCAATTATGCAGCCTTTGCCACAGCTGCAGCTAAGACGACTAGACATGCATGTGCACATCGCAGCTAGATGCGAATGCGCCGTGATCTAGCATCCTGTGAGTTCTTTGCGTTCTACGCAAATGGTATCGATCCTGCGAACGCATGCCACTGCAAATCAGATCACGGCGCAATCAGTCGTTTACAAGCCGCTCTCGAAACCTGCAGGATTGAATAATAATAATAATAATAATTGATTTTTGGAGAAAAGAAATGGCGCAGTATCTGTCTCATATCATTGGACACCTGAACCGCGCCGTAAGGGAAGGGATAAAGGAGGGGGTGAAGGAAGAAAGAGTGGAGGGCTCCGGAATAATTTCGACCACGGGGGAATCTTTAACGTGAACTGACATCGCACAGCACACGGTGTCAGTGCACGTTAAAGATCCCCAGGTGGTCAAAATTGTGTTTCAATTTCCAGTGCAACCAACGGTGCACGAATGTTTTTTTTTTTTACCATTTCGCGATGACCATCTCTGGACGAGAGTCTGCGATAGCATGGCTGATGACTGAAGTGCTGGTTAATGCCGCCATCCGCCTATAAGCCTATCGTGCTAGTAGATCTAGCAGCAGATCTCGACAACGACTCCGTCGTCTACACTACATATGAGCGCGAACGGAGAAGCGCTTGTCGTCCTCTAATGAAAAACGAATGCACCGCCACAGGTGAGACCAATCGGTCAGAAAGCACGCTTCACACATCCAGCTGCCGGCGAGTGCACTCCCCTTCCTGTATTCGCAGTACTCTTTCTTTCGCTAATGAACTCGACTTCCTCACCCCACGTCGCCGCCGCTGGGCTTTGTCTAAGTGGAGTGGCAGTGTCTCTTCCTTCTGCACCGTCAACTGGGACCCCTTGCTGAGCAGTTCGCAGTGGGGGAACCGCGTCAGCAGGGAGTCACGGCGGGATTCGCCGCGTGAGGTTTTTTCGGGACACTGCGGCGTTCCCCTCAAGTTCGATGGCCATCATTCACTATCCAGATGTGTAGACCTTGAGCACGCCATTCTCTTTGTAACTTAACGGAGTGGGCGCAGCATGCGCGTTAAGCGTGTATAATTCGCTGATGAAAAGCAAGTAGCTAGACTCCTATCGGGCTTCGTAGAACTCTTTTCGAAAGCTCGGAGCGGGTCGAACTCAGCGAAGAAAGCTATTTGCGAGTACGCACTTGGGGAAGTTCGCGGAATCCGATCAAACTGAGGAAATGGTTTTTCCTGTTTAAGAGTGCGGCACAGTCGCTGATGGACAGCACGTCGCCGAGAAAAGCATAAGTTGAAATATTGTGCCGGAAACGGAGCTGGATTAAGATTTCTTGTAACCATTCCAGAGCCCTGCTCACAAGCCCCTCGCTTCTCTGTTCGAACATGTTTTGTATATATCGTCGAACCTCGTTATAACGAGACGGTTTATAACGAAGTAATGGATATAACGAAGGATTGATGATTCCCCTCGGAAGGTCGGTGAACACGGGACATATAACGAAGTAATCGCCTGGCCCCCTCAACTTTGTTATAACGAGGTTAAACTGTATATATTGACGTCCATGGACCTTCCTCAATAAGCTGGCCGCAAACGTGCCTGCTGCGACTCGGGAGGTATGCACGAAATAAGGCTTTAAAAAGATTATCGCGCACTAAGCCGGCGGTCATCGGCCGATGTGTGAATGCTGATCTCCCTGTATCAGCGTCACGGCATACAACTTTGGAAATCAGAGCGAAGAAGAAAATAAAGTTCAGTCAAGTCTTCGAATGCCGGGGAAGAAAGACGGAGAATAAACGCGAAAGGGGCGGCGAGTCGTCCATCACCGCTGCCATTGAATGGAACGTCATCATTCAACCTGTCGTGCTGCGCATAATGCGCGCACATTGGCGGCAGCGACGCGAGAAGGGAAGGTACAAATCACGGAGGGAGGGCGGCAGGGTATACCCGCCGGGGACAGGCCACACAATGGGCAAACCAGGGCGTAAACAGGAAGCACGCTCATTGGCCGGTCGTCCGGAACGCCCCGCCGAGTTCGGACTCGGGCTCGCCTCACTCCCCCTTTCCCTTTGTGGGACGTCCCATATCGCGACATTATACGGCACGCGTGTTGTGTGCGCGCGTGTGGTCGGACCGACCGCCGGGTCACGCTTGCGACCACCGGACGGTGAGAACACGGCAGTTCGCTAAACTCGTTTTGCAGAAATTGAATTTTGGCGTTTTACGTCCCGAAGACGACACATGGGATATGAGGGACACCGTACCGGACGACTCCGGATTAATATACACCGTCTGGGACTCCGTAGTGTGCGCTGCCATCGCACAGCACACGGACGTTGTTTTGCATTTCGCCTCCCTCGAAATGCGGCCGCCGCGGCTATGGATTCGATCCCGCTACCTAGGGCCGCTGGGCCACCACGATTTGCAAAGTATAGCTTGATATAACGACTATTTTTTTAACAACGCAAGTGGGTGAAAAAACAAAAAGCAAGAAAGCACAAAGTTGAAAGAATTATTACATGCCCCTTTTATGCCCTGAGGCAATAAACATCGCTTTAAAACTAGAGCTGAAAGTAAATATGAAGTTTTGTTCAAAATTCGCTATCCAGAACAGGTCCTGCGCGGCTGTGTCCAGTTGACTGGATCGTTAAAACGCCTGCTAACACGCGGCAGTTCATGGTTGAACACGTGCCATGGTTGCCTCTGAGGTGTCACTCATCGCCGAATCAGCCACCGATGCACGCCAGCACCACAGCCTTTTGTTTTTCCTGTTAGCTGTCAGGAACAGCTTTTTGCCTATAAACCCGCCAGAATCTTTATTGCGCTAAAACCACAACACAAGAGAGAAGAACACATAGCACAGGACGAGCGCAAATTACACTCTGATTTATTCAGGGCCGAGCCCCTAAATATAGAGAAAACCCGCGCATATAATAATAATAATAATAATTGGTTTTTGGGGGAAAGGAAATGGCGCAGTATCTGTCTCATATATCGTTGGACACCTGAACCGCGCCGTAAGGGAAGGCATAAGAGAGGGAGTGAAAGAAGAAAGGAAGAATTAGGTGCCGTAGTGGAGGGCTCCGGAGTAATTTCGACCACCTGGGGATCTTTAACGTGCACTGACATCGCACAGCACTCGGGCGCCTTAGCGTTTTTCCTCCATAAAAACGCAGCCACCGCGGTCGGGTCCGCGTATATGCGCAAGGTGCATTCCCGACAAGCCCTGACAGACGTGTGCACTCACTATACCCTAAAATAAAGATCTCAAAAATGCCAACTCGTTATTGTACAAGTCCACTGACACATCACTTACACAATTGCTATCGTTCTTTATAAAAAAACGCTTCCAAAATTTCTCGTGCAATGACACTGCTTCCCCTGCCATGAATCTTTATCTCATCAAGACATGGAAGACATTTGCAGTCTCTGCAGTGTTCGGACAAATTTGTCCTTGTCGCCTAATGAACGCTCATGCTCACCTGCGCGATCATTTATGCAGCGGCCGGTCTGGCCTTTATAGGCATCTCCACATGTCAGTGGCATTTTGTAAACCACTCCTGTCGCGCATTTTACAAAGGGCTTCGCGGGCCTTTTTCCACAACCACTTTTCCTCTCTATGCTTTGCCGTGCGTGAGCACAGCTGGCCTAGCCTCTTTGAGGCTGAGAACACCATCGGTACTTTGTAACTGCTGGCCACTTTCTTCAGGTTGTACGCGATCGTATGCACGTAAGGCATCACAACAGGTTTCGTCGCATCGTTGAATATACTGACAGTTTCGCTATAGGTGCGAGGTGTGGCTGGAGTTCTTAATCCTGAGTTTGTAATGACCACCTTGATCGCTCTGTGAATGTATTTGTAAACAAAGTGCATATTAGTGTCAAGTAGAGTGCCTCCATCTCTTCTGCGACGTGCAGTGCCCAAGAGTGAGGCATGTACTATCAACAGCCATGCATTTAATAACAATCCACAAATTAACTCTTGGCAGAGAAAGAATGATAACGCAGAGCGTTGTCGTCGTTAAAGAAGGCATGTGGTTTCAGAACAAATGGAAAGCTTTCAGCAATACCGTAACAGTGAGCGAAAATGAAGACTAATTTTCTATAAAAGAATTAACTGCTAGGCTATAGTTGGTTGTCAGACATAATAAAAGAATTCTAGCGCCAGGACGTACAACACACAAGAAAGAAGGCAGGAAACAACACGGGCGCTCTGAAGCGCATTTTGTTATTTATAGCAGCACCACAAAACTGGGGCAGCAACAGACATTTCTTTCTCTCGGTGGAAATGACAATTAAGCGGTTTCAGAAATTATGCATCGAATTGTGGATCATACGGCTATCCATTGCGGTTATGCTTTCAGTCCAATGTATTTTGGGGAAGGCCCCAATTTGAGAGCATTTTTAATCAGGGAGTAACGCTTACGATTGCTCATGGTTAGGGTTACCCCTCATGAGGGGACATGTATTATAACCTAAACTGTGTTTACTGTCAGATGTTTGCATTTTAACGTGTGGAGGTTTTAGCGCTAATCCTTAATACGGTTACCGATCAAGGTACGGTGTGAGAGCGCAAAAAAAAAAGAAAGGAAAGGGAGAGGGGGTTACAAATGGACGACTTGCACCATTCAGCCCTCGTCCTTATCAAGTCTCCTCTTTGCTTCGTTCACTTTTTTCTTCTTTCTTTTGCACCCTCGTATCTCCAACCAGCCGTTACGGTAAACGTTTTTTTTTTCTTTTCGAGCACGCAACAACCGCGAAGCACGCCACAGTTTAAGTGAACTTTAGTTAACTACATTACGCTATCTGATAGCTTTCCTGAGGAACACGCTCAGCACAACGAACCAAATTGGGCGAGAAAAATTACTTTGTAAACTGTCTGAACCAATTGCTTCGCCTTGAACACGAAAGACCCGTGCGGCGAAATGACTCCAGCGTGCCTGCCAAAGGCACGGCTACAGGCTAAAGAAAAGAAAAGCAGTGCAAAGTCGACCGCGGTCAGCGCTGACCATTTTTCACGGGTACCAACAACAGCGCCTACACAGAGCCTCGGTGCGCACGGACCTCACCGGGCGTCGAAAAAGAGCGGAACCCGCGAAGAAAGGGCAAACGGAACACGGTGATTAGCGGTCCCATTACCGGCCTGGGCTCTTCTTTCTTCGGGACAGGGCAGCAGGTACTACATACGCCCCTTTGTGGCCTGCCGCCGAACACAGCTCGACGAGTCACACACGAACAGACCAGCGCGGCTCCCCCGCAAACAAACTCTCGCAGCGCGTCACCACCGCAACAACGCGCATACTCTGCGCCGAAAAGAATTCGCAGCACGCGGCAGGAAAGAGTCGCATCAAGTAACGGAGCAGCCGTCACGTCGTTTTCACATTTGAGGAAGCGCGAAGACCGGTGGAACGTTCATTGTGCTTGAGGGTTGTACTCTATAGAGAAACGCTTTAACCGAACTAGCAAGGCCGAATTCGCGCTTTTAGACCGAATTAGCCTTGAACTCCTGGTGGTTTTAGTCTGAGGATGTGCGTTATGTGTGCCACGAATTGCAGAAAATGCCGAGGGTGCCAAAATTGCGTTCGCGAACGGCGTTTACGTACGCTTGTGTGCAAGCAAAGAGTTCAGTTGTCGCGTTGGTTATTGCTCGCCATGATTAAAGAATTCGGAATTTTGATTCATGCTACATTTAACTCGGCCTCGTTAGCCTCATTAGTAGGTTTGCGTTTGGCTTCAAACGCCGCCACACAAAAACGCTGTAAATTCCCGATAAATTTACAGCGTTTGTACATTCAAGAGAAAATCGGAGGAAACGCACTTAGCAGAAGTGTCACTATAAGTACCGTGGCCTGAAGTCTTCAGCTGTGCAATTGCAAATGGTCCGCCTACATCGCGTGGAAAGCCGCTTGTGCGTGCCCGGCGGTGCAAAGGCCTACCAGAACACGGGCTGTTTAAGTGCAGCAAGATTACTTGCATGCGGTGCAGGGTGGTTTGGAGAATACATTGAATATATTAGAAGAATACATCTAATCGTTCCGTCCGTAAGCAACAAGCAGCGTTGAAAGCGAGTTCTCGTTAACCCTAAGGTCGACTCCATACCTAAACACACGGGCTCCCGCACCGACACACCACTGCAGCCCAGCTTAGACTCCCGATGCGAACTACGGCGGTGGCTCACCACAACCACGGCGCGTGTTTGTTGTGCACGGGCGATTCGAACGCGCCAAGAGAAAAGGGCGATCGGATTTTTAGCGTGCCTGCGGCGTGCGTGTGTGTGTGTGCGCGCGCGCTCATGTGTCGGGCATTGTCGCCGCCGCCACTTCAAAGGGCGCCGCTGCAAACAGGAGCCTCGGGCCACCCGGACACCCGAGAGGACCTCCCAAAGAGGCCGACGCGACGCGACGCCCCCCCCCCCCCCCCCCCCCCCCCCCCCCTCCTCCTGTCCTCGCTAGATGCTCGCTGTTCGTCGGGGCCGCCGAAGCCGAGGAGGCGACATTGTGCGCGTCCACACCGGGCGGCGGTGCTGACCACACCACCGCCACGCTTTGAGAGCGCCGGCGGCGAACATCAGAGGCGAGCCCGTGACAATGGGTGCCACGAGTGCGCGCGCTGAAGGGAGCCCGTTTTGTTGCCGCCGCCGCCGCCGCTGGGCAGAAGAGGAACCTCGTCTTCGTCTTCCACCGTTTTGACTTCTTCCTCCCTTCGCGCCTCTCCGCTTCTCGAGTCTCTCCTTTTCTGCGTCCGTGTGCGTGCGTGCGTTGTTCGACTGTGGCTTAACAGGGGCGCGTTGATCATGTTTCTTTTTGTTCGCAGTCGCCCTTCCCCCTTATTCTTCGCGAACTGGCTTTTTTTTCTTCTTCTCTCTTGATTCTCTCTTCCTCCGCGCCGTTCGCACCTCTTTTGTGAGTTAACTGAGGGCGTATTTCGCACTTTCTCAAAGGCAGCAAAACGATTGCCGCAGACGGCGCGGCCCGAGAGGTAAGAAGGTGAGGAGGGGGGAAATCGGAGGGGTCGGAATGAAAGAGGGGGTGACTTCTTCTAATGACTCCATGCACGTGGCGGCCGGTTCGTGTTTTACTTTATTTTTATATTATATTTTTTACCGAGTTTTCCACTACGCAGTGGAGACACCGCTGACGCAAGTTTGGCATACCGCCAGAGCGACATGACGCCACATATGGGAAATGGCTTCGCGCTTTTAAACACGTACCAGGCGACAAAGATTACACGAGCAGTTAAACAAAACTGCGAGTCGTTATAGCAGCGGGATATGTGTGCTTGTTGGTTTCGCGCCAGTCCTATGCGCGGCGGTGCGCGTTTGTTGATCGTTCTCAAAATCCGCGCCGCCGGCTCGTAAAAGGAGTCGCCTGCTCCCACGTGTGCGCGAGAGTAGCGTTGGGTGCCCGTCGGTGTCCCTGGGCGCCGCGATCGTAAAACTGACTGGGTGCTGTGCGCGCGCTGACAAGACGTTTCGGCTCCCCTTCAAGCTCACCCTGCGCCTTCGAATAAGCGACGTGCGAAGGCTGGCGAGGGGAGGACGGACGGTCGGCTGTAAAAACTGATCTGTTTTCGTTCACGCTTAAATGGTTCGGCTCGGACACAGTGGGAAGAGGGTACCGTGTCAGAGTTTATGGCGTTGCGGCCTTTCATCGAACGCTGTTATTGCGGTGTGCACGCCTGTTAAGTGTTGACGCTTCGTTTTATTGGCCTGTTCGTCGTGACGAGTGAACGCGACGAGGCAGAGACTTTCTTGAAGTTTTTCGTGGCTATGTGTGTAGAAAAGAGAAGCATCATTCTTAGTTATCATTTAAGCCAACGTTGTCGATTCGGTGGCTCACAATTATATACGCCAGTCTGGCATATTCGGAAAAATAACCTGCAAAATTGTATGCTTGTATGCTTCGTTTCAGTTTATTAGAGGAGTCAACCGGTTATGCACAGTAAAATGCATGCTAAATGGGGATCGCATTGCAAGCTACACGCTATAATGACACACACTGTCTCACAATGACACCTTCTGGTGAGTTGTGGGATTTTTACATTTTAGTCGCGTTTTTTTTTTAAGAATTAAAGCTTTAGAAATGTCGCTTCCAGAAGAAGCACGATTTCTGTGCTTTACTAGGATTACATGTTCGTGCACCTCCTGTTTCTTGTTTTGGAAACGCTGTAATTTTATTTATATTTTTTATTCTAGCTAACAGCGACGTAAATACACCGGGGTGCGACAACGTGCAAGAAAACTTCAACAACGTCAGAGGCAGCTATCGTGTTCGCTCAACAGTGCACAAAGCATGCAGTTATTCCTTCTCACCGTATATCTCGACGCAATACAACGCCGTGTGGGGATACAAAGCGCAAAGTCAGAGAGACACGAAACCGCATACGCACGCGTGACTCCCCAAAACGACCTTAACACTGAGGTAGCAAGTTGTGAGCACGTAGATTTCGCCAGCTGGCTGCGAAGCAAAGTAAACAAAAAAAATGATTGCCGGGACCCGCCATTTTACGCCTTGTCCTGATCCCGTCGAACGACTTCGCAAACGATTTGCACGGATTACGCGCGTGCTGTGACACCGGTCGTTTTTGCGCCGTTGAGCCCCGCGCGCATGCGCCGTGCAAACCGCGAGTACACAAAGACTCCGGGTACGTGCATCGGCGACAAACACCGTGCGTCGGAAGAGCCGAGTCGACCGTAAAAACTGGCGAAATCCGCAGGGATCACTTCCAGGTGCGAGCCGAGGGTGTAGGCGTATACGTGAGCACGGCTGAGGGAAAAGACATGCGCATGCTTTGCCTGCGTCCCGTTGAGACGCGCGGTTGCCCGCAAACAGTGTTCGAGCTTCTGCGGTTGAAAGCGCGCAGACGAAGCCGTGCACACGGCATTCCGGTGGTCTCGCTTAAGCAGAGTGGGAGACTGCTCGTGAATGGCGGAATATACAGCTGGCGGAATCATAACGACGGATTAGTTTGCAGTGCAAATAATGGACAGGATTAACACTCTCCGCAGCATTGTGCCTGGGCATGTCTTACATCTCCTGGATACAAGGGAAACCAGGACGCCGTAAAAAAAAAACAACGTCGTAGGCAGCCGCAGGTCTTAGATGCTTTAAAAACGCCTTTCCATTTTTATTCGTTTTTCTTTTCTGATACCTGCACAAACATTTTTGCTGGGAAGATGCAAGCAATATATAGCAGCCTGTTTTCACACTGCATGGCCCGTGTGGGTTTCATACAATTTACAAAAGCTCGCTATACGTCTTTAAATAAAACATCCGCCCGCCACCTGTCGCCGCATACGTGTACTTTCATTTCATGGTGGGCAACCACCATGGTGGGCAAACGTATCTATGGGCAAACGTTTGCCATGGTGGGCAAACGTATCTATGGGATATAAACGCGTGACTCACATGTCAGTAATCAGCCATCGCTAATCGAAGAGTACTTGATAGTGTGTACACGAAACTAAGCTGCGCTGCTGTCATCTGACTTGAGTGAACGATACAAATTATTGCAAAATAAAAGAACGAATAAGAAAACCTCACCGTTCTGAGTAGGAATGCAGAGTGGTGAGAACAATTACTACCGCTCTTTTTCGTAATGATAACGGAACTTGCACGCGTTGTATTCGCAGTATACAACAGTTCCCGACAATGTCAGTGATGCGTATTAAGAAGTGCCTTGGATGAAACGGGGCACTTATAAGCTTGACCATGATGTGACATGATGTGAACTAAAAATTTGCCTCATTAGACCCAAAATTCCCTATTTCGTGTCCTTTTACTCTGCAGAAGCTTGAAAACTCCGTCAACATGGAAGGAGCGAGACAATTCGGTTCTTGAAATTCCCTGTTCATAAAAACTCTTCCTTTGCCAAATCTTGCCCCTTAGGTTCCCTGAAAAGGGAAAAAGTCTCAGAATGGAACATCACTGCTGAATCCGTTTTGCGCGAAAATTCAAAACAGGTGGTTTTTGGTGGTCATTGCTTTCCCTGATGGTGTACTGCAGAGTGAGTGCTATACTTACTCTACGCGCGTTATTTTGTTCTAAAATTTCACACGTGTGTGATTCATCACACGAATTACATCTTTTCTTCCTTACTACATGAAATTGTCAGCATATCTTCATATTTGCAACTATGCCTGAGTAACTTCACTGAATTCATTCTCTTCCAGCAACAGCAGATATAGTGGTGGCAAAGATCGAAACTATACGTTTGCATAGTTCCGATTTCTTCACTCCTGTACGCCCATTCACGTGACACCATTCATTGCGCTGCACAATTTCTTCATGTGCGTTTTCTGTACGCGATTTCTCCAGCGGTCCTAAATAGGTACTACAGCAAAATTGTTTGAAACTGATACACAAGCCTCGCCACCATAACGTTTCGAAGCAACACAGTGCTTTCAGCGAAGAGTTTCAAGACGCTCTTCATACTTGATCACGTGCGGATTTAGTGTAAGTGGCTGGGCGGCGGGGGGTACAGTGAGATTACTTATTGGAACATCTTGGAAAGCCAAAATTTTTCGACAAAAATAAAGTTGAAAAAACGCCTTCAAACCACACATGATTCACCACGCGACCTCATCGCGCTGACACCGACTCGCTGTAACGTTCTAACGTAGCGAAGGAGAAGGAGCGTATAATCTGCACGTCTCAAACTCAACTCGCCGCGCATGCGGGCATAGATGAGTACATTACGAGCCGAGAGGTTCCGCAGACGAGCCGGCAACACTGTATGCGCCCCCCGTGGTATTCCTTTCGTATACCCACTCGGCCGATCCCGGCGCGTTGCGCACTCAGTCACGCAGCCTCAGGCAATACGCAACAGCGTCCCGCATTACCGCACGGCGGCCCACGGAGGCGCCATAATCCCATATCGCGCGGCGCGCTTGCGGGGTGTATTTACGAGCTGCAACGGAGCGCGACGACTTCACCTGGTGGCTCCGCTCTCGGCGAATCCCTTTGAAGCCGATGCGCCTAACTTACGACCCATTACCGGCACGCTCAGCGTGAATCCCGCGTGTTTCGCGCCGTAAATAACGGAGGAGATACCGCGGCGATGCTGCGTTCGCCTCTGCATGTTTCTTCCTGGGCGCGCGTGAACTCCTGTCACCGCATGTTTTACAACAAGGGGCTCGAAGCTGCGTTGAGGCCGCGGTTGTCGGGACAGGCCGCAAATTGTTTTGATTTCAACGTCGCTGAGTGCGAAGTCTTCGGGACACTCCTGTTGACACCATTGGCACGAACGCGCTGATCGGCGAAGCAGGCAAGTGCCGGCGGAAATACCTTTTATAGGTATTTACTTACTCCATGACGCGGTGTTAAACTAGCGTGTTAAGAGTGGAAACTTTTTGTTAACTCGGGGAACATTCCATAAAGAAAGGTATTGCGTAAAGAATGCAGAAACCGTCAATCGAAGTACCAGTAAGCGATCACAGCTGTCCAACAGCCTCTCCCTGCCTTTTTAGAACGTGGCTCAATCAGCTCGCGCGCGAAATCGCTTCAGCTTTCCCTTTTGTTCCCCTCCTTATCACGCGAGAGTGGCTCGTTCCCCAAACGGGATCCAGAAAAGGAAACAAAGCCGTACCGTTGATAACCGGTCACTTTGGATCGCCCGGCCGTACCCGTACGACGTGAATACAGCCGGGCGATCGTACCCACGCCAACCGACCGCGCCCTCCCACGGATGACTATGCCTGTCGGCTTCGCAAGGGCACGTCCGCGCTCTTGTGCTAGACAGAGTGGAACACAGGCGTCACCACCGTCACTGCTCGCCAGTTTTGCCCACGGAAAGTGAGGCCTTTTTCTCCTTTCCCTGTCGGAACAGACGTGGCGGGGAAATTCGGGGCCGATTTCTGGCGAAACGTGTCTACGACAAAGATGGCTGGCGGACAGATCGCGGAGGTGTGGCGTCGATGTCGTCTGCTATGCAGCCGCCGCTCGAGCAGACGACGCGGCGCAGCAGCTCAACGTTCCACACTGTGGACAGACCCCCCGTGCGTTACAGCGTTTATTTTGGGGGGTGGCTCCTTTCATGTAAGCGTCCAGAGCCGATGCACGGCACTGCGCCCCGTTCGCTCATATAATCAGGCGGAACGGCCCTCCCTGGTAGCTGCTCTTATTTCGCGCGTGCTCTTTCTCTCTCCTCCCTCTCTTTCCCCCTCGCTTGTTCCCCACGGCGGGACTCGCACGATCCTTCTCTTCCCTCTTTCTTTCTTCTTCACTCTCTCTCTTTTTCCACCCGGCCAACGAACGGACCCGCGCCGCGTTCGCCTTATTCACGCGTTCGCTAGGGAACGCGATTCGCTATAGCCGATTGCGCTCCCGGCCGCCTCTGAATTCAGTGGAGATGGTGTGTGCCGAATCTCGCAGATGTGCCCGACGCAGCTACACACGTCGCGTCGCTTCCCCCCCCCCCCCCTCCCCCTCCCTGTCTCTCCTGTGTCTACCCCCACCACCACCAGCGTATACCAAAGCCTGTCTGGCTTCCTCCATGGCTTGACTTCATGCCGCCCGGGCCACACCACCACTCACACCAATGAAGCTTTCGTTTCGTTTCGTTTCTTTCCTGCCTTTTTTATCTCCTTTCTCACTACGCTCATCGTTAACGCTCCCTTCTTCACCCCCCCCCCCCCCCCCCGCTTCATTTTTAGTCGTTATACCCGAAGCCGTTCCGTATATGCCACCGTGCCATCCCCACGACTATAGGTTGTGCGGCGTGCAGCATCTGTTCGCTCCACGCAGACCTCTCGTTGTGCCGGTCTGATATGAGACATTCGGGCGCTTCCTGCCTGCGCGACTCTTTCTTTTGCGTTTTTCTCGTTAGATCACGCTGGCTTCGCCACGCGGACTTTCTGCTATTCAGCGAAGCACATGCGGCGCTCCCTGCCTTCCCCTTGCATGGCGCGACGTTTAAGCGCGTCCAATCTTCTATTTACGGGTGGAAGCATCTTTCTGAACGTGCGCTATGCGCTCGCTACACGTTCCCTCGCTCAAAGCCGACAAGCTTACCAGCACAAACCGAGACGCAGACGAACCCACTTTTTTTTTTTTTAGTTCCCGTGTCGTTTTCGACGTATTGTCTCCTCGTCGCTCCAAGTATACCGCCGCTCCCAGCAGCCTAGTTGCATATGACCTGGTAGTTCGCACCGAGGTTTGGTCGCGCATTTTCGTTCATTTTATTATCTTTTAGTTTCGCCCTCTGCAAGGTCGTAGCCATGCAGATTTGGACGCTTTTTTTTATGCTTTGCGCGTACACTAAGCGCCGATTTCTCCTTTCCCCTCGTCTGTACTCTGCGAGCGACGCTGCTGCGAATCTGGAAGATGCGGCGAAAACTCGCGGCAAATCCGTTTGGGGACGCTTCAAGCGTGATTCGGACACGCGAGGTTCTCGACTATGCCCAACTGGATTTCTTCGCTTCGGAGTTCCGCGGCGTTCGATATGCGCTCGTCCGCGATTTCAGAGTTGTTGCGGCCGCGTCGCGCGAGGACTCTTTCTTTACGCATGATTTGGAGCTTCCTGCTCGGTGTCGTCACCGCGTATTGGCTCTGGCTTCTTGCGCGCTCTTCCCAGAGGCCCTCGATTACACGGAGGGGGGCTCTTAGTGCGGCGCCAAGACGATGGGTGCTGGATCCCGCCTCGTTTCTTCTTCCTATCCTTTGTGCGTAAGCCGTTATCCCGGTGATTAGCTACGTTGAACGCTTCCTCTGATACGCTCTTTGTACTTTGGAAAAAGAATTGGAGACCCGCTTTGGAGGCGCTCTGGAAGTGAGCACAAGGCGTCTCAAATCACAGATTACGCGGATAGGCGGGATTACACGGTGCTCTTTTTTTTTTTAATAGAGTATTAGCAGTGGCCACAGCAGCGAAAAGTCGGTATAAGTTACGCTGGACAGTATATATAATAATTAGTCGCAGATACGCATTCGAATCGAGTATTCACTGAATTAAGCAGTTTTACGCTAAATGAGTTTGCATGACTGAGCTTAAACGTCTTTCAATCCTTTCAATGTGGGCTGTAAATAAATTAATGTATCACTGTAAATTTTACGAAACAACAAGATCAAAGATGGAAGTTATTGCCTGATTTGTACAAAATTCTGGGTTTAACGTTTTCCAGTCATATATTTTCCCAACATTACCTCATCGTGTTGCTGATGTTTGTGGTGAAAAGATGTTTTAAGATGGCAGCGAGTACAATGTAAACACGAATACGCCTGTATAGGAGCAAAATGGGAGCAAGTTTTCTTTTAGCACGCTCTCTTTATTAAAACAGAGTGCGCTAGAGGAGATCATACTCTCTTTTACTCGTTTCTGCTTATAGTATATATGGTGGCTTATCTAAAACAGATGCATATGCGCTGCAGTATACAAGAACATGCTGTGGTCCTCAAAGGGACATTGAGGACAAATTTAAATTTAGCTTGTATCGATAAGGTGCAGCGTTGTATTCACAAAGAGACAACTCTAACCGAAAACTAAGTTTTTATAAGCTAGCAAAGAGCAAAAAAAAAAAAACGAAGTACAGGTGACGCCATCACCGGCCGATTTCTCAAGTAAAATGTGTGCGTCGACTTCGATTTTTGGGAGCGGATCTCAGAGGCTATACACTACAGCGCTATTCACTTTGAAAGCCGTGGCAACTCGACAATCCTTCTTGGTAAATACTTCACGAATTTGATAAGAGTGACGAAAAGTTTTTTACATCCAATTTTCTCGCCGATAATTGCGTCTTGTGCTGCCTTGAAAACGACGACATAGATAGATTGAGCCAGAGTCAATCCTTTACTGAGAACAATAATGAAATGGAGTTGTCCTAAATGAGCCCTTAAAAACTTTAACTATTCCCCTGCTATCTACCCGTGCTACTCCCACATGCGTGCTGGCCGCCTGAATCCAAGATTTAGTCCCTACAGTATCAATAAATTCATTAATGTCTAGTGGCTCATTTATAACGTCAGGACTAAGTATGCTGACAGAACACTGGAGACTGAACTCAAGGTATTTTGTGGCGAAAGATCTAAGGTCGATAATAATAATTTAGCTACACTCCAAGTTCTTTATGTGATCATCTGCAAAACGCTGCGAAAGGCCTTAATGGAGTCCATACAGAAGTTTTCGCAGTCCAGCCCAAGAATTAGGCACTTCAATTCGTAAAAAAAAAAAAAACGTTGATTTGAAGTACTCGCAAGCTCACGGCATAGGAACGGCAACTGAGGTGTTAACTGAATCGCCATATTTAAAGTCGGAGGCTAAATAAAACTCATTCCTCAGCACAGATTGCTCACACTAGATGCGGAGGCGCTACTGCATTTCTGTAACCAGAATCGCGAGTCCATCCCTGCGCAAAGACATCTTGGACTTCGGTGTTCTGTGGGGGGGTCTGCAGAGTGACATGAAGTTCGCCAGTAAATGCGGTTCACTTACCTCCGAGTATTCCGTCAATGCTGTGGTCCGCCTTCTTGGCGCACTCTCCGTCGCTACCTCCTCGCTGCGACGAGTCGTCGGGACTGCCGCCGCAACGGCTTCCCCGCAGCACACGGCTGATGGAGCTGACGCTGGGAGCCGAACTCTTATCGCATACGCCGTCCTGCGGAGGGAGTGGAGTTGGAGCCACACGCGGGCACTAGGTGGAGATCTAGCTGGGTTGTTCTCAGCGATTACCATGCACGATGACCCATGACCCATGACAGATATAGACATCCAGACAATACGTCTGATATCTTTGTTCTGCATTTCCCAGCGACTACATTTGGTGGACCGATAGACTGATTGATTTCTCGATCGACGCATTGATCGATGAAATGATTGATCAAGTGATTGATCGAATAAGTTGGCGATTCACTTGATTCAACCATCGACTGATGGTTGAGTCTAGTAATTGATACGCGGTAAACTGATGCAAACTAATATAAAGTGTAGCTATGCGTTGAGAAAATTTATTGGTGACACCCTCTGATTTATTTTTGTTTGCTTGCTTGTTTGTTTTTTATCTATTTACCGACTGATAACGGGGTGCTGGCAGGTAGTGCATAATTCGGAACCTGCATGTCCTATAAAACAAATGGTTGGTTGTTTGTGCCGCCGCGGATAACGGGGGGCTGGCAGGTAGTGCATGATTCGGAACCTGCATGTTCTATAAAACAAATGGTTGGTTGTTTGTGCCGCCGCGGAGGCTCAGTGGTTATGGCGCTCGGCTGCTGACATGAAAGACGTGGGTTCCATCCCGGCCGCGGCGGTCGAATTTCGATGGAGGCGAAATTCTAGATGCCTGTGTACTGTGCGATATCAGCGCACGTTAAAGAACCCCAGGCGGTAGAAATTTCCGGAGCCCTTCACTAATGCGTACCTCATAGCCTGAGTCGCTTCGTGACGTTAAGCCCCAATAACCAACCAAAACAAATGGAAATGGCATAAAATTAACAGAGTGGCAGTATTTGGAGCCAGATTCGGACTACGGCGAGCATGTCTCATGGCCGATGCCTTTATGAAGCTGCAATGCGTGCGGCCACGTGACAAGAAAAACATTGCTAGCCAGTATACAATTACCCTTTCTGCTAATTTAATCCGGAAAATTGTGTAATCAAGAAAGACCGCATTCTTAGTGTTTCTTTGTTCTTAGTGTTCTTAGTATTGCTTGCGTAGCTTTTTTCCCCAGCCTCCCCCATCATGTTGATGGAAATAAAGGCTATTATTATTATTGTTATTATTATTATTAGTAGTAGTAGTAGTAGTAGTAGTAGTAGACACCATCTCTCCATCTTCTTTATCAAACTTTTGTTCTCAGTAAAAATCGATCCTGTGGCTCTTTTTGGGTATACTGATGTTTGTACAGCATAAAAATACGCATTTATTGTCGAGAAAATTAGATTTAAAAATCTTCCCGCTATTTGAGTGCTAGTGACGTCATGGCCGAAAAGGACTCCGGGATCGCCGTCTGAAAGTAAATGTGGCGTAGCCTACACTTTAAACAGAAAGGAGTGAAAAAGGGAGTAAGCTGTCTAGTGCACTCCCTTTAAAACATATACGCCTATATGAGAGTAAAAAGGGAGTAAACTGTCTTTTTTACATAGAACTATGCATTGTACATAGGACTATGCACCAACTGCATAGAAATATGCATAGAAAAGTGCATAGAAATATGCATTTGTACACAGCACTGTGCACCAACTAGCCCCGCAACAAGTGTTACTTGAGTACAAACTTCGATTTATGCTCAGTGTCCCTTTAGTGCTAATTTTGTTTTCCTCGTTGCACGTCATCGCACGTCACAAGTGGAGACTCGAATGTGGGAGCGCACGTACCTTGATAAGCCTGTCGCGTATCTCCCACGAGAAGATGCTCGGGTTGACCCTCTTGTACTCCTCTATCTTCTGCTCGACGTCAGGGGTCGCCACCCGAGGCTTACTGCCGCCGATGACGCCCGGTCGGATGCTTCCAGTCTCCTGTGAGAGCGTAATTCACACTGCTCAATTTCCTTGCGAACTATAAGGCACAGAACAGAAGGAAAACTGAACTGTGTCCTCGTCGAAGGTTTTTTTTTTCATACATATATGCATGCTCACGAACCACGGTGTAGGTAGGATAGGATAGGATAGTTCTTCTAGTTTCTATACACTTCAGAGTTCAGAGGTCGTCTTCGCCTTGCGATGTCTTCGCCCTCTTCAGCGGGTGGAGCCCTTATTCCAGGGCCCCATCAGATCTGGCAGCTTTCACAGCATGCTGTACCAGCCTTCGTTGGAAGGATGGATTGTGGCTGGAAAGCGCTTCCTCCCACTGCTCCCGACACGGTTCTTTCTGATTATTGAAACTATAATTGTCCTTGCACTCCAACGTTGAGTGGTACACCGTGGGTCTGTCTCCGCATTTGGGGCATGTGTCCCTGTACTGCGTTGGATACATCTTATTTAATATGAAAAGATTAGCTACGGTTTCTGTTTGGGGCCTCCTCCATATGACCGCCTCTTCTTGAGTCAGGCTAGAGTGCGGTTCCGGATATCTTTTCCTTACCCCCCTGTAGTAGTTGGTGATTTCTGAGAAAGTGGGCATTACGTTTTCTGAGGCCCCCCTCCGTGCTGAGTGGATGAGAGGCTCGGTTCGTGTAAGCTCGAGTGGTCTCATCGGCCCTGAGGTTCCGATATTTCCGCATGTCCGGGTACCCAGAAAATAACATGCCTCGCCTGGTCCTTTTTTGGAGCCACTTGTGCTAGGACCTGTCTTGAACATTTACCTATCCTTCCTTTCATATAGTTCCTGCACGCCTCTATCGAGTTCGTTAGGATGGTTAAAGATTTTCCGATCCGGGTGAGTCCCTCGCCCTCATCAACCGTACCGTTTTTAATGGATGCGCTAGCAAATTCTGCGCCCTCCCAGTTGAGTGCTGCCATTCTCACGTCTCTTCCTCTATATCTGGACGCGTCCACATATGCTGTATTTTCTTTGACCGCCAGTTTCTCCTCTATGTATTTTGCTCTCGCCTTTCTCCTAGCCGGTTGTAGGTTTGGGTACATGTTTTTGGGGAGCGAGCAGACTTTGATAGTGGCTCTGGTGTTGTCGGGGATGTCTGCTTCCTTTTCTAGTATTTTTTTCCCAAGTTGTATCCCAACTTTTCTAGGTTTCTTCTGCCGCTTCTCGTTTGCACCAGCCTTTCCTTTTGCGTCTCTAGCTGTGCCTATTCCAGCTCTTCGAATGTATTGTGTAGGTAGGTAGGTTAATAGCTTTATTGACTCATGAGAGAATCAAGTGAGGGGGTCAGGTTACAACACTTAAAGGAATACAGGCACCTAAATTTATTGCGTGTTTTCTTTCACATGATGCATTACACATTAGAATTCATGAATTAAATTAGATTGGTTTTGGGGGAAAGGAAATGGCGCAGTGTCTGTCTCACATCTCGGCGTACACCTCAACCGCGCCGTAAGGGAAGAGATAAAGGAGGAACTAAAAGAAGAAAGGAAGAAAGAGGTGCCGCAATGGAGGGTTCCGGAATAATTTCGACCACCTGGGGATCTTTAACTTGCACTGACAGAATACACGAATCAAAGCGTGGTTTTCGCCTACATCCGATAAATAATATACAATTGAATTTCTTCTCTCATGCTGTTTCGGTTGCATCAGCCAACCGATGGCTGTGACGCGTAGTTGATGTTTAGGTCACGTGTGGCACAAAAAAAAAACAGCAATATAACTGCTGAAAAGTCGTTTCTTGTAGCTCTAGCTATTGAAGCAGGCTGGTTGAAGTGCTGTAGTGAGTATCGCCGATTTAACCCGCCGCGGTGGCTCAGTGGTTAGGGCGCTCGGCTACTGATCCAGAGTTTCCGAGTTCGAACCCGACCGCGGCTGCGTTTTTATGGAGGCAAAACGGTAAGGCGCTCGTGTGATGGGCGATGTCAATGCACGTGAAAGATCCCCAGGTAGTCGAAATTATTCCGGAGCCCTCCACTACGGCACCTCCTTCTTCCTTTCTTCTTTCACTCCCTCCCTCCCTTATCCCTTCCCTTACGGCGCGGTTCAGGTGTCCAACGATGTATGAGACAGATACTGCGCCATTTCCTTTCCCCAAAAACCAATTATTATTATTAATATTTCATATTAAAAACTGGTTTTCGAGGAAAGGAAATGACGCAATAACTGTCTCGCAATTCTCGGTAGACACCCGAACCTCGTCTTATGATGACTTGGCTAAAACGTGTCATCACCACGACAGCCATATTACACTGGGAAAACCGACTGGTTTGACATCCATCACTGCAGGGTTGCCATAATGTCCAGTCATGATGAAAGTCGCGCCATGTGACGTCACAACTTGTAATGACGCAGCGAAAGCGTTTAGAGTTTAGCGATGGCGTTGCGATAGCGACGGGCTGTGATGCATGATACTGCAAGTCGCGTGAGACCGGAGAGTTGACTCAACGAAGTAGTTTTGTGCAAAGGATAGCCCTATTATCCAGGGAAATGCGATACCAATGTTGCTGGGTCGTGAAAGTGCCTCATCTTTGGTGAAAGTCACATGACATCGAAACATCTATAGTCTTCTGATACTCGAGATACAGAGACAACTGATATCTGTATTTATAAGGCGAGAACAGTTGCATATCTGTGCGCAATTTATTAATGTCATGTAGCAACGCGCTGAATGACCTATCTAAAGGTGTTTGTCGTAGTGATAGTGTCATTATATTCGACATAACGTTTCCGATTCATACCCCGCATGACTCGGGTCGAGAATGTGTGACATCAGTTTGCAAGTGATCCGAAGTTATGTGACTGAATTATCGGCTGATCACAGGGACTTTATCCTAGTCATCCCCTTAGCATATATAGTACCGCTCATCTTATCAGCTTATAAAGGTGTGACGTCATGATGCGAGTTGTAGGACACCGCCAATGCATAACTGCCATATGCTTCGTGCTCATCCTGTACTTCGGTTAATGAGCTGGGTGGTAAAAATGGTGTGATTATAGCTTGCTCATTGTCTAATGCCTGTTGAGTAACAACTCATCGATAACGCGTGTGCGATTTGTAGACCGCGTTTTAAGTCTGAGCGGGCTATAGTGGTGGGAATACATGAGGGTTAAATTCATGGCGCTTCGAATAATTTTTGCGGCGCCTGGATTAAATTGAACGGAACTCAGGTTAAATATTCAGGCGCTTGGATTACATTGAGCGGGAAATACTGTAGTCATCGTGTCATCGACGGCATATTTTCCGATCAGCTCACCGACGCAGCGTCTGGCCGATGTCGCTCGTCGCCGTTCATAGTATACTTCAAATTACTGTGCTGTGACTAATATTCGCTGATATCGTTCCCGTTTCTACGTCAATAAATATCGTGCTAGCTGTGGGAAGCCTATATTAAGCGTTTTATAGCCTCAAAATTTGTTGTGCTTTAAGCAAGGCCGATGCCATAAAGCTGGAACAGGGCGACACACACCTGGTAGCGGTTGAGTATCTTGGAGACGCAGCCGTGGGACACTCGGAGCTGCCGGGATATGACGCAAGGCCTCACTCCCGCTGCGGCCATCTCGACGATCTTCAGCCGAATGTGGTTGGGCAGCGGTCGGCCGTTGATGAACACGCCGCCCAGCTGGTTGACGCGGCCCTGGCCTGGAGCAAAGTACCATTGCAGCATTGCACACGTTCAGCAGAGAAACAGGACACACGTTTAGCATACCGTGTTACCGTTACCGGAGTACCGGAAGCCCGCCCACCCGCCAGTGCGCGCACGCGCTGATTGGTTCCTACGCGGCAGGCGATCTGCGCATGCGCAGTGACGGCGCGCGTGGTGCTAGTACTCCGGCTAACTCCGGTAAGATGGCAAGCTGGACGAGTCGAATCGGATTCATGGTGACGGTAGCGCTAATACGGGCACGAAAGGAAGAAGCCAGACACGACACGAGCGTTGTTTCGAAACTAAATATTTATCGGAAGAACGCGAAATATAAACCGACGTCCTCAAAAAAAATTTCTAAAAAGAAAAATGTAGAGACCAAAAGGTCCTAAAAAAAACCGAAAGGTGGGAATCTTTTTGGCCCGAACGTTTTTCTTTTTGGATTTTTTTTTCACGGTGTGACTTTATATTTCGTGTTCTTCCAATAAAGATTTAGTTGCGAAATAGTGCTCGTGTCGTGTCTTACTTCTTCCTTCCGTCCTCGTTTTTTGTGCTACCTAGTACTCCGGTAATGATAACGTTAACACGGTAACGATATGCTATAACTCTCTATCGTCTAAGGTTGCGAAGAAACCGAAATCACTACGAGCTGCGTACATATACAGGTTGGACTTGAAGTGAATGAAACAAAGTTTTGAGGCCTAAGAACACTGACGAGAGTCTTAGTTTCATTCAAAGGGCATGTCATGCTCATGCGCGACAGCAGCGTTAGGGCTCTCACGCGTTGTTGCACAACACGCAATGCTGACCTAACTGTAAAACAAGCGACTGCTTGTTCTACATGACCCCATCCCATATAGCGTTCTCTTGCACGCAGTCCCAGTTGGCTGATTACGGGAACCATGCAAAGCAGGCGAAATGGTACTGCAGCGTCTTGCATGCGTACGCATTAAAGAAAAACAGGGCGAACTAAAAGACGTTAAGGAGTGAAATGAACGCCTCAGAAGTACTTGTATTTGGGCGTGTTGGTTCATATCTTTTCAGGTGGACACAGGGGCGCAACAAAAACACACGGACATAGAAGTAGACAGGGACGAGCGCTCGTCCCTGTCTACTTCTATGTCCGTGTGTTTTGGTTGCGCCCCTGTGTCCACCTGAAAAAATGAACGCCTGTCACAATTCAGGACGTCACCCTGAGACGGTTAGACCCCAATCATGCTAGCGTTGTTATAAATGTTTGTGAGGAGGCAAAAAAAGAATTCGAAAGAACGTGTTGCATTATTTTGTTTCCAACAATGTTATCCAAGATCAAACAATGATTGTTTTTTTCTATACTATACACGACACCATTGCATAGAATTCTCGTTGCCCAGCACAGTGCCTACTAAGAACCAGAAGACAAATTGTAAAAATAATAAAATAAGCCTACTGCCCATTATCTTTTTCCCCGCTGCTGAAAATTGGTGCAGGCTGAGCAGCTGCCGTGGTGGCTCCGTGGTTATGGCACTCGGCTGCTGACCCGAAAGACGCGGGTTCGATCCCGACCGCGGCGGTCGAATTTCGATGGAGGCGAAATTCTAGAGGCCCGTACTGTACGATGTCAGTGCACGTTAAGGAACCCCTGGTCGAAATTTCCGGAGCCCTCCACTATACGGCGTCCCTCATAGCATGAATCGTTCTATGACGTTAAACCCCCATAAACAAAACCAAGCCATAATCCAAACTAAAATTAGTGCTGTAAACGTTACCTCAAAACCCCAGCGTCTATACATACCTTATTTTACTCGCGAAATAAAATTTCTTCTTTATTGGGTACGCCAGTGTGACTGCGTTCCGATGTGGCCCAAAAGGCACATTGCGTATTGTGTACCAAGTCGCAGATAATCACAGCCACAGCTTCGTCTCCGACATAGCCATTACCGTTTGACATACGTGCCGCTGTCCGGACAACTGCGTCAATGTACAAAGTGTTTCACCTAAGATTTTCCAGTTTTTTAAAATAGGCTCTTCGAGTTACAAGGGCGCTTTTTTCGCCATAGCATTGCCAGCGGTGTAGTACATCATAATGCAGCTAAGATGAGCTAACTAGCACGCTGGTTAACTAATACTGAATAGTTAACTTTTTTACTATTACTGTTAGGCTTCTTAATTATTTAGGGGCGTGTAGCCTACCTTAAGTAACATCCATATCAGTTTTGAAGCGAAAAGCTTCACTAGGCTCGTCAACACCGGGCTTCGCGTGAGCCACACTACAGATTTGGCACAGCTGCGCATGCGCGAAACCGAGTGACGTCACGCGGAGCGCAGATGGCCGCTGCTGCCCCAGCCGTCGTAGCCACCGCGCGCTGCCTCCATCGTCAGACCTCTCGCCATGGAAGGAGGAGGAGAAGACCCAGAAGTGGTAGCGCGGGAGTCGGAGATTTTAATAGCCTTGTATAACGATTGTACAAGCTTTGTATACCTAAGACAACACGTTTTGGAAAAGCTAGAAAGGTATACCCAAATTGTAACCCTATGTATGAAACCTTAAACTAAACCACGAGCATCGCCACGAAGCTTCGAGATATCCAGGCTTAACACTTTAGCTAAGCCTCAGCCCAACTTTTTTGCTCAGAACCGATGACAAGGCTAGCGGTACGGGACGAGAGGAAGCTGCTGATGTAGAGTTTGTTTTGAAGCCGCAAGAACTGTGGCTAAGGCCAGCATAGATGGCAGCACGGGCCACGTTGTTAAATGTGCCATATAGGTTGAGACCTGTGCTTAAGCTCAGGTGCCTCAATGTCGAGCACAGGGGCTGAATCGTTCTAACCCTATGCGGCGCCGTCATAGTACCTTAGTTGTCCGCAGGAATTTTGTGTACTGTTTTTTTTTTTTTTTCAGCAGAACATTGGCTCAGAAGGAGGTACAAAAGTAAAGCGTTGAAATCTCTTTCAAAAAAAGATGTTTTTCGCATCTGAGCACACCGGTCTTGAAAACGGTGCCGGGATACGGTCTGCACCCGCCACGGTGGCTCAGTGGTTAGGGCGCTCGACTACTGATCCGGAGTTCCCGGGCTCGAACCCGACCGCGGCGGCTGCGTTTTTATGGAGGAAAAACGCTAAGGCGCCCGTGTGCTGTGCGATGTCAATGCACGTTAAAGATCCCCAGGTGGTCGAAATTATTCCGGAGCCCTCCACTACGGCACCTCTTTCTTCCTTTCTTCTTTCACTCCCTCCTATATCCCTTCCCTTACGGCGCGGTTCAGGTGTCCAACGATATATGAGACAGATACTGCGCCATTTCCTTCCCCCAAAACCAATTATTATTATTATTATTATTATTATTATTATTATTATTATTATTATTATTATTATTATTATTATTATTATTATTATTATTATTAGAGGGTAGCAGAGGCCTACCCAGCCTAGGACCCCTCTTCATGCCCCGCTTCCCCCTTTCCTTTTGAGATAATTAAAGTTATCAATCAAATCTTCTCGACAACGCATGTATTTTGGCGAGATATAGCCAAAATTTATTGGGCCACAGCGCCGTGGGTAACCGCGCTATCGAAGTTGTAAAAAAAAAACTGATATGGATATTATTACGATGGGCTACGTGCCTCTCAATAACCAAGGAGTCTTAACTAATAGTTAACTATTCAGTATTATAGTTAGCCATCCTGATAGTTAGCACGTCTTAGCTTTATTCTGATGTACTACATCGCTGACAACGCTATGCCGAAAAAAGCGCTCTTCTAGCTCGAGAAGCCTATTTTTAAAAAATGTGTAAAGACTCAGGTGAAACGCCCTGTATATCCCATGCGAATGCTTGTGGGATCCGACGGCTGATTCTCCGTGTAGGCAACTGAAAAGGCGCGACTTTTGCATTCGCAACTTTCACTACTTTCGCAACTCTCCCTCTCTCGAACGCCAACGTGGTGCAGGCTCGATGCAGACCCGGTGTGCACACCTAGTTCGCACGCCTCAGATACCCTAAACGACGACAGAAAACAAACTACGTTTTGGCTTCGTTTAACTGATAGATTGCGGTGTTGGTGAACTGGCACAAAGACTAGCTCAAATAACTGGCAAGTACGCAAAGGAAATATCGCTGCAGGAGATTCGGTTATATTTTGCTTGTGTACTTGTCTGTTCGCACTGAATTCACCCCAAGGTGACAACGTATTTCCAACTACGACCCAGCAGTGTGTAGTAATGAGCGTTCTATGCTGCCGCACATAAATTATTAAAATAAATAAATAAAAGAGTGGGGTTTCAATACCACCGGGAGCACGCCGAGGCAAGCCGAGCACGCCGCGAATCCAAGCGATATCCGCGCAGGTCGCCACGAGACCTGTGCGCGCGCGCCACGAGCGGTCGCTGAACCGGTCTCTGGGTCGCGCGCCTTGCGCGCTCCTGCGGCTGACACTGCGGCTGTATTTATCAAGCAGCCGCGTTCGCTTTCGTGAGATCATCAATCTGCGGCGGCTTCCACACGGCGCTCTTTCCTTTCGCCTGCCCATATAGATTCGAACGTGACAGTGACAGTAGCCGACTGTGACAGTAACGGACAGTGACAATATCCGGCGCGATAGTGACAGTAGCAGGTTGTGACAATATCCTGCGACAATAACCGGACGGAGAAACAAAAGAGCAATAACAGGCCAGTGTATAACTGGCATCGCTGCCTTGAATGGCTCCCGAACACCCTCTTTCGTTCTCTTTCTGCCGTATAGGACTCTGCTAGTGGTTCTGTTTTGCAAGAAGTTGGCGCGGGTACTCTGCAGTGTTCCTCGGGCAGGTGTTACTAGAAAAGCGTCGGGTGTTTTTTCCTACTCTTTACTGGGCGGCCATTCAGCTCCCCCGCGGGGTGGCGCATATATCTCTGCGCAACTCTTGCATGCGCCTTCAGCAGCTTTATTTATGGCCACCTCGGAGCTGGTGAGGATCCCTTTAAATTTCCATTTCCAAGGTCCGTCATAAACATACGAAAAGCTTCCTGCTTTGCCTCTTCAGTCGAGTGTTCGGGCTACGTGGCATAGCTGCTGTCTTTCCCAATCAGTGAAGAAATAATGCTCGGCACGGATTGCGTTTTTTTTTTATCTTTAGTTACCTGTGCGTTCATGATTAGGTACGCAAGAGCGTTGAGCATATTCACATATATTCCCGTTTTTATACGCGTCGGGTGTAAATATTTGTTGCAATAAATAGTACATGAATGGGTATAATAGATGTTTATATAGAGTGTAAGGATGTCAATCAAGAGTGGCATATATCCAAGACTGGATAAATAAGACACCGTACTCACGCTCAGTTTTGTTGACACTTCTGAATGCTGCGCGAATTTAGGTTGTATACTTCGCTGACGTCTTTGCTGCCACGGTCAGCCTGTTGCAACCATAATTTTGCAGGAACAGATCGGGGATATGTACAGCTGTAGTAAAGTGGGAACTGCTGCAAGATTGGCATGCTTACAAGTGCAGTAACTTAAAAAAAAAAACAACTGCACTGCGGCCACTATCGCATGTGCAGTAGCTTTCGATTTTTTTGCCCAACTTTTGATCGCACGATTTAAAGAAGAGTTTTGAAGGCGATTAAAGCCAGTTAAGGATCTTACTGGTGTTTACGGAGCTGGGCTGTAAGAAAAATCATTGGTAAGATGGCATTTCGCAGTCCCGGTCGTTGTTACGTGCAAGCTGTTTAACTAAGAGGATTTTCAGTATCTTTACATATTGAGGTATTTGCAGATGAGTTCTAATAATGTTGGCCGATATTATTGAGAAAACGTTTTGCATAAACTGCCGCAGCGAGCAACCATGGTTTCCGACATGAAACATATATCAGGTGCCAACGAGCTGTTTAGTTTCGGTATCGAGAAAGAAGAGATACGTGACAGTTTTTTTTTTCAGCTCTTTGTAAGAAACTGGTGAGACGTTTGCGGCGTTAGGCTCGAAATTACTCTACAATCACTCATAGCGGTGGCATTGGGACACCTGGCCAAACAGTTTTCCTCCATCTTAGACCTCGATGGAGTGCCATTTTACGCACTTCGCTCAAGTACGTCAGCAGCCATCAAATTACTTCAAGTTCACACCTATTAATTTCAACGATGTCTTCACACGAAAGATGCACGCTTGCGATGTAATCGGCTCCCAGGATGTCTGATCAAACTTAGTTCCGCGTAACGGAGTGAGTGAAGACAAAAAAGAGCGCATATATAAGCGGAGTCGTGCTCGTTTCCTTAGTGAAAAAGTTAGGAAAGACGATTTTGCTTCGTTCCCGAACTAATCAGGTTTCGGCCATCGTAGAAAAAAACAGCAAAATTCGGAACGCGCACACCAAAATTTGATAAGTTGAGTCGGCTGCCACAGTTCGTAAACCGCATCGACACATATCACTTCATGAGATGTGCAAGTTGCTTTCATACTAGCTGCGTCAGGAATTTGCTTTTTCTATGATGGCGTTGTGCTGTGTTTTTCTTCTGGCATACCAGTCGCGAAACGTTGCGGCATGCAGCTGGGCTGACTGAAGGAAGCTTTCGTTCTTTCGCCAACACTAGCATGTGGTGGTAGCGCTGTGTGCTGTGCTCCAGTGGAATACTTTTCAGCTCTATGCTGTTCACAGCACAGAAAAAGGCGGCGTGAAAATAAGAAAAGAGGCAGATATTAGATGCTACGTCATTATTTTGTCGCACAGCTATGCAGGAAATCACGCTTAACTGTCTGTAAATTGTTAGTAAAAATTGTGGAGTGTGACGCGTGTGGCGTGACGCGTCATGACATGTGGCGTGACGTGCGTGGTGTTGTCAACTTCAAGACGTTTTGTCCGGCTAGTTGGTTCGGAAGCATCATGAAGCGTACAGCGCGGCACGACACACACACTGAAGGATGAAGAATATGTGACGACACAGCGTTGTGTATGCTATCATGTTTTTTTTTTTTTTGTTAAATCAGGAAAACTTCGTCATTGTGGCAGGAGTGATACCAAGACCGTGTGTTCGTAATGGCGTGTAAGCGTAGCGACCATGCTGCAAATGAAGACAGCTGTATGCATCGCAGCAGCAAGGATACTACCACGGAACTCCACAATGCACCGCCACCGCTGCCCGCATCCACGAACAAGCTTGCGCCCGTCGCGTGTTCTTTTCAGGGGCGCTCTTCCGGCGAGCAGGGGGTTCATCGCACGGCAGAGAGCCGTGAAATATGGCGGCGCGCGCGCCAGAGGTGGCAGCCCAAACCGCGTGCACCGCAGCTGCTGCAAGACCGCGTGCGCTCGCCAGGAGCTCCTCGCGGCTGAAGGGGTCAACCGGGCTTCGTCGATTCTCGCGGCAGCCAGACCCTGTCGGCGGGCTGCTCTCTCCCTCCGCCTCACACACACACAGGCAGCTCTCGAGATCGCGCACAATGAACCTCCCGCGCACTCGCGTCGCAGCCTGCTTCTTCGAGACAGGACTCGGCAGCAGCGCCATACCGCGGCATCCATTCTTTTCTCCGGGACCCCCTGAGGTGGCGATGCGGAGGCGATGGCTGTTTCTCTTTTCGCTGGGACTACGCCGGTGGCTCTCTGCATCCTCCTTCCGACGTTGTACACACTGTTTCAGCTGAAGTTGGACTAGAGGCGACGCGGTGCAAAACCGCATCGGGTGCTTTGCATGTGGGCCGGCTCTTTTCTGGCTCTTCGAGTGTCCTTTTGTGGTGACATTGTCAGTCTTCCACAAAAGAAACAAGGACGGGACGGTACAAATGGCCGTGTGAAAAAAAAAAGAGATTAACGGTGTAGTTAGTTTTCGGCTTGGAAGAGCGCGACGGTCACTACCCGCTGTCACTGAATGCCCGAACGTCTCCCACTTGTCCTTCATTCTCTAGGATATTTCCCTCTTGCAACGATACATGTAAAAAGCAAGCTTCTTCGGAGAAAGCTGCGCCGTCACTGCCGTCGTAGTTCCACGTAAATGAAAACTCCCGCGCTCACATGCTGGCCACTGCAGAGTTCTTGAGGGTGGTGGTGGTGGTTGCTATGAAGGGCGGGGGGGGGGGGGGGGGGGGGGTATACTGGCCCCGACGTATGTTGGTCCTTAGGGCATCACTTTTGGGGATCTTGAGGATGCTGCCGCGGGCTAGTTGGTGCAGCATGAGAGAAAGGGGAACAGTGCAAACACAGGACGAGGTAAAGACGAACGACACAGCACAACGCACCACAACAACGTCCTCTCCTAAACCCATGCATGTGAGCCACGCGACCAAACGGGGCGCATTTTTGATGGAAACTATATCAGTACCTTCATGATAGGCAAAAAGGGGAACAGCGCGAACACAGGACGAGGTAAAGACGAACGACACAGCGCCTGTATCGTTCTTGTGACGCCAAACGACGGCAAGTCTTTTAATCAGTGCACTGCCGATATAAGAATAGACATTTGGGCGCTTTGGACTTGCATTGTGAAGCAAGCAGCGCAAGGAGCAAACTAAAAAACAATATAAACAGAGTGCAGAACTTATAACAATAATAATTGGTTTTTTTTTGGGGGGGGGGAAGAAATGGCGCAGTATCTGTCTCATATATCGTTGGACACCTGAACCGCGCCGTAAGGGAAGGGATGAAGGAAGGAGTGAAAGAAGAAAGAGAGAAATAGGTGCCGTAGTGGAGGGCTCCGGCATAATTTCGACCACCTGGGGATCGTTAACGTGCACTGCAGAACTTCCAAAAGCCACACTGCGTGCCCGACGTTTAGCGGTGTGTATGTCTACATAGTCCGGGCTTTTTTTTTTCCCCCGTTAGCTGGTATTATTGGACTGCTCGTTTCGTGATGCATGCTCTGTAGAAATGGGTGCGGCTTCCATCCGGAAACGAGCTTAACCAGAACATGCGCCGTTGCAGCCATGACCTCTGGTGCACTTTATGCGAAGCACAGCTGAAGGCTTCATTCGGGGAATAGTTTCCCTTGCTCGAGCGGAGAGCTGCGCATACGAACGAGGGAGGGAGAGGAACAGTAGCCGGATAGAGCTCGAAAAAATGAGGCCCATGCCCTTTTCCGGCTTTGGGGCGGAGGCCAGCGGTTGTCAATTTGTTGGGCGCCGTTGGGAACGAAAGGAAGTGAGGTCCCCAGTCGTGGGGAGCGGCGCCGTCTCGCAACAAGTGCGCCAAGCCCGGCAGCTGTCAGCACTTAGACGCTGAAATTGCGGTTTCCGCGGTTTCTCGATTCGCGCATCCTCTTCCCACACTCGCTTAGCCCTTTCGCCACGGCGGTAAAGGACCCAGGAAGCCTCTGCTGCATATGCAGCAGTGCTCGAGTATTGCTCTTTTGTCAAGTGCACTGCTCACTAAAGTTTTCGAGCACGAATTCAATTCTTTCTACAAAAGAAAAGAATTATAATTACTTATCGTATAGCTTTCGTGGAAACTGTGCAGCTTTCCTTTGTGGCCGTATGGCTTCGTTCGGGTGGATCGCAATGAGGAATTCGTCCCTAAATGAAATCTACTCCACCTTGGGAGTTTCCCTTGAATACATTGGATCAACACCGTTCCCGATTCGAACTGTTCAATTCAGCCTCGCCCTACCGTTCCGGTTAGTGTAGTCAGTAGAGCGACTGACCTTGATAGGTCTGGTCCCGTATTGTCCCCGGACAACGACGAATTTTTGCTCGTCTGAGAAGCTTCTGAGGAGTCTGTTCAGGTTTCCTTTGTAATCGTATGGCTATGTTCGGGTGGAATCTAATAAGCAGTTAGCCCCTAATTGAAATCTACTCCACCTTGGGAGTTTTCCCTAAACACACAGAAAAAAAATATAGATATTTCTCGTCGTCGAGAGCAGATGCAAGCACGAAACGGATTGCAGGAAAGGCGGAACGCATTCTGACGCCCCATTGATAATAGCCGCGCTGTCCGGCATTTATTTCCTGGGCTTTTTGGCCGCATCTGCTCAACGAACACGACATCGCACATGCCCTCCGCGTGGTTACTTTTTAGGCTTAGCTTTGCCGCCGCCGGCCGTTTCTCTGAACGGCGCGCCGCTGGTGTTCGCATTTCGAAGCTCAAAACTAACAGATCAAAGATGACGACAACGACGACGTAAAGCAGTATAGTAGCGCGAGAGAAAACTAGTAGAGCACGAGAGGCGCTGCTCTAATGGTCGAAAGATCCAAGACGTTGGGAAACGAAGCTGCTCTCTGTGAGCCTACGGTGACAGGAAACCGCTTATTTGGGCTGAAGTTTTTTTTTTTTTTTTGCATGGATATCATTCGGACGGAAAAGCTCGGAAGTTCTCAGGTAAGTTCGGCTTCATCATGTTCGACCTGCAGATTCGGCTTTATTTTCGGCCTCAGGTTTCGCCGCAGATCCTGGACGATGTTCGCCTGGATTTGGCTAAAATGAGAGATGTCGCGCTTATTTAATATTCCCAAATATTCCTTTCGTTGCCGTTAAAACTCAGTGATGAAAACTAAACTGATCACGACTTTTGGAGGGAGTTGCTATAGCTACACGTGTGCACAACTAAAATGCTGATATTGTGACATGCATTATGCCACACTGGTATCATACTGGCATCAATACTTGTATCGTACGCCAAAGCCGTAGTTTTGCCGAATGTTACCACTATTGCTCCGTACGTTCGACGGAGTGATACATTTTGTGCGATGTTTTCGCACAAAATAAATTCTCTCATGACGTCGTTACCTGTCGATGAACTCATACTTGACAACTCATTTTTCCTATTCACATTTCGGCTGCTCGTTATATCAGCGCAAGTATGCATCGCCGCTTGCAAAATCATGATCGCGACGTGAGGACAATTGGAGCCTGACGGACCAGATTTCTCAGCTAATTTTCTGCACTGATTACAAAAACCATGCAACACTTCTCCCTGCCCTTTTTCATGAAATGTAATTATCTTTACGTCATCTGGAACCAATAGAAATAAGAATATACTAGCCTCAATGCGTTTAACTGAGCTTTGAGCTTCTTTGTCGTCGATGTCAGCACATCGACGGCCCACGTGCGTGTTGTGTTGCGGGCGACAGGACGAATTCGATGCTCGTCTTTGTAATGACGTGCAGTAAACAAATTGTCCGTGCACTAGCTTGCTGGAAAAGTGCACTGTTCAATTATTGCTTTGTTATCGCCTGAAATGACGCGTGCTGTCCGAAATTCTTCCCACTCCCATGCCTTCAGGGCACTTCTAGAAATTCGTGCGTACCAAATTCTAAACTTTATGCAAGTCCGAGACCGAAGCCACACGTTTGAAACATTTTTGTGATTCTTTTTGAGGAGACTGCAGCAGTTCACACAATAGGACATATTGAAATGGTCAACGTATTTACATAAGACGTATATGCACTGCGCTCTTTTAACGGCTTGCATTTAAGGCCATATTTTTTTCATTGGGATGGACGCGGGCACGACATCACTACGCCCGACAGTGTCGGTGGTATGTCACGCCTTGCCTCACACCGCCCTGTCCAGCTCGAAGCCTGAAGAGCAGCTCAAGCTGATCGACAGGGCTCGCAAGACTGCAAAGGCCGCTGGGGCCCTGGACTGAGGGCTCCACCTACGCTGCGAGAAATAACCCTTATACAATAAAGTTTTTCATTCATTCATTCACAACCGCCGCCCGCACACCTGGCACAAACGCTCGACCGCGTGGCCTGCAGCGACGTTAGAACCTCTGAGTGCTCGCCGTTGAGTCCGAGACCACGCCGCACGGTGTGTTTGCGACTGCTGGTGATAGCGGATCCCCTGCTGTCACCCTAGCGTGGTCTGAGACCCAGTGGCTGAAGCCCAGTGTCAATAACGTCATTGGTAAGCCACACGCTCGAGCGTTCGTGTTAAGTGTGCGGGCCACAGCACAGGCAAGCAACCCTTATCCGCAAAACGTGCTCGTCGTGACGGTCTGATTGTGCTTCTGACCCGTGTGTTGCTCTTGCAAATGACAGCGCACATGTCCTTATTGGTCTAGTACTTTCGCGTGGCTGACACTGAGCAGAATCCCTATACACACTTCCAGCAGGGCGTATGCAGTAACGATGACAATCTAGCACTGCAATCTACTAGCAATCATTTCAGTGCGCAGGGCCGTTACCCTCTCGGCACAAGGCATACTTGGCACACTGCGCCTGTGTCTGATACTTGATCTTTTACAAGTTCTGGGGTGACACTAAGAAAAATCGTGAGCCCCCCATCCTTTCCAGCAGAGTCGTTATGCATCAAGAAAAATACATGAGGTGACATTAGATCGACACTTCACTGACCTAAAGATGACCGCGCTGTTATCAATTCACGTAAGGCCTTGATCTACAAAGTACAGTGCTATATATATATATATATATATATATATATATATATATATATATATATATATATATATATATATATATATATATATATATATATATATATATATATATATATATATAGTTCAGCAGAACGTGAGCAAGTTGACGGGCATTGTGCACAGGCTAGACGACTCGGAATATGGAGCTCGAGCGGTAAAGTGTGCTTTACAGCGCTGAAGTTTTTAATGGCGATGTATAGGAGTACACACTGCGAAAGGCCACCAGCGCGCCATAAGAGATTATCGCCTTCTGCTCCGACCTGTATTGCTAAGCTACGCGATGGGCTACAATATGGCGCTCGTGACGTCACGTGAATAGCCTCTTTAATCACTTGACCTTCCTGTTCACATTTCTCCAGCAGTAGTTTATATCGGATGCTGTACCGACTAAGTGCAACGTGGTAAAATGCACTCCAGTTCCAAAAACCAAGCGCATTCATGTTCTCATCATAATTGTTGACCAATTTCAGTAAACCTTCGGAATGAATTAACATGCGAAATCTTCTCACAATCTGTTAACTTCTTCAAGCCAAGTCAACGTGGTCGTCTTGAAGGTTTCTTGCGATACTTAGTCAGTTAGCCCTATTTAATAACGACCCAAACAGCAGCAATGATAGTGACAATCAAATTCGTTTCTTTGTTTGTAGCCTTCAAGAAAGCGCCTTTGACAAAGTTTCTTACCAGGAGATTTTCTTGAAATTTTCACGCCTAAATCTCAATTGTTCTGCCTTTTATTGGACTTGAAAACTTTTTGTCTAAGCATTAACTATCTCTTCTAGCGAACAAATGTTCATCTTTCCGGGCCCATGTTATGTTCAAAGTGTGCCTCAGTTTACCGTTCTGGGTCCCCTCCGCTTGAGCCTTGACTCAACTAACACAAGACCTAACATTAGCTTGCAAGGAGACTGCGTTATTTATCACACTCTATTGTTAATAGGAAGCTCCTCTAGTCTGGCATCCAGCGTGTATCAAGCTGGTGCAATAAATGGTTGATGTCCTGAAACCTTAAGAAAACATCTAGAAACATCTTCACTCATTCCATCGGCGTCGTTCACAAGAATCATCAAAGTATGCTTGGAAATATCTTCTGTAGTAACACACAAACATCTGTCGGATACAACTCAAGAACGCTATACCTTGTGTTTGGCGCATGGCAGCCTTACATGTTTATGCGCCACTAAACCCAACACAAGACAAGACAACTCAAGAATGAAGGAAGCACTCCAGCCAATGGCGTCGACTGACTGTCATGACGTCGTGTTTAATCCCCTTGCGTATGACATCCTCCTGCGATGTCACGCTAGAGAAGCGAAGGCATTAACCACGATGTCACGACAATCGGTCAACGCCATTGGCTGGAGTGCCTCCTTTGAGGAGGATGCCGCTCAGTTCTTAAGTAGTATCTGATTGTAGGCATTCACATAAGCCGTGATCTAATCAGGTCTTTTCACATAATACAGGTTGCTAACGAAACACAGCCGCATTCTCAACTATTTATTTCCTGTCACGGGTTCGACTAACGACTTAATTGCGGCTTCGCGTTGTTTGTTTGCAAATGTTTGTAAGCGGTTCACTGTAGGTTTGCGAGATAAGCCGTATATAAGACTGGTGCCTTAGATACCGAGGACAACTCCACTCAATTTTCGGTAGTAAAAATCGATTAATTTGAACTTCGTTATAACGAAGTTGAAGGCCCTAAGATTACTTCGTTATAGCCGTAGCTTCGTTATAGCGCGTGCTAATCGAGCTTCCAAGGGGAATCGTCATTCCTTCGTTATATCCATTATTTCGTTATAAATCGTTTCGTTATAACGAGGTTTTACTCTGTCTCTTAGTGGCTATGTTGATGCTTGTTTAGCAACATAATTGAAGACGCATTTACTGCCCAGGAAATTTGGTTTAAAAATTGAACTTTTTTTCCCACGTCACTCGATTCGAACTTGTGACGTCAATGTCGAAAAGGACTCAGTGGTCCAGAAGAGTAGTAATTTCGGCTCGTTGACAGGTCATGTTGAGGATGTAGGAGCGCAAATGCACAAGGACGACAGCAGAGAAGAGGACAAGACGGGCGCCAGCTTTCAACAAACGATTAGTGAAGAACACGAAAATTCTAACGGGAGCACCGCTGAGCCTCTTCATTCATAATCACGCTAAACTTAAAACTTAATGGAGATAGTGATGGAAGGGGTTAAGATAAAGTACAAATGAAGGTCTTTGCTGTCATTTTTGTGCCTTTGCACTTTCACATCCCCATCATGACCCAGTGATCACCGTTCGGAAGTGAATGGCGATTTAGCCTAGCCTCGGAGCTCCACGTAAAGCTGCACTGCAGGCAGCATCCGCCTCGTATGCGCCGCGAGAGGTGCGAGGTTCGATTCCCAGTGGTGTGAGGTATCCAACGGTTTTCAGTGCAGTACAGGCTTTCCTATGGGCCGGTGCTGAATTAATCAGGTGAAATGCTTCGTCAATGGGTCCTTGACCCAACCGCACTTTTTGTGGACAAAAACAACCTCTGTCATGATGCTCTTTGGTCAAAACTCACCTTACGCTACTAAAATTTCTCATCATCCGCATTAAATTGGTAGTGACGTCATTACAGATTACTTAGGAAAGCGGCCGGTGCTGGCAATACCTGTACGTTTTTGTTCTTTTCTCGTTTTTAAAAGCTAAATTTTCAATAAAAGTAGTTTCTTAATCAATTGAACGCGGCAATCTATCGAAACTGGCCAATTTGAAATTTGCCCTCAGTGTATACCTTCGTCATACCGCCAGGTCCATACAGTACCCGGCTGCCCCAGTGCCTAGCTGCAGGCACGTATGCCTTCAGTCGTAATAAGTCATGGACTGACGTCTCCCAAAACGTGAGTGTTCTGAATTTCTTGTCAATCTAACTGAGACCGCCGTGGCCGCGATTCGATTCTACATCCCTGGTCAACGCAGCTGGGGGACAAAACCACTGAGCCGCCACAGCGGGTACCCTAGAAACGTTCTAATTTTCAGCGCTCACGCAGTAATGCAGCCGATAACGACAAACCACTAGCATTCGAATTTGAAACTTGAAACTGACGGGTACTTGCTTGGCTGCGCGGTGAGCAGATTTGCAACCTTCGGATGTACACAGCTACCCAGAATAAATTGGCTGGCCTTGCTCCCATTCCGCAGTCTCATAATAAAAATGCACGCGTATCCGAAGTATTTATCTGATACGAGTAATACAAGTTTATAGGTGTCAGTAGTACAGTAAGGTGCATGTGCTATATTTTAAAAATTATTTATTCCTTTGTTTATGGGGATGAAAGAAGAGCTTGGTGGTCCCGCGCGGGACGGTGGTGGATTCTAATCCCAGCAAACATCGAAACCCGCCGTTTTTCAAATAGGAACAAGCGTCTCCCAGCCGCATTGCCAGCTACTTGGGAGAGGCGACGTTTGACCCCTGACGAATATTATGTACGTATCTTCGGTACCAGTGATGTGCGCGCTAGGAATTTATAATCGCTCCTCGTTACGGGGCAGAAAAGGGAAAGCGAGCTCACCTTGGAAAGGGTAACCGGTGAAGAGCGGCCTCATATTTAACGTCCCGGCCATCGCCGTGTTCATGGCCCCTCCGTGAGAGGAATGTGTCCCGTACAAAGCGCGGTCCTCGGCGTCCTCCCACGCAGATCCACGTCTCGCTCGGAGTCCTCGCCTCGAGTGACCGCCGACCACCACGCGGAAGCAGCCACGCACGCACGCACACACAAACACCTCCTCCGGTCGCTTCGAGGGCAGGCAAAGAGCGCACGACCGTACTACGCTCTGGGCTTCATTCAATGAACCGCGTGCTTCTCTAAAACGGTTGCCAGGATGGGGGGCTGAAAAACCGACGGGCCCCCCAACTACCCCCTTTCTCCCCCGCCGTTGTGGGGACGGGGCGAAGGACCCGTTTCCGTGTGGGGGGTGCAGCCGGTTTCCCCTCTCTGGCAGCTCGGTCGCGATTCGTCCCGGGACCGGCAACGGGACGTCCCGGACCGGACCCGTGGGAGGAGCTTCCACACATGGCCTATAATGTGGAACCCCCCCTCCATCGGCCGACGCTGCAGCTCTCAGTTCCTCGCCCGAAGCGTGCGTGCATACGCAATCGCCACGGGCAACGGTCCTTCTTACCGAGGCAAATGAACGGCCCTTGCCGGGGCTCCTGGAATCTACGTTTCGCTGTAGGGCGGCACAGTCTCGCCGCATTAGGTGTCGGAGAGAAGAGAAGAGGAAGTATGTGATCAAAGGCAGCCTGGGTGCTCCGGCTAAGCAGTGAGACAGATGCATCTCGCACGGCTTCGCGATGCTTGCACTGCACGCTCGTCAACGGAACTCGTTGAGAAAACAACTGGGCTGTGCGCGGCTCGCGTTGCAGTCTCTTGCCTGATACGCTCACGTGCAAGCGTGGCCCGCGAACTTAGTGTTATAACGACGTTTATCAGTGCGAAAGCATTACTTCGCGATGTCTAACCGGCTCATCGAGTTTGTGTGAAGCTTGACATTGAGGGAGACTTTGGTGGAACCATAAATAAATAAATAAAATATTTCCGCGACTGGGATTCGAACCCGCTGTGCCGTGAACAGATCATCTTCCCTGGCCAGTGCAAGAGAGCACAATGCTTTCGCCGCAGACGAATACGCCTCGTGTTAAGCTGCAACACACTCTTACGCTAAGCATTGCACACTGTCGTCTTCATCAACCAATACAACTTCGAACTATAATATCGTCGCCAGACGTTGCCGACAACCCAGCAAAGCAAAACAGCTCTTTTTTTTCTATGCATATAGTTTTGTAGTTTTGCAACATTGAGACGGGCTGACATTTCATCACCGGTAAAACAGCACCTAAACAGGAAGGAAGGAAGTAGCAAAGCGCTTGAATTCTGAACTCGCTATCCCTCGGTTAGTTGCTCAGCTCGCAGAAATAGAAAGTTTGAAATGAGCAAAGTTCCGCAATGATGGATACCTTTCTCTCCTAAGAACGCACTAGGGCATTCGAAGCACGTTGCACGGACGTTTCACGCCCGCCACTGTGGATTGGGTGCCGCTGACGAACACCCTTCTGCATTAATAATGACGCAACTAATTTCTCACGCTAATCAACACTGCCCCTGTGACAAAAAAAAAATACATTCCCCTAAATTTCTTGTGGTTTCATTGACTGTTGGCTTATTTCGTACATATCTCCAAACGAAACCCTCATTTCTTTGTCTTTTTCCACTAACGTGCTGCGAACAAGCACGTAGCCTCCTCAACCGCCATTTTCGCTCGGTGAATTCCCTAGAGCAGCGATACCGCGTTCGCTATACCCGCACTAGTCTGCCTCACGAGAGAAGACACGATCTTGCTATACATAGTCCTGGAAGCTCGAAGAGTATCATGTGTAGCACTGACATTGTACTGTGCAGGAGGTGTGTACTGTGCAGACGGCGATGTGCATGCACATCTGCTAGAGCAAGACTTCTTCAACACCGCTCCGAGATTTTTCTCTACATCAGGGCCACTCCGTGCATTGGCACAGGAATCTTCGAACGTGAATGGCATGAGTCCATGCGAAATTACTTTGCCAAACTCAATTCGAGGCCAGTGCATTCTGCAGCGACTGCCACTAATGTTCATTGCGTCACTGGGAATTACAGGACAGACTTGAGACTCTCGGAGAGGATGTTTCGGGGGAGTAGGGCAGACTCATTTGTAGAATACATTTATTGGACATTATTCGCCGAAAAGAATTGGTTTTTTGTGGCCTTCCCACAAAAGCTCTTTCGATGGAGGTGGCAGCCCCCCCCCCCCCCCCTCCTTAATACTTTTACATCCGCTCTTGAATGACACTAAAAGCGAATGTCACTCGTTCATCATCACCACCACCACCACCACCAGCCTGACTACACCCACTGCAGGGCAAAGGCCTCTCCCATGTCTCCCCAATTAACCCTGGCCAGCTGCGACCACCCTATGCCTGCAAACTTCCTAATCTCATCCGCCCACCTAACCTTCTGCCACCCCCTGCTTGCCTTCTCTTGGAATCCACTCCGTAACCCTGAAGTCACACAAATCTGCCCGTCTAAAAGCCTGACACGGAATTTCCTGCGTTTCACAGAAAACAACCTGATTAATAACCTGCCTTTGATATTCGTCACTTAGCACAGAGCAACGTAGAACTACCGTAGGAAACCAGGGATTTCTTGTCGGAAATAAATTACTGAACGCTTCCGAGACTCACAATTAAAGATGGGCTCCCGAAGAATTAGGCATGCAGGGGCCAACGATAAGCGGCACTAGATGGCGGTACTGAGCAGACGTCCATAACTCAACAATGAAGCGTCAAATACGCCTCAAAGGAGTCTCTCCAGCCAGTTAATGGCGTTGCCCGACTCTCATGACGTCGTGGTTAATCATCTTGTACCTGATAACGTGACATTGCTGGGGGGTTTGAAGATTCAAGAGGATTAAACACGGCTTAACCGGATTGGCCATAAAGGCATGATACTCGGTCGATGCCATTAGCTGGACGGCGTGCCTTTGAGGGACATCTGTCACCTCATTCTTGACACATGCCTGTCCGTGATGACCAGATAGAATGAGAAGAAAAAAAACAGCACAAAAATTTGTTCGGTGAACGGCAAGGATTATCTGGTACTCTTATAGGGAAGTTGACGCATGTTTCTGGCGGTGCTGGTTAGGCTCACACTCTTCAACGTGCATCTGTGCACTACTGTCGCCATCGTGAGGGCTTAATCAGTGCACTCAATCCTGCACCTACGCAACAGCTCCGCAGACGTCCCCACCCACAAGCTGTTTCTACCCTCGCAAAAATTTCTTTAGACAGTCTACAGACTGTCTGTAGACGTTTGTCTATAAAGTATAAAGACTGGCTGTAGACAAATCCTAGAGAATAGTCTATAGACAATACAAATCCTATATATATAATCTATAGACTATCTATAGATTTATGGTCATACACTTTTACTAGACTTGTGTCTATAGCCCTTGAATAGACAAAAGGAAATATCTACAGAATGGCTATATAGTCTATAAAAAGTCTATAGACTCTCTATAGACCACTTTTATAGGAGTAGCGACCGGAAGTATGCTGCTCTCGCAATCTTCGGTCCGTATAAGTATGCGACAACTGCGCGAACAACTCGCGTATGTACGGTGTCGGGGGAAGAACGGCCAGAGCCCTCCGTCCACTCCCGCGCCGTTTGCGTGTTCCTGCTGCGGCGGCCATACGCACCCGGTTATATACCCTCTGTGGCAGCCAGGAAGAGACCACACACCGGCGGGGTCAAACATTCCGCGGGATACCGCAGCCAGTCGGGTATACTGGCAAGAGCTGTGCGTGCGTACGTCGGTTCGTACGCACGCACGCACGTAACACACAAGCGCATGCAGACGCACGCACACACACACACACACACACACACACACACACACACACACACGCCAAGCGCGTCATTTTTCAGCAGCGCCGCGGCAGAAGCGATCGCGGACCGGCGGCAAAAAGATGCGCCGCAAGCTTTCTCCGTTCCTTTCTGGCGCGCGAAGAACTGGTGGTGTGGTGTCTGGCTGTCGTTATTAATGGTTCTCCCACGACGCCATCGCCACGGCCGCTGCGCCCCGTGCGGGGCATGGATGTTCTCTTGAGAGCGGGTGTGTGTGTGCTCCCCCCCCCCCCCCTCCCCCGGAACAAGAGCGCGAAAGGCGTAAAGACAGTGCATGCAAACCGGATAAGCCGCGGTCGGATTAAAGCGCGTGGCTTTGACTCTGCATCAGCTCCTGGTCGCCGTCGGAGTATATCAAGAGTTATCGAAAAAAGTGCCGCTTTAATCGAGGGCCGTTTCGAATGTCCGTAGAGCTAAGGGCGATATTGCGTAGAAAAGCTATGGTGTCCTTCCTTGCAATTTGCGTAATACATTTCTGTATTTGTAGTGAGCGCGAAAACCAAACGGCAACTTCGGAGTCGAATTAGATTTGGTTAAATAGCTGAGACTTCTTTATTGCTATTAAAATGGCTTTAAAGGAAGGCCGCTAAATTACTGCCCACAAGTACACACAAGGTCTATTCCAGCAGTATTTACGAATGAAGGAAGGGGCAGAGCTATAAGTAGAAAATATGGCTTTGCATTTTAGCTTTGCCTAGTACAAAGCAGTTGGGTTTCCAGCCAAAGCGTACCATTGCCAAAAAAAAAATAGTTACACTTCTTCACATCCGTTTCCACCTCAAGAAACTGGACGCGGAGATTCGCCATTATTTCCGACGAGGTGACTGACGAGCATGTCATGTAACAAAGCTCATGTTTCCGGCCACAAGGCATAGCAAAAGTGCTTGCAACGGCGACACTGGTTAACAAACACACCTTGATCTCGACTGACAAATAAAGGCTTAGAAAGAGCCACTTGCTTCGCAATCTGTTGAAAGCTAAATGATATTAGCATTCAGGACCTTCAGCCTACTGACGTTTAGGACAGGATGGAAGAGAGCTGAGAAAGTTTACGATAACCACATGTATCGAATGTAAATGGTTTATGGGGGTTTAACGTCCCAAAGCGACTCGGGCTATGAGGGACGCCGTAGTGAAGGGCTCCGGAAATTTCGACCACCTGGGATTCTTTAACGTGCACTGATATCGCACAGTACACGGGTCTCTAGATGTTGAATCAATTTATGTAATGCTTATGTAGCCTGCACCACTGTTTCGGAGTGGAGTCAGTTCTGTACTAATTTATCGACTTGTGGGGATAGCGACAGGAACGGTTCCCCCTTTTCAGCATAGTATTTATTACCAGTGTTAGCGGACACTAGAAAACCGGTGAATCATTTTAAGTAGTAAGCTGATTAACCATTCTTTAATAATTAACTTTTTAATTATTAGAGTTCGGCGCCTAGTTGCAATTATAGATTTGTAGTCGGTCGTTAGTAATAGCCATATCGATTTTTATAATTTTGAAAACGTGATTACCCTAAGCGCTGTGGCTCGACAAATTTTGGCTTTTTTGTCTACTTACTTGCTCTGGAAAGGTTGCTTTGATTCCATGGTTTTCGAAAGCGCGTGTATTTTGGCACGATGTAGCCATATTTTGTCGAACCACAGCGCCGAGTAGATTTCGAAATTCTAGAAACTTATATTGCTATTACTAACGACCGGCTACAAATCTCTAATTGCAACTAGGCGCTAACTCTAATAGTTAAACGTTAAAGGTGCACTGAAGAGGATTCTGAGCTGGTTTTTTTTTTTTTTTCTTTTACCGCGGGAACTCGATCTACGCGCTCCGAGCATTCTTAGATACTTTAAGTTATTGTCTTCTGAGACCGATTTTCTTCTTAAATCGAATTAAACGTCCCGGCTTCCGCCTTTTTATCATATCTCGCCTATGAAAGTAGGATGAGCCAGTCAACGCGAGGAGTGCCTCTCAGCCAGTCGCGTGGCGGCTTGCCGCTCTGCCATCGGCGGAGCGATACATAAAGAGTCTACGCGTTTTTTTATTTGCATGGACCTAATTTGCGGGTATGTTGTCTGCGACTGAAACTATATTTATTCGCAAAAACCTAATACAAAATAAAAGCGAAATCGACTGGCTGAAAGGCACTTCATGCGTTGGCTGACTCCTCCTATGAGTTCAGAAAAAAAAAAAAAAAGGCGGGAGCCGGTACGTTTAATTCGATTTAATAAGAAAATCGGTCGCAGAGAACAACATATTCCCAATTTTCTGAGAATGCTCGGAGCGTGCAGATTGAGTTCCCGCGGTAAAAGGCGAGCTCAGATACTCTTCAGTGCACCTTTAAATATTAAAAATTAGTTAACCAGCTATAGACTTAAAACCATTGACTTGTTTGCTGGTGTCCGCCAACACTGGTAATGCTATGCTGAAAAGGCCATATTTTTGCCTCAAAAACTCGCATCTTAGTGACATGCATCTTATTTACATCCTTAATGTTGATTCCTCGATCATTTATCTAAGATGTCAGTCAAGCAGTAATGGGAACGCCCAAAACACACTGATATTTTCATAAAGGCCGCCTCTCGTTTCGTATTATTTCAATCAATGCTGTGCCGCAAGAGCTATATGCAACAGAACCTTACCGCCATAAGTGTATCAAAATTACCGTCCCGTTACCATGCATGTAGCATAGTACTGAAATCTTCATTTCAGTGATATACGTATTGCTGCGTTTTAAATATATACATGCCAATCACTTTTTGCTGCACCGTTCCAGGAATGTCGGGGTCTGTCCTCAAAGTCGACTGCTTACGGCGTCCATTTTCGCGTAGCGCCCTTACTTTAGACAGTCTATAGACTGTCCACAGACTTTTGTCTGCAAAGTCTATAGACTGGCTATAGACAAATCCTAGAGAATAGTCTTAAGAAAATACAAATCTTATAGACGGTCTATTGAAAATCTATAGAATTATGCCCATAAACGTTTGCTAGACTTCTGTCTATAGACAGTCTATAGACTGTGAATAGACAAAAGGAAATATCTATAGGAAGGCAATAGTCTATAAGAAGTCTATAGGCTGTCTATAGACCACATTTATATGGGCGGCGAAAAACAAGCAAAGGCAATCAGTCAGTCTGGAGAGCGGCGATTTGACGAATGATGTTTGCCTATCCCCCGTACTGCGCCCTCCCACATGTAAGACGTCTGTGTGCATGCATCCGCCGCACAGGCGCGCGCCGTATGCCTCAGGTCCTGTTGCACGCCGCAGGCACGCAGTCTGGCCGGCGCGGAAACGGGCAACAACCATTTACACCTGATGTGACGCGGTTTCTTCGGGGCTCACGCCCCACCACGCCCACCCACATGCGCGAGCGCTTCGCTTTGAAGACGCCCACGGCGCCTCGTAATGGTATAAAAGCGCTCTCTCGCGCGCACGCGTGCTTGCTTGCTTGCTTGTTGCACACTGTGCGCGAGTGTGGCCGCGTTTTGTACATACGTGTGCCACGATCATTTTTCAATCACGTCTCGACTGCGTTTACTCTGCGGTGGCACACTGGATTCTTTGCCCGTCTAGGCGGGCGGAAATAAAGAAAACGTGAAAGAGAAGAGCAGGAATTTTCTTTCTTTTTTTCGTCGCTCTATATGGCCTTTAAGCGCGCCGCCAATAACGGGTCACAGCGGGAATTCCCATCTCGAAAGTGCCGAAATGAGTGATGACCGAGGCCCCTGATGAAGGGTACGAGGGTGTTGCTGTACAGCATTTGTTGGGAACATTTCTGTTGGCTATGTGGAGCACGAACCTAAAGACAGCTATAGCACAGGAATGGGGAAGTCACATAAGCCTGCCCAGAAACGCTGGCATTAACGCCCCCACTTCGTAGATGCATATATACACCACTAAATCCAGAGGTGGACAAAAATTCGTATTTCGGTAGGGCAAGACCCTTTGTACTGCTTATTAAGCATAAATGTTCTCTACAAATGTGTCATGTTCACTCGGTTCAGAGAAATATTCCCTGAGCGACAACGAGGTCAAATTTATAAGCAATGGCTACTCGCCTGTGCTCCAGCGCACTAACACCATTCGCAGTTATGGTTTCACATTGAAGTTTTGTAGCTACATTGGCCACGAACTCGCAGTTTCGCCCTGCTCGCATTCCCACCGTGGTCGCACCGCACCACGTGACCAACCGCGTGACGAACCACGTGACAACAACTAGCCAGACAACCAGACTAACCTGGACTTGCAATCAAGATTAACCAAGGCTAACCAAGCTATGCCTTAGCTTTCGGAATACGTATATCCTGGCATAGCCGAGCTAAGCCACTGCCATTTTTTTTTCTTTTTCACGGTGCCGCGCTTAAAAAATAAAAGCAGCTCTTGGTCATCATCATCATCATCATCATTCTACCTAGAGATTGTACTGAGGGCCAAAGATCTATCCTGTTTTTCGCAAATGCGCGCTTTCCCTGAACAAGAAGCGTACAGCGTATCAAGCAAAATTCCAAATCTCAACTGCTCACCTTTCCGCTGCTATTCACTGCATGTTTATGAGTTTGGTTAGAATTAAAACAGACGATGCTAAGAGTCAATGGAAAACTTTTATATACCTACGATGCACGCCATCTGTGCGCAGCTGCGCTACAGTGTAGAACACTGCAGCTGCGCCAACGAGTGCCCCAGCGTGAGAGGCTGTAAGTTTAACGCGCGGGTAGCAAGGCTGCTTGTCATGTTTTCCAATTTCTTGAAATTATTCAGGATATTGTCAAATTTGGTGAAAAGAGATCTCAATTTGGATCAAGCGTTTCATCAAGTGCATGCCACCGCACATGCGTTCCAACTCAGGATAGCAGGTGGAAGTAGCCGCGTGCAGTTGCGTTGGGCTGTATCGCACACGGATGAAGATGGTGAAGACGAGGGCATCCGACCCACGGTGTGAGGTTGGATGAGGAGTGGTCTAAAGCAGTGGAAAGCGAAGTTTATCTCTTCGCATCGCCGGGGGTCCTAATCCGGCTCGAGGCCATAAGTATAATGTTATCCGCTCCACGCTCTGTTCTAATGCTAACGCATTAAAAGGAACGTTTCTGCAAGTCAACTGGTAGATTGCTATATGCGACTCGCGGAGGTCGTGTGTTTGGCTTCCTGCAACTTATTGCTTCCATACGTAACCCATTAATATTCAAAAACGAATGCATTGCCGCAATTCGTTTACTGTTTTTTTTTTCTGTGCCAATACAATACGTTTTTATTTCATGTACGTTTTAATAATTGTTTGCAGTCCAATGTGTTTAATATTGTTTACTTTTGTACTTTTACACTTTGTAGCATCTTTTGTCTGCAAAATATTGTAACCCCTCCCCACACACAATGTTCCATGTGTGGAACCTGTGAGGTATCTGTATAAATAAAAAATAAATAAATAGTTACTTAGTTGGACACGTTCTGAAAGATAGAACATTTACAACCCGGCCATCACTATCACCATCAGCTCACTTATTGCATCTACTGCAGGACAAAAGCCTCTCTCACTGACCCCAAATGACCCCTTTCCAGCGCCAGCTGCGACCCCCGTATATGCCTGCAAACTGTCCAATCACATCTACGCATAATTTCTGCCGTTCTTGATACGTTTATCTCCATCTGGAAATCCACTTCATTACCCTAAGAGACGATCAGTAATAGTCGAGCCCACTTATAACGACCCTGACTGTTGCGAGTATGGCGTTCGTTGTATCCGAAGTTTGCACTAAGTGGACTTCTTATATTTTTTTGCCAGAGCAACGAAGACCAACGAACTTCTGCTTAATTCTTGTAAAATTTCGTTATGCGCGTCGGCATCTCCCAAGGAGACCATACCCTGGCGCTTTCAAAGCCTTCAAGATGGGTAATTACCTCACCGAGGCCATAAGTGCTAACAATAAGCTGCTTTAAGAACAGGATATAGCTAACCGCGGTTAAAGCGTTCACGGCAGCTGGCAGCAAATAGCCCCCCCCCCCCTCCGGTCATCATTACCAGATTCTCGGCGGTCGGGCAGCGCTCGTACTTCGGGTACAACGGCTTCGTCAGTGTAACACTTCGTAATGTTCGCGTCATGATCCACTTCAACGAAGTCATCTCAGGCCAAAGCATGTCCACTCATTTGTGCATCAATAACGCGTTGCTATAAATCCACATGCGTCTAATCACGCGGATGTCCAACAGTGTTCTCAGGGGGTATTCAAAATTCCGCAATTGCGCTTTCCCTCATTACTATGTTGTCAAAGACAAGATGGCCAACTTCTCTATATAAAAAAAAAACTATGAGGGATACAGGAGAGGCGCCAAGGGTGCGGATAGAATGTAAGAAACGTATTTTGGAAGAATAAAAAAAAACGAGTGCTTCTTGCTTTGTTTCAGCTGCAACCGCACGGTCAGACCTCGTCTCGGCGAACATTATTATGAGTGAAACCGCACTTGAGGAATTTTGAATATCTCCTATTACGGAGGCAATTCCTGATGCACCACTTCCCATCCGCCTGTCTGCTGAATAGTTTATCGGTGGCTTCGGATCTGGCAGTCTTGATGCCACAGGTATAGCATATAAGGGGGTTCTCGCACAGCTTTCTCCCTCATCGTTTGACCACGTTCCTACGTGGCACTCGCGGTAATACAGGACGTACTACGTCCGCCGCTATGGACGAGGGTGGCGCTGGTGAACGCCCTCAAGGTTCGGTTACACTGCACATAAATACCCACGAAATCAGAAGATTTCCTTTCTCCAGCACACACACACACACACACACACACACACACACACACACACACACACACACACACACACACACACACACACACACACACACACACACATATATATATATATATATATATATATATATATATATATATATATATATATATATATATATATATATATATATATATATATATATATATATATATATATATATATATATATATATATATATATATATATATATATATATATATATATATATATATATTCGGAAGCGTCATCCTCTCGGTATCCTCGTAGGACCCGAGGTACTGGAAGAACGCGGAGAGCCAGATTACTCAGCATTGCGAAACAGCTGGCGCAGTCACTTCTATACACATATAGCGCAGAGAGCGAAAAACCTCGAGAGTCCACTGGAGCTGTGGGTACAGTATAACGATGGAAGTGCAATTAACACGCCTCTAGATTATTCGCAAGTATTAAATTTGAGAATGCGGTATGCCATATATGTCTTCTAGGTGGCTGCAATTAATAATACTAGTCTAAAATGCCCCAAACGGGATAAACTTACCTTCCCAGTGGAAGCCGAACTCGCTTCTTTGTTGTTGTAGCTGTTGTCCTCCGTTGAAATGGCACGTAACCATGCAAGACGGCGGAGTGACCAGGCTTGGGTGTTGAGTTTCAAAAACACGGAGAGAGAGGACTTTAATAAAATATATATTTTGCTTACGAGGGTGTTCCTCTTAATTGAGAAGTACAGCGCTGGGTGCGCTCTTTCGCGCTCGGCGTGTGAACAGAAGCTAGTGTTCCCATGAGGCTGTTCTGGGGTTGCGGGTGTACGGTTGTGGGAATACGGAATATATACTGACAGATTTATGAATTCATAATGCGAGAATTAGTAAGAAAGTATTCGGGAACCTTTATGGGCATTTTTGAAAGAAGGTGAAAATTATCTTGAATAATTTTTGAAGGAAAGACGGCTGAATTTTGAAATAAATTTGAACGAAGCAATTCTCTGGTGGTAGTGATACAGCTCAGGATACGCTCGCACACTATGGCTTGAGAATTTTACCCTAATTACGATGACATCCGGAAGGCAGAAAAACCAGGACAGGAAATAGTAAGCCCTAACCGCGTGAGACGGATTTCCAGATAAGCCCCCTCCGAAGAGTATACGTATTGGTGATTTCCACGACCCATAGATGGGGCGCCTCAGTTGTTCCAACATGGCGGCGTTACACGGAGGACTGCTTTTGGGTCAGCCTAGATAGAATCGCGCTGCTTTAAAATTTCACGATTAACTCGCGCTTGTTCGTAAGTTGCGGCAGCCTCGCCCGAGCCAAACAGTCTAATTTCCCAACTCTGTAAAGTAATAAGCCAAGAAATAATAAAGAGGCCGTTGTCTAGCATTTATCCGGTGTGAAAGCGGAGCGCTGGACAGACCACGTGCTTTGGACGTATAGAATTTGAAATCTCAAACCAGCGATGAAGACTCTTGTAAAGCCTAACGCGATTTGATGGTTATCACTTTAGGCTTATCACAACCTGATGGTTATCACAAGTCTAACTCGAACTTAACTGCTCTAACAAGGTACATTTCCCCGAGAGGGCTGAAATACACGAGCTTAGCTAGCTGGAGGATTCGACCGTTATACTGCAGGAAAGATGTATTGTTTCGTTTTAGCCGAAACGAACGTGATAACTTTCAAATCGCGCTATAGATTGTACAACAGGGCAAGTGAAAAAAGTACAAGCGCAGTTTTTCGTATTAAGCATTGCAGGAAAGAAAGACTCAGCGAGTGCTATATGCTGCTTACACAGAAAACAAGCTAGAAAAGTTTGCCAGTCACTGATCGCCTGAGTTTTAACTTATAAGGCCGCACCCTTCGCCCCCCCCCCTTTTTTGCTCATCAATTTAATTATCATGTGCTACTCTAAATATGATCATAAATTTCTACTCGTGGGTACAATTAATTGGAAAGCGAGACCAGTGAGGGAGGTCGCCGTTTTCCGGCTCGTTCTTCCCAGCGAGCAATTAACCGCGCCTTGTATAAAATTTGTTTGTTGGTAATCAGTGGATGGGAGTCACGTAATGAATCTAATGTCGCTTTAATACAACTTGTTTTATTTGATTTCTACCGTCCATGCGTGTTACCGACTGATTCTAGTGGCAGGATGAAATGGAATCGGAATGGAATCTTTATATCACACCCCGCTCCCCATGGATAGCGAAGAGCCATATCACCACACACGCATGCCGTAATAAAAACTGCCGTACAAGACACTTTAGCACGCCGTGCACCGTGGTACCGTTACCGGAGTACCGGGAGCCCGCCCACCACCGTTGAGCACGCGCTGATTGGTCCCGATGCTGCAAGCGCGCGCAGCTGCCGGGTACCTGGCGCTGTCGAGGCGATTTGCGCATGCGCATTGGATGCGCGCGGGCTCCCGGTACTCCGGTACCGACAACACGGTACACGGTATGCTAAAGGTGTCTACGGAGTCCAGACACAGTCAAGCACAAATCTGTTCGCGCTTGAAATGTGCCTTTTGGTCACGCGTTCTCGGCGATGTTGACAAACAGCGCCTCGTGTTTACAATTATATATATATATATATATATATATATATATATATATATATATATATATATATATATATATATATATATATATATATATATATATATATATATATATATATATATATATATATATATATATACTTGTAGTGCCGAGTAAATTTTGTTTATTAAACTCGGTGTTTGATGTCAACTGCGCTGTCATCGTCCTGCATGAGTTGCACTAAAGTTGCTATCCGCATTCTCGCTGTGTATTCCTCGCACCAGAAGACTCAGCGGCCCTTCCAGCTCTTTAGAGTGGAAGACGTCCCTCTTAAAATATGTTTTTAGATCAATTCGCGGTGCCGCCGCTGCATAGCGTCATTTTGTGAAAATTGCCACAAAGACGCTAAAGAAAAGCGTTGCTGCATTACAAGTCTTCCTTACTACTATTCCTTTTATGTCATTGCTGTTCCAAAGTGAATTCAGTGTGTCTTTGCCTGTTTCATGCTAGACAAAACGGCGTAGACACCGCAAAAGCCGCAGCAATAACAATAAAATTATGACATGGTGTGAATTAAGCTCACCAAATTTAATGCTTCCCTTTAGGAATATGTTTTCATCTTTTGCGCTCTTACCTCACTGATGAAAAACAGGCTGTCTTCTGCGATGGACACGGATCCAGTCTTTAGGCCGTAAATTGTGGTGTTCCCCAGGGTAGCCTCCTGGGTCAGTTTCTCTTTAACGTATACATAAACGACCTCTTAAACATCTCTAATCACGTGAAATACATTTTGTATGCAGATTACACTAGTATTTTTTCTTACGGGCTCTTGAGCAAGAGCCACACTTCTTTTCTAGTAAATCAAGTTTATTCCACCTCCACAGACGATTTACTAAATAGTGGCAAATTTGCATGTATGATCATCTGCTGATGGGTTGTCAATACCAGTAAATCAAAACCAGTTTTTTTTCACTCTCAAGCATTCTTTTTATCATTCTCGAGGCATTTTCGAGCTGTTATTCTTGGCCTTTACCTGTGCCTATTGTGAACATGTATGTATCAGAATAAAGCTTCACATCTCATTAGATTACACTACAATGTTCGGCTTCTGGGAACGCTGTGCTTCCGCGACAGGTTATGACTTCGCCGCACGAACGTCTGTCCCGCCTTTCCTCCAATTTTGTGCGATAGTGCCGACCTCCTTCGCGATTGCTGACGTGTTGCCGTTCTGTCTCCCCATTATCCATGCTCATCTAACGTGTTGGGCCTAGATAGCCTCGGACCAGCTGGTGTTCGTGGAATTTCTCAGGACATCCTCCTGCGTCAGAACAAAGTTTCCCCATCTATTTGTCCTGTATTGAGCAGCATTAGATCTTTGCAGGTTTAGTTAACTGTATCACACACACACACACACACACACACACACACACACACACACACACACACACACACACACACACACACACACACACACACACACACACACACACACACACACACACACACACACACACACACACACACACACACACACACACACACACACACACACACACACACACACACTTTCTGGCCGGTATGTCGCCTCGTGTTATCAATCAAAGCTCACAAAAACAAAACGCTTATGTGACGGTCTCGTCATCGTACATATATGCCTGCTTCGAAATGAGCCAACAATTCCTCACGTGCACTCAGCCTCTCGGACCACTCAGGCTCGCCTCGGTCGAGCACTTCGCACTTCATCCATCACACGCCGCATGGCGCGGTGCATGACTTCTGCCCGCGGCGCCCTCACGCGGTGGTGGTCGCACATACCGGAGCGTTCGCGTCGAGCCCAGCGGACAGACAGAAGCTAAGCCAGGTCGAGCCGACAGCAATTGCACTCGGGTCGACCACACCTGGGCATAAGCGTAGCCCACCTCGGGTGGGCCCCTGTCCACCGTCGCCGCTCGGCTGTCTTCGTGCACAAGGCACGGAACAGCGGCCATTAATCATGCGCTTAACACCTATCGGGACGTGCGCCTCGCGGCTGTAGTTTTATGCAGCGCGACGGAAGTCCGCCTGGACTGAATGAGGAGTTGGAAACTATGCACTGGTACGCTGTACGTGGTATGCTGCACGTGGGCTATGAGAGACGCCGTAGTGGAGGCTCCAGATTAATTTGGAACAGCTGGGGTTCTTTAACCTGCGCTGACATCGCATTGTACGGGGGGGGGGGGGGGTTCATACCCTCCCAATCTAAATGTGGTCGCCGTGACCTGTATTCCATCCCGTGACCTTATGAACAGAAGCCGAAAAGAAACGCCGTGATAGAGATAAAGGATAAGGCCAGACGCCAACAATAAAGCGAAAGAAAGAGCGAAGCAGGTGCAATATTTTAATCTCGATTATATAGTCGTTGATATCTATAATGCACGGTATAGTTAAACACAAAAATAGCGCGTCGCTAATGGGGTACTCCCGCATGCCACACGATGGGACCTTTTCCTAGGTATCCACCTGTGGCGAGTCGCCTTGCTACGTGGCTTATTTTATTAATCTGCATAATGTAGACCTATTCATCAAAAATCATTTCTCCACAACAATCGCAACATTGCAGTTCTCGTTGCCTTCTAAGTCATTTGGAACTGGTCTTATGTATCCTCTTATTATACGTCATCTGAAAGAGAAAGCATCTGAAAGTGAAGATAATTTGTTGGGACAAATACAGTGGGGTGTATTTAATTCAAACCCGCTTAATTCGAACTACCGCTTTATTCGAACCGTCGCTAAAGTGCCATCAAAAATCGTCTGTATTAAGGGGTTAATTCGGACTCAGCATATGCTAAAACACACTTTCCATACCCTTCAAATTCTAATCGCCAGAAGTCAGCGGTAATTCTCTCCATGGCGTTGCGACGCGCGGAACAGCTCGCTGCTGCAGCCGCGACCACACTGATGCACGCAACTACACATGGGACTGACCCTGAAAGGAAGCGATTCTCTGCTTGCCTCTTCCGAACCCTAAGTCAGCTCAGGCGGCGGTTGCAGTTTCCCGGCGAGCGCAAACAGTGTGCGAGAGAGGAAACGCGGTTCAGGAATCGCCGTGCGATGCGCCCGACGCGTGTTTCCGAACGGCTTCCGAAACAGGGGCGGGGTCCACGGACTCGCGTAGTGCGCCTGTCAAGCCACGCTGTTTGCAGTACGTGATGATGGGCCGTAAAATTGGCTTTGGACTTGCCCGCGGGCTTTCGCGTCGGCCGTTCGCTCCGTTGCGGGAAGTATTCGCTACAGCGTCTGGATATGCGCGCCCAACCGCCGACGTCACTGCTCTATAGTGCACACGGGTGAAGCTGTTAATATACCCGTTTATCCGTCGTTTCCCCTGGAAGACAATACTCAACACTGTCCTGTGAACGCGCTTTCGGGGACAAAAGTCTCCGGAACGTATGCCCGGAAACCAAAGCATATAGCATATATTTTATTAGGCGCTTGATCCGAGCCAAACTTGTGGAAGTGATAGTAGGACTCACGCAACATTTAAAAATTACTTCTACCTTTTTGGATAAAACGATGTGTAAAACAGGCTGCCAGCCGCTTTCTCTCTCACCCTCTTTGTTACTTCTCCCTCTGCGGTCCCCTTAGATGGAGCCAGACATTATGCACTGCAGACGGATAACACTTGCCCTAATCGTGTAGCGGCCGCCGATATGGAAGCTGAACCCTTTGTGCCCTCTGCAAATCACTGAACAGCGACATTCACTCCCCCACTTGTCCGATAAAGAAGCGAGCAAAGACACTTAACAGGCCCTCTTCAAACGTAGATATCTCCATCATTAACAGCTTTGCTGCCCAAGCATGCGATGGCGATGACTTGCTTGGGCTTTCTTCAAATGAACTCTCGGCTCATCGTACGGCCTCTCCACGACAAAGTTCTGACGCCCAGTGGCCCAAAGCCAAAACAGCACGTGCACACGACGTCCATCGCTGGCAGACGCCACAACTGAATACACTGCTCTAGAAAATGTCATCGCAGAGGCACGCCGCCACCTGTAAGAGTTAAACGTAGCGAACGGCGTCTCCCTCGCGCTCTTGCAAAACAATTGCAGCACAGCAACTATCTTCAGGTGAATCGCCTGCAGCGACCACATGTCACTGTTAACCCACCGGTAAAAGTGAACACACCGACCGTGGAGATATTTTTGCACATGGAGCAGGTGGCCACCTTCATCTTTGAAGTTCTTCGTCCTCACAATGGTTAACTCGCCATATGTTGTTGTGCAGTGCAAGTGCCGAGGCTTCACTAATAAGGCCTCCAAAACAACACCCGCTTACGCGACGTGAAACTGAAGGCATGGGCTCAGGTGCTTCAGTATCGATGGCAGATGCCGGGGCTAGCAAAAATCTTTTCCTTCCTTTTTACTATTATTTTTAATAAAACCACTACCACCACCACCACCATTCCTATTGCGAGGACATAATTATGTTCCCCTTATCTCTGGTTCCTGTACATACCATTCTCCTCCAGTCCCCAGTGCATTTCTATGACACATACTGACACAGCAGGCGATCCACCACATTCTCCACTACCCCCTAGACCCGTTCCTGTCCCATGTATCCGAACCGCCGCGGTGGCTCAGTGGTTAGGGCGCTCGGCTACTGATCCGGAGTTCCCGGGTTCGAACCCGACCGCGGCGGCTGCACTTTTATGGAGGCAAAACGCTAAGGCGCCCATGTGCTGTGCGATGTCAGTGCACGCTAAGGTCCCCAGGTGGTCGAAATTATTCCGGAGCATTCCACTACGGCACCTCTTTCTTCTCTTAAGCTCCTTCATCCCTTCCCTCACGGCGCGGTTCAGGTGTCCGCCGAAATGTGAGACAGATGCTGGGCCATTTCCTTTCCCCAAAAACCAATTTTCATTTTTTTTTACTCCGGATGAGTTTATCCGCGCGCCGTACTCTGGTAGCTGTGGACTAACCCCATCAATCCGTCATTCGTGGCATGGTGTGCCCCTACTGTGGCGCCTCACTAGGCGCGCGTGATGTGCGCAAGCACTTCCTCGGGGTAGCAGGTCTGCGGTGTAACCGCGAATACTACTAGAAGTGGACATTAGGCAATCGCTACACATACAACCTATGGGGATTCCTCGAAGAAAATTCGCCTGGATTCCTTCTCCTACACCCTCATCCCCATTTCTAAAGCTATGCCTTGAGGCACACCTGTCGAATAAAAAATTAGCTGCGGTTCAACTACTGCTAAACCTGGTTAGATAGCGAAAGATGTGGTGTATCGGGCAACTATAGACGCGGCTTGGTGTGCGTTCCGGACACTGGATTGGCAGCGCGCCCTATTGCTACAGTGCCGCGCGTTTGCCCCAACGCCGTAAGCGCTAATGCATGCAGTCCACATCTCTCTCTCCCCACCGCCACGAACCTCAAATCGCGATTGAGGCGTCCACTGCCCCAGGGAGATAGTTACGCGCCTTCCTTTCCATAAAATCATCGGAGTCTAGAACGCTGTCAACGCCAACGGCAGTGAACACAATGGACTCGAACGGTATATAGCTTCAGTGCCGCGTTTCTCCGACAACGTTGTGAATGCGTAGGTTAAGGCGCGACTGAGGTGTCCACTGTCCCAGGGCGCCAGTTATACACCTTTCCTTTGCTTTCGAAGAAAAAATTAATAAATAATTGGTTTTTTGGGGAAAGGAAATGGCGCAGTATCTCTCTCATATATCTTTGGACACCTCAACCGCGCCGTAAGGGAAGGGATAAAGGAGGGAGTGAAAGAAGAAAGGAAGAATAGGTGCCGTAGTGGAGGGCTCCGGAATAATTTCGACCACCTGGGGATCTTTAACGTGCACTGACATCGCACAGCACACGGGCGCCTTAGCGTTTTTCCTCCATAAAAACGCAGCCGCCGCGGTCGGGTTCGAACCCGGGAACTCCGGATCAGTAGTCGAGCGCCCTAACCACTGAGCCACCGCGGCGGGTCTCGAAGAAAATTGAAGATTGATTTTTAAAATTGGTTTTTAGGAAAGGAAATGTCGCAGTAACTCTCTCATATATCGGTGGACACCCGAACTGCGCCGTAAGAAAGGGATAAACGTGCTTGGGCTGAAGGTCGTTCAAGGTCACTCTCTGGCCTACCAAACGACTGCTTTACCTAGCGCAGTGAAGCTTTTCGCTTCAAACAGCGGCGAAAGGTCAGGCGACGGAGTCGGCGGTAGCCACCTGCGCCATGCGTGACGTCACTCGTGCTCCGACATACGCCGGCTCGCGCGTAGTGAAGCTTTTCGCTTAAAAAAAATGGTAGTACACCTTGGCAGAGTGGTCACTGCAGACCTGGATACCCGATGCTGTGAATCAGTGTCTACAGCATTCTGTCGCTGAAGCGAAGGTCGCGCGTTTTGATTCCCGGCCCGCGTTTTAACGGGCCGGGATGAAAATGCAATAAACGTTTGTGTACTGAGGTTTCGCGGTAAAGAATCTAAGATGGTCCCGAAATTAATCGAAGGCCTTTCACATGCCTCAAAGATCGACACCCCCTTGCTTTGGCATTTAAAATACATTATATCATTATTCGACTCGGCTAAGGCATGAGAAAGATTAGCAGCACAGTATAAGCTTTGGGGTGCACAAGTTTGGCAGTTCGTGCACTCTGAAATTTTACAGCAGCTCACAAATCTCTTTCAGAAAAAATTGCTGTATCGTACTAGAACTTCAGCTATGTGGCGGGTGTTGAAGCTTAACAAAATATAAAGGCTCAAAATGAGCTTGAATTCGAGTACCGCTAGAGTAAGTGCGCGTGGGAGGAGCTCCACTTCGACGTAGGTGAACAGCGAAAACGCACGTGTATAGTCATTTCGGTGTACGGTGTAGCCCGTTGGATTGCAAAACATTTATTTCGTCAGAAGGCAAAATGCAGGTGATCAGTGCTAGATGGCTATATGTCCAAGGCTGACATTGACCTGAGTGGCCCATTCAATGGCCCGGGTTTGAACGCCTGGGTCTGAGCTGACCAAACAC